>NW_016107794.1:132096-177833 GCF_001604975.1 Cebus imitator
TCCCAAAGTGCTGGGATTACAGGTGTGAGCCACCGCGCCCAGCCACTGTGTTTCAACAAAACCTTATTTACGAAAAAAAAGAAGACAGTTCATTTGGCCCCTGTAGAGGTCACAGTTGGTGAACCCCTGTGTTAGATTGATGATGAACATCATATTATGAAAACTACTTGCCTAACTTTTGAAAATAGCTTTAGGTTATACCAGTCTTTTTTTCAACAAATATCTATTGAGCTTCTAGATATTGTACTTTTGCCTGTAAATAGGAAACAAAGTAAAACATTATTGCTTTTAAGAATCCAGCAATTTTAGAAGGATAGAAAAATCATAAAATCACAAAGCTCTAGTACTATGTTATAAGTTCAATCATAATAACATGTGCAGAATGGGAATGCAGAAGAGGAACTAATTAACTCTTCCAAAGGGTTTTAGGAAATCTTCAGAGAGAAAGTGACATGAACTGAAATTTTTGGATGTTTCTAGTTACTAAAAAGGTTAAGCTGTAACTTGTAGTAAAGCCCAAAACATGAAGTTACTCACAGAAGGATATATATTGAAGATCGGAGAAATTGGCATTACATGTACATGCATTTTATCCAAATGCATTTGGACCACTGTGTGTAGTTAATAATAATAATAGTAGTAATAAATGATGATGATGGCAAACATGTATTGAACACAAAATAGGTCAACTCAGAAAAATCAATTTCCTGGAACTTATTTTGTTGGATCATCAATTTTCTGAAATTCTAATCACTGATTTACTGAAAGTTGTTTTAAGTGCTTTAACAAGAATATTCAATTTCAGACTCTCGTATGGAATATATACAAGATTCATCAATGCATAAAGGATATCACAAAGCATATCATTTTTGCAAAACCTTTTGAAACTTCCTTGTAATTTCTTAATATTTATCTTCTAGTACTTTTAGAATTCTTAACTAATGTTTTTATATCTTCTTGTCAATTTTATGCTTCTGATTAAAGTCTTATCATATTTGGAATGTGTTCTTTATATTCTATGAGAATTATGAATCTACTGTGTCTCAACGCCAAACCAACCATTCTATACTCTGCTTTGTTATGCAAGCTGCTAGACTGCAAAATAACTTTCTGCTCCTGGAAAAGCTGGTTCCCCCTTAAGGTGTACTAGAGGGAAAATGTGGAACTAGTGGAGAAAGAATGGACTTGCTCCTCCTTGCCTTCTTTCAATCCTGTCATGCTTCCTTTCTCACTTGTTTAGGAATTGCTCTTTTCAGTGGCAGCAGCTGAATCCAATTTGTTGCTTTCCTAACACCAACCAGAAGTGAATAGTTCAGCATTATAACTCTACTTACCTCAAGAGTGGTATTTTATGAGTTGTTTGTAAATGTATTTGTTTATAAATCCTTTGGGTGAATATTTTGTTCAAAATATGTTCCATGAAATATACTTGTTCTTGGCAACATGACCAATGTTTAATAATTATGCTGTGAAACTAAATATGAATTATTTGCCAGATAGTTTTCTAACTCAGAAAATATATTCTAAGTGCTCTGAAGGCAGATACCATGATTATACCAATTTTACAGATTTTTAAAATACTGAGGCAAGTAGGATTAATGACTTGCTCCAAATTATAGAGCTGCTAAGTAGCAGAGCTGGGATTCAAATCCAGAATTTGAACCCTTAACCACATACTGCCACTTCAATTCATGTAAAGAATTCAGTAGACTGGGAAAGAACACAAGCAGAAGTTAGCAGTAATTTTTATCTAGCAATAGCTTAGGATGAAAAAATATATGAGGCACTGAATTGAAGTAGTGATAATATGAATAGAAAAAAAAGGTATGGTTTCAAATTACCAGTGGATGTTAAATGCGGAGGACTCAGTAACCTATTAGACATGGAGGGTAAAGAAGGGAAGGCAAAATGGTTGTATCAGTTACATTGCAAACACCCAGATGTCAGTGGTCTCCAATAAGAAGCATGTATTTTGCTCTCAGATCTACACAGTCCTTGGGAAATGGCTGCTGTATAATAGCTTTGTTTGAATATTTGCATTCACCTGGCAGGCTGGCTGTGAGTTAGTTTTGCTGTTATTGGCTGGACTCTCTCATGTGTCTGAGCATTTATTCAGCAGTGCTACTACAAGGATAACAGAGTTTTCTACTTAGAATGGCTAGCAGTATAATAACCATTAACTAAGATGTCAACAGCAAGATAAAGAAACACATGTGAGAACTAAAAGGAGGGGGAAATAGTGCTCATTGGGACAAACCAAAATCGATTTCAGACAAATAGAGAGGTTTTATAGGTAGTTAAATATTGGTCCAAAGGTCGAGAGATTAAAAAAAAAGCAGGTAAAAATGGGAAGATGGACATTAATAATAAAAGCCATAGGTGTGTAAAGTGTCATTTATGGAATCTATGTAGAGCAGAAAGTTAGGACCATTCTGAGACTGGTCAATAATTTTGCTTTGTTTTGCTTCTGCCTCCTAAGGAACTTAACTAATGGCTGTCAGTTAAAAGACCATTGAATGTTATCAAGGTTGAATCATTATGACTGTTATCATATATTCTTTCTGTAAAATTAGACATATTTGACTCAAATATTTCCAGGAAAAAAGTGAACTTCTACAGAAGAAAATATAGAGGAGCAGCAGATATGAAATGATCTTCAATAATCAAAGTATATTACCGAGACAAGTTTGGCCTTAGGGACCCTCACCCAGGTGGCACTGAAGGAACTGTGAGGCAGACACTCAGATAAAACAACAAAGTGGGACTATCTAAGGGGCCAGCAGCCTTCTTAGCTGACAGCCTCAAGAGCTGACAGCATTCCAGGCTGAAGGACTTGGGCAGACTCTGACCCACGCATTTATTCTCTTTTGAACAGGAGATTATTATTAGCAAACAGATGATCGGTATTTTCTCATAACACAAAATATACCAAGTAGGCAGCTGGTGCCCACTTACCGCTGATCACAGACAAACTGAAAAGTATTCCCCACATGGGAGGCATGGGGACAGGGTCAGATATCTTAAAGAATTGTTTTAACCGGTGTATGATATTTACATATTGTCCTGCCACTTTGGAATGCCTCAAGTAGTTTTCTTTTTGGGGCAGGGAGCGGCTAGGTTTTCCTTGCCATTGTTCTTTCTAGCAAACAAAATATTTTATCATACACTCAGCATTTCTCAATATTCATAAACTCAATATTTCTCAACAAGTTAACATTTCTTAACAGTATGTCTTATAGGAGATAAACAAGTAATAGAAAAGAAAAAGCTTCCACTTGCTTAGAAATAGCCTCCTAATATTAAAGACATGGTAGTGATGTCTAAAGGATTGAAGGCAATCTTTTTGAGCACGTTTGTAAATTGTACTTCAGGGATTCAGTGGAATTCACTAAGTGATTTCTTATGGACTACACTAGCGCCATCATTTTGCAAATCCATTTTTAATCAAGGACCTTATGAAACATGTTTGTCACCACTTTAGTGTAATAAATACCATATGTAGAGCCTGAATTTAATAAACTTTTTTGAATTTCCTAATTTAAAACTGAAGCATGTGATTTAATTTGAGATTAATAACAAGCATAATCACTAATATGTATTTTAAAGATATGGAAGCATTTTAAATAATAGCCATCATCACTGCTTCTCAGCTACATAATCTTTATTTTGAAATAATTAGCCTATACACATACTGAAAAAAATAAAATTCTACATTTTGGATGCAATAGAAAAACTAATTGAGAGAGCTTTTCTCTTTTAATTTTCTTATGTTTGGCCATCCCCATTAATAATATTATGGAGGCATCTATTTGTTTCATGAAGAATGAGAGTTGTACAGCATGAATGCAAAGGGAAATAGAAAGTCAAATTCTTGTTTTGGCCTCTGAAGTAAAAATTCCTCCACCCCTATCAAAACAGTAATTTTGAAAATCAGGCTATGTTGGGAAGAAAGCACATTAGAAATTAAATTAACTGCCTTTAACATATTGGCATTCAAGCTTGCCCACCTTATCATAGATTATACTATCGATAAATTAGAGATGGAAGGAATCCAGAATATGATAAAAAGAAAGATTGGTGAAAAAACTTCTTTAAGCTTTAGAGCACTGTGAGAATGAGCAGGAAAGCAGTGATATAGGAAGCAGACAATTAGAACTCTGCTCTGTCCTCACTAAGACAGAGAAATTCATGGGAAACCTTGAGCTAAAAGACCATCTGCTTAGGTTTCCACTTGAAAACTATGGAGAAAACTGCCATGATGGATTCCCTTTGTCTGCATGTAGCATGGATGTGTCATACATCAATAAGACAAAGGAGAGGTCTTGAGATGGTCAGTAGATTAGGACACAAAGTCAACAGTGCAGGGACTTTGTACCAGCGATAAACAGTGGAGACCATAGACCTTGGTGATCAATCTAGCGTGATGCCTGGAAAGGCCAGACAGAACCGGTTGTGCCTCAGTGGTGATCAGTTAGACTAGGCTGTTTCACTACAGAGAGCAGCAAAGATTTTTTTAAAAAATGGCTGGGCATGGTGGCTCACACCTGTAATCCCAGCACTTTGGGAGACCAAAGTGAGCAGATCACTCGAAGTCAGGAGTTAGAGAATAGTCTGGCTAACATAGTGAAACCCCATCTCTACTAAAACTATAAAAATTAGCAGGGTGTGGTGGTGCATGCTTGTAATCCCAGCTATTCTGGAGGCTGAGGCAGGAGAATCACTTGAACCCAGGAGGCAGAGGTTGCAGTGAGCTGGGATTGTGCCAATGAACTCCAGCCTGGGTGACAGAGTGAGACTCCATCTCAACATAATAATAATAATAATAATAACAGTAATAATAATAAGGCATGGGACTTGTATTAGTCTCCTACTGCTGTGGTAACAAATTACCCCAAACTGAATGGATTCAAACAACATAAATGTATTATTTTATCATTCTAGATGTCAGATGTCTGAAGTGGGTCTCACTGAGCTAAAATCAGGTTATCAGCAGGGCTGCAGTTTTCTAGAGCCTTTAAAGGAGAATTAATTTTCTTGGCTATTCCATCATCTAGGGACTATGTGACTCATGGTCTCCAATCATTATCAAAGTCAGCTACAGTCAATGGAATCTTTTTCAGCCTCCATTACTCTGACACTCTCCTGCTTTTCTCTTTAACTTACAAGGATCTTTGTAAGTGCATTGGGCCCACCCAAATAATCTCTTCATTTCAAAGTTAGCTGATTAGCAAGCTTAAATCCATCTATAACCTTAATTCCTCCATGCATTATAACCTAACATTTTTAAGGCTCTGGGGATTAGGATGTGGGTATCTTTAGGGGCCCATTATTTTGTTACCACAGAGCTGATTTATTTTTTCTCCTTTTTTGTTCTCTTTCAACTTTTATTTTAAAATCAGGGGGTAGATGTGCAGCTTTGCTACAAAGGTATATTGCATGATATGGAGGTTTGGAGTATAAATGAACTCATCACCCAGCTACTGAATATAGTGCCCAATAGGCAGTTTTACAGCCCTCCCTCCCCCTCCCTCCCACTTCCCTCTATTAGTCTCCAGTGTCTGTTCTTGCCATGTTCATGTCCATGTGTACCCGAAGTTTAGCTCCCATTTATAAGTGAGAACATGTGGTATTTGGTTTTCTGTCTCTGCAGTAGTTAGCTTAGGATAATGGCCTCTGGCTATATCCATGTTGCTCGAACTATAAAAATCCTAGAAGAAAACCTATAACATATCCTTCCTGATGTCAGCCTTGGCAAATAATTTGTGGCTAAGTTCTCAAAAGCAATCACAATGAAAACAAAAATTGCTAAGTGGAACCTAATTAAACTAAAGGAGCTTCTGCACAGCAAGAGAAACTATCAAGGAAGTAAACAGACAACCTACAAAATGGGAGAAAGTATTTGCAAACTATGCAACTGATGAAGTCTAATATCCAGAATCTATAAGGAATTTAAACAACTCATGTTAAAGACAAATAAACCCATTAAAAAGTGGGCAAAAGACACGAACAGACACTTCTTAAAAGAAGACATACAAGTGGCCAACAAACATATAGAAAAATGTTCATTATCACTAATCATCAAAGAAATGTAGATCAAAACCAAAAGAGATAGCATCTCACACCACTCAGAATGGCTTTTGTTAAAAAGTCAGAAAGCAATAGATGTTGGCGAGCCTGTAGAGAAAAGGGAACACTTATCGACTGCTCGTGGGAATGTAAATTAGTCCAGCCATGTTTAGAGCAGTTTGAAGATTTCTTGAGGAACAAATTTATGTCCTTTACTTTTTTTTTTCTCTTCAAATTATTCTACCTACCCAGACACCATCTTGGAACAAAACAGGGAAAATAGGAATTGATTTTTTTAAAATGGGCTTTCTCAGAAAGAGAATGAATAATGTCTAAGAGACTCTTTAAAGCTTAGGAGAGAAAAGTGCCACTGGAAGCCTTGTTTAGAATATATCTCCCTTTACTCCTCATTGCAACCACCTGTACTTTCCAGTCAGTTTCCAACAGGATAGAGGGTCTTGAAGAAGCTTAGGTGAATTATTAAACCAAAAAGGCTCATTTTGAATCTGACACATGACTGATCATAATACCCTCTAATAATAAATTTTAAAAACATAACAGATTTACTTAAAAGCACACAGACTCTTGAAAAAAAATTAAGCATTGTTAGTTGACAGATGAGGCTCACATAAGATGACAGACTTGTCCATAAAACTAAATAACAGAGAAATCTGAAGGAGTCTGGAATTCAGAAGACAACCCTGAGCTCCTGGCCTCTAACTCAATGTTACTGCCCTAAGTAAGCAAAGAACTTAACTATATTAATTTACTAAAAACTTTGTACATTTTACAATAGGCGTTCTTCTTAACTTTTTGGAAAACATGTCACTTTGTTTACCAGACTAGCAAAGCACAGATGGAAAATTGATTATTAGCCTAATATGTAACATACTGCCTAGGCCCTCCATAGACACTTGCTAAAACGTATTACATGAGGAAGCAGAGAAAATCAGCTTAACAACTAAGTATATCATGATACAATGTCAGAAGATAAGGGGTGCATTTATAGTTTTATGAAGGAATTGTAGGTAGAAAGTAAAAAGTATTTCAGAAAATAAACTGGAAAAAAATTCAAAGTACTAAATTCGGACAGTGGTGCTAGACTGTGAAATTAAGGAGAAAAAATTCCAGAAACACGTAAAAGAGTCAAAGTGGTAGTAATGGGGATTTATCATTACCCAGGCGAGCATCTGAGAACATTAAATTAATGGAAAGGCAGCAGCAGAGAATCTGTGATCCTGGCACAGCAGAAAGGATGGATTGCCTTTTTCTTTAATTGGAAAAATCAATGACAAGAAAGAAAACAGTGCTATCCATTTTTAATCATTTTTATTTATTCATTTGTTTATTCACTTATTTATTTATTTTTGAAACAGGGTCTGTCACCTAGGCTGATATTCAGTGGCACAATTATGGCTTGTTGCAACCTTGACCTCCTGGGCTCAAGTGATCTTCCCAACTTAGCCTCCAGAGTACCTGGGCCCACAGGCACGCCCCACCACACCTGGCAAATTTATTATTATTATTTTTAGTAGAGATGGGACCTCACCATGTGACCCAGGCTGGTCTGAAACTCTTGACCTCAAGGGATCCTCCCACCTTAACTTCTCAAAGTACTTGAATTACAGGTGTAAGCCACCATGCCTGGCCTTTTAGTCACTAATTTTTTCCCTGCACGAGAACTTTTATTAATGTGGCAGTACATTCAGGAATATAAAATAGGACCTGAGCTTCTTTAAGACTTCCAAGGTGATTAGCCAGAGGAAAAATAAAAATTATAATGTTAAAATAATGATTCTTAGTCCAAAATGAGAGCATTATGAACTACACAATGAGAGAAGAAAAGCACATTCTTACCTCTAGGCAAACACACACACACACACACACACACACACATATGCACGTAATGTATGTTTTCCTTTCCCAGTGGTTAGTAACACTCTACAATGACTTAGAAGATACTTTGTTCTGAGGTTCCCCCCTGCCCCCCCATTTATTTAACTAACCTGGGCATACTCTGGAAGTCAACTGATTTGTTCAAGACCTCATGTAGAAGTCTTTGCAGAAAACACCATTCAGTATTACTTAGTTGCTTTCTTAGTACATGTGGTTTGCAAGTGCTCCAGAATTCTCCACATGATGAGTACTTACACCAAATGAGGCTTTACTTATGCATAGTTTAAGCTTAGTGGTTTTACTCACATATCCCTATGCTCATTTTGTTATAATCTTTGCTTTTTCTGTTACCAAAATTCCAGTTGAAAAGATATGACATCTCTGTGTACAGCTACCCTTTGATCCTTTTGTTAATGTAATTCGGTCTTGTGAAGAAAATATTCCAGAGGGTGTTACATAAAAAGAATTTGCAAATTGAAAGCCACTATAATGAACATGAACAAAATGACAATATGTTATTTATTTCAAAACTGTAATATCTTTTGCTCTGATGATATCTGCAAATATACAATTATATCTAATATTTTATATAAGAACCTTGAGTACATTATCAAATGCACACACATACATACATAAACACATATGGGAAGATTGGTGTCAGGGAAGATTTATGAGAAAAGAACATTTAAGCAAAGACTTGGAGAAAATGGATGACTGAGCCAGGTGGATAAATAGAGCAAGTGCCCTGTGCCCTCCAGACAAACGAAAAAGAATAGTTCATAATTCCTCATTGGTACTTACGAAATAAATAACATCTTAGCTGACTTGCTAGCTCAGTTTAATCAGTGGATAACTTCTGTTAATTCCTTCAATGTTTAGGTTTATTAGCTAGGCATAATAGAGACTCTCTTCTCTGTTACGTGTGAATGCTATGGTGATCAACTCTATGATATATATTAAAGCATTTGTAGTGATAGCAATCAGAAAAATTCCACCCACTTTCTAGACTCTATGAGAAGGAGTCTTTAATCAAATGCATTTAATCAAGTGGAATGTCTTTTCTCTCAACCAGAGAATAGCCATTAATGTAATTAGTATAAATTCTAATTCCAGGAGCAATTACAAGGATTACATAACTTGAAATTCTCCTACACATTGACCTAAAAAGGTTACAATAAGAAGACTGCTTTTTACATCCATTTGATTAGTAAAAAATAGTAATACTGTATAAAAATACCAGATTTCCAGAGGAGCATGTATATATACAAAGGGAGCTTTTGCATATACATACATATATACATATGTGTACACACATAAACATACATATGCACACATGTATTAAATATATAAGGACAGGGAGAAATAAGTATAAGGTGGGATCATTGCAACATTGTAAAAATTTGAAAAAGTAAAATTTAATAAACTAAAAAAAATTGTGTCTGTTTTATGATGTGAAAATATTTATAACCTATATTGTATTTATAATTTATAATTATATCTAATGGCATGGATAAATAGCAAAATCAGTATGTTGTTAGTAACAAATTTAAGGATATATACATATTTATTTATTTATAATACCACCTATAGGAAGGTGTAAAAACAGACAAAATAATACAATATCATATTTATGTATTTATACATGTATGGAAATAAATAAGTTATGCATCATAATGATAAACACTAGGAGAAAAATCTCCCTCTGGACAAATATGATCAACTGCTAACATTTGACAAAGCTGCATGGTACCTACATTCATGACATTTTTCCATATTAGTCTCTATAATATTTTGTAAGCTTGAAATGTTTTCCAGTATAAAACCAGTATTATACTTTTATAAAGATAAAAGTCCTCATGGTTGAATGGGTAAAAGTCCTTAAGAATGGAAACATACTAATTTCAAAGAACAGGATGAGTGCTCTGTTTCTTGAGAATGAAATCTTACCTCTAGGTTGGTTGACACAATATTGTTCCAGCCATTGTTCTCAGTTCTTGACACTTATTATCTCATTTAATCCTTGCAGCAACTCTCCATGGAAAATACTATTATTTCCTCTTACCTTGTACATAAAGGTAAGTTAGTTGGCCAATGTGACATAGCTAATAATTTGAGGTATTAGACTTTAAACCAGAGAATCTGAGTTCTCAACCAGTACAGAGACTGCCCTTAGATGAGTTTAGATTGAAGCAGCTGTATTAGTTCATTTTCATGCTGCTGATAAAGACATACTCCAAAATGGAAAATGTACAAAAAACAAAAAAAAAGGTTTAATTAGACTTGTAGTTGCATATGTGTGAGGAAGCCTCACAATCATGGTAGAAGGCAAAGAGGAGCAAATCTTGTTTTACATGGATGGCAGCAAGCAAAGAGAGATTGTGCAGGAAAGCTCTCCCTTGTATTAACTATCAGATCTTGTAAGATTTACTCACTATTATGAGAACAGTACAGGAAAGATGGCAGCAGGCAAAGAGAGAATGAGAGCCAAATTAAACGAGTTTCTCCTTATCAAACCATCAAATCTCATGAGACTGATTCACTATCATGGGATCAGTGCAGGAAGGACCTACCCCCTTAACTCAATTACTCCCACTGGTTACCTCCCAAAGCACGTGGGAATTCAAAATGAGATTTGGGTGGGGACATAGCCAAAACATATTATTCCACCCTTGACCCCTCCCAAATCTCATGTCCTCAAATTTGAAAAACAATCATGCCTTTTCAATGGTGCCCCAAAGTCATAACTCATTTCAGTATTAACTCAAAAGTCCAGAGTCCAAAGTGTCATCTGAGACAAAGCAAATCTCTTCCACCGATAAGCCTATAAAATTAAAATGAAGTTAGTTGTTTCCTAGATACAATGGGGTACAGGCATTGGGTAAATACAGCCATTCCAAATGGGATAAATTGGCCAAAACAAAGGAGTTCCAGGGCCCATGCAAGTTTGAGTTCCAGTGGGAGTCAAATCTTAAAGATCCAAAATGATTTGCTTTCACTCCATGTCTCATAATCAGGTCATGCTGAGGCAAGAGGTGGGTTCCCAAAGTCTTGGGCATCTCTACACCTTGGCTTTGCAGGATATAGCCTCCCTCCCAGCTGCTTTCACAGCTGGCATTGAGTGTCTGCAGCTTTTCCAGGTGCATGATACAAGGTATCAGTCAATCTACTATTCTGGGGTCTGGAGAATGATGGCCCTCCTTTCACAGCTCCACTAGGTGGTGCCCTAGTAGGGACTCTGTGTGGGGGCTCTGACCCCACATTTCCCTCAGCACTGCCCTAGCAGAGGTTCTTGTTACCCAGTTCCAAAGTTGCTTCCATATTTTTGGGTATCTTTTCAGCAGTGCCCCACTATACTGGTACCAATTTACTGTATTAGTCAGTTTTCACACTGCTAATGAAGACATCCCAACAAGTTCCTCATCTCCATCTAAGACCACTTCAACCTGGATTTCATTGTCCATATCACTATCAGCATTTTTGGTAAAGCCATTCAACAAGTCTCTAGGAAGTTGCAAACTTTCCCACATTTTCCTGTCTTCTGAGCCCTCCAAACATCTACCTGCTACACAGTTCCAAAGTCACTTCCACATTTTCAGGTATCTTTTCAGTAGCACCCCACTCTACAGATATCAATATACTATATTAGTCTGTTTTCACACTGCTAATAAAAACCCAAGACTGAGAAATTTATAAAAGAAAGAGGCTTAATTAGACTTAAAGTTCCACACGGCTGAAGAAGCCCTACAATCATGGCAGAAGGCAAGAAGGACCAAGTCGTATCTTACATGGATGGCAGCAGGCAAAGAGAGAATGAGAGCCAAGCAAAACGTATTTCCCCTTTTCAAACCTTCGGATCTCATGAGACTTATTCACTATCATTAGATCAGCACAGGAAAGACCTGCCCCCATAATTCAATCACCTCCCATCAGGTCCTTTCCACAATGTGTGGGAATTCAAGATGAGATCTGGGTAGGGACACAGCCAAATTATACTACCTACTGAATCTTAAACTCTGTGGCTAGGCTTAGAAAATGTGTTTTTAAAAAGTTCCCCTGGTGACTATGATCCATGCTAACAATTTACAAACCCTTGGGTTAAAGCAATCAACAGGCCCATACAGCTCACAAATGGGAAGATACACATTAATGTATCTCTTCCCCCATTGTTTTCCCTTCAGCTAAGACTTGATATTCCCTGACTCACATTATAAAATTGAGTGTGAGCCACAGAAATATTGTGAGAATCAATATATCTGTTTGGGAATGTGGCAATTTTTTTGTGGGAGGAGCAAATAATTATCAGAAAGTAAAATTTGAAATAGGAGATACTTAGAGAATTTATGCTGAACTCATGGCAGTTCAACATAAATAGAATATTTATTACTATTGAGTTCTTAAGTCATGGATGATGAAACTGAAGCTCTGGAAGTCGAGATAACTTGCTGAACACCATAAATCTAGTATGTGGGAAAGAACTCAATAAATATTCTCAACCTAGAGAATTTACGTTGAACTGATGGGACTCAAATAAGCATAAAAGGAAGATTCTATGTGGGATTCCTTTTGATCCTTCCATGAATTTTAACCCATAGATGCTTTCCTTAAGACACTAAGAAAGCAAAGTTAGCTCAAATTTTTATACCATTCTCCTTTGAGTCGCACATATTCTGAAATTAAAGTGACCTTTTTCATTAAAGAAATTGCATTAGCTAGTTAAATCTGATCTGGTTATATTGTAAATTTTGTAGAAACAATATTGTAACAAGAAAGAGAGATGGAGATCTTGCAATCCATTTCCTCAACCTTTATCACAAGTTCTAAACGAAATTGAGTTTAGAACTTGTGGCCCATTGAGTGCACTAAGGCATAAAGTCCTCTGTGGTGAAGGGTAGTAATAAAGGTGAAGTCAAGCATACAGAAGAGACTCATGAACCTGCTAAAGCATTCTGGATAGGACATGCACCAAGGAATACAACCCAACTACTGTATTGTTCCCATGGGTGAGAGAATATTGAGATAAATTTCACATCTGTGCTTTGTTTTATGGAATCTATTATACTATCAGAGTCTGGTTCAGACAATTCATCATAAGCATAAACCATATGGAAGAAAAAAGGGGATCGTCTTCATGGGAGACTTTTATCATTCAAAACAAATTCTAAAAAACATTTTTGGGTGGCACACACTTAACATTTTTCCTCTGCTTCCACCTCCATTACTGTTTGTTGTTGTTTCTGTTGTTTGTCATTGTTGTTTTTAATAGCTACAGTATGAAAGAGAACTTTCCATTCCTTGACCCTACTTTGTATCCACTTAGATAAATGCACTTTTAATAAATTTACAGTGGAAAGGGCCAGCAAACATTTCTTTCCAATATGAGTATTATTTTCTCCCTCCAACCTTTGTAAACACTTAAGTATATTAACAGAGAATGAGTAACATTCCATCCAAAGAAATATTAGTTCAACAAAAAGGCTCTCTTTCTCCTGAATTTAATTCCACTTTGCCTTGGACATTCAATAATGTGTGCTCCTTACAATCGTAGTACAGGGTCATGTGGTTTGTGGAATTATTTAAATATAAGTAAAAGTTCATTGCATTTTTAAAGGCTATGATTGTATATATTTGTACAAAAACTTTGGGTGAGGGTTGATTTAGCAACTCTACCTGGGGCTTTAATTCCCTTCTGAATAACTATGTTAAATGTAGGCTAAGAGAAGCATTTTGCATCTTATTCTTTATTCACTATGTTAAAATTACCTTCTACCACTACATAAATTTTTCTCTTAAGCATGTTCCTTTACATTTTCCTAAAACTACTAGACATTACGATTCCTAAGTCATGGATGATGAAACTGAAGCTCTGGAAGTCGAGATAACTTACTGAACAGCATAAATCTAGCATGTGGGAAAGAACTCTGACCTGATGAAACACCCTCATATTAGTATTACAACACATTTTTAGATCTTCAAAACCCAAGAATCATGGTCATTGTATTATGGGAGTGAGCTACAACTTTCCCAGATCTGGTACTTTCATTTTAGTATTATACAGTTAACAACATGTGTTCTATGTGGGACTAAACATTCTTCTCACACCAAAGAACTGTATGATTCTGCATACTGCAGTATGATAATATAGGAAGGAAGGAGAAGTTGTTGTTTGGAGTTCCATCTTTCTTCCTTTAAAAATGTATTTATCTAATGGATGCAGTATGGAATTGATTGACTTAGCAATACTTATTATGAGTGAGAAGGTAATTACTGGTAAGAAAGTAAATAGAGAGTGATATAGAGGGCCTATAGACAAGTAAATTCCAATTAAAACCCTTTCTATGAATTACTAGCTCTGTCAATTTGGACAAAGCCTTTAGATTCTTTATTTGCAAAATGATTCTAAAAAAGATATTCTCATCTGCCTACATTACATACTTAAAAAAGATTATAGAAAATAGGTACTAAAGAGTTCTGAAAGCTAAAAAATAGACTGAAATTTAAAGAATGAATGTTATAATACCACTCTGCCATTGTTTTGGGTGAATTAAGCTCTTTCTGCTTTTATATGTAGATTATATATATATATATGTGTATATATATGTGGATTATATATATGTGTGTGTATATATATTTGTGTATCTATGCATACAATTATCTATAATATATATGTAATATGCATATATGTATAATATGTGTCTATGTAAGGGTGATGCTAAATGCTACCATTCTTTAGGAAAGGGAAAGGAATGAAGAATTTTTTTCTTTTTTTAAAAAAATACACGCACACATACATAAAGTAAAAAAAAAAAAAAAAAAAAAAAAGTGAATTTGTAAATATAGATCCCTACATTTCCCATAGATCAAGCAGTTAATGTCCATTGAATAAGAAAACACTGCATTAGCTACTGAAAGAAAAAAAATGGAGGGCAGTAAATATAAACTATGAATGGTTTTACCCTATAGGTTGTTATAACAATTAAATGAGTTAATACATGTAAAAACATTTAGAGCAGATTTGAAGACACAGAAAGTGCTCAATAAATGTCTGTTGTCTTTATTATTTTTCTTTTAAAAAACTTTAAGTATACACATGCAAAAGTACTTCATAATCTCCTCCAATATTAAAAATAGATTTCACTATTTATAATTTCTTTTTGCATCCCCAGCAACTAGCTCAGGAAGTGATCCATAAATATCTATAGAATTCAATTGATGTCAGCATATATTAAATTATATATCAAAGCCAAAGGCAGTAAATTCTAAAGAAAGGTGATTCTCAACCATTAGAGGACATTTGGCAATGTATGGAGATGTGTTTGGTTGTCACAACTTGGCAGAGAGGAAGTTACTACTGGCTTCTAGTGATTAGAGGTCAGGGATACTGTTAAAAATTCTACAATGCACAAGACAGTCCCCTACAAATAACAAAAACAAAAATCTATCACTACTAAAATTACAATAGTGCTGAGGGAGTGTTAAAGTCATAGCATTTCAAGGATGAGAGACAGTCCAGATACAAGAGAAGATACGAGGAAAAATGGAGGGAGGTATTATAGTAAAAAGAGCAGCAATAAAAGTCTGAAAACTCTGGAAGGAGTGTTTAGAAAACAAGGCTATTACCTTGGGATTTTTCTTCCTATCCCTATAATTCCCTGTCTGTATTTCTTCCACCCATTCCTGTTGTGCCCTGGGTTAGTTACTAGTGCGTCTAGTTGTGTGATTCTGATCCAGGAGTATGCCCCCACCTCCAATTCTGGGAAATCACAATCTCTCCCTTTGGTTTATCTGTCGGTATAAATATTACAGTTCCAGAATTCTTAGAGACAGTTCCATTCTCCTGTCCTGATGCTTGGCTTAATGAAGACAAGTGAAAAGTTTCCTTATCTTTAAATCCCTGTTTCACTAGACCAGGAGGAAATAACTTTACATTTCTCTGAGATGCCTAAAACTGTCCATTAAGCCCACTTCAATCAGTGTGGTTAATGGGATGATTATCCAATCTTTACGAACTTTTGTCTTCAGCAATATATACTAACACGAAGCAGAACAGCATTAGGCATGTATCATCCCAAGCCATTAGTAACCACACATTTCTTTTTTAATCAATAATTTGTTCCATTATGTGTGCTTTCTCTATGCAAGTTATAAGAACTGTGAGACCTCCTTCCCATATTTTGGATTTCTCACTTACAAGGATTTGATGAAAAAAAAAAAAAAAAGTGGTTGAGCACATTTCTTCCATTACTAGGATTTCATTTTATTTTTTGCCACTTATGTTCCCATATTAAAAGACATTTACATTAAAGACACTCAGCAAGGACAGTGCTTAAGGAAATTATTATGAATTCATAAAACCTAGGAAATAAGGATTGCAGGGTAATTTCATAATTCATATGCTTTAACATTTGGTTTGCTTTGCCTGTTTGATTTTATTTCTACCAAGAAATAAACAGTGACATTTGCTCTATGTCTTGTTATTTTAAACACTCTAGTAATTTTGTTCGTGTCCCATAAATAAGCCAGAAACAAGGAATTGAAAGAATATGAAAAAATATCTAGCAGCTGCCCAATTATAATAACCTCGAGGCAAAGAAGTTGGTCAGGAGTGCAATACTTTTGTTTACTTTTAATTTCCTTCTGGCTTTTAAAAATATAACTTGTGTTCATATAAATGCTACATCAAAGCAGTCATAATAAATAATTAGAGTGTTATCAAAGACCATTACATAGTATTGTGGAGTGACTCAAAAACAGCTGCTATTTTATGTGAGTTATTCCATGATTTGATTTGAAGTGCTTTCCACCAGCATATCCAATGGCATTTTTAAAAGCAATGACAGACTCATGACAAAATGGTTTTTGGACTTTTGTGGATCTCAGAAGGAAAATAACTTTGATTGGTTATGAATGGGAATGTATTATTTTACAAGAGAAATGTTCATTTGAAATTTCATGCTTTCAGACGGTGTGTATAAAGGGCACAACTGCAGAATTTGTGCACAGATCACACACCTAGAGGGCTTTCCCAGAAATACATCATGCCACAGGAGCAGACAATTCATTTGTTAATTTAATTTATCTCACTTCTGGAGTCAGCCATTCTCTGACACTGTATAGCAAAGGAATAGTGAGATGCAGACAGGGATGCATGAGTTCTCCCGGATAAAAGTAAGCTTAAGCAGACAAACAAAAACAGGCAAATAAAAGGACCCACAGCATGAGAAGAGAATGAGCAAGGCTAAGAGATGAAGATAAAAAACAAAAAGAGAAAAGCAAAGACTGATACACCCAGCTGTCTCACTTCTTTTTATTCTATTCATGAAGCAAAGGGCCTTATAATTGTTTTGATTAATTGGTCTGTGCTTGGACTGTTATACAATTCCCTATCCTACTCCACTTCTACAAGCAAAATACAATAAAAATTCTTTTTGTTTTCCTCAGAAAATAATACATAAAAGAGTAATTTTAGTATTATTTGACCACAGCTAAAACCTGCTATGATTTAGTGTAAGGACAATGACCATTGACCCTCTAAATGAGTCATTTTCTAAGTAAATTTATTTACTTATTGACATGTCAACTCAAACTTATCATGCATTTAGTGATGGGAAATCAACATTTATAGTGTTCGGGCCTTATCAATACTTTTTTCTGATAAGTTTGATCCAAGTTTATTTATTTATTTATTACTTGTGAGAAGGAGTCTTGCTCTGTTGCCCAGGCTGGAGTACAGTGGCACAATCTCAGCCCACTGCAATCACTGCCTCCCAAGTTCAAGTGATCCTCCTGCCTCAGCCTCCCAAGTAGCTGAGATTACAGGTGCCCACCACCACGCCTGGCTAATTTTTGTATTTGTAGTAGAGACAGGGTTTTACCATGTTGGCCAAGATGCTCTCGAACACCTGACCTCAGGTGGTGAGCCTGCTTCAACCTCCCAAATTGCGGGGATTACATGCATGAGCCATAGTGACCAGCCTTCAAATTTATGATTAATATTATTTGGGAAAAATTTTAGCTTTTACTATTTCAGCCACTTCTGGCCAACAATGTATTTCTTCAAACTCTTTCAAAATATTTTGTCTTGGGAGACACAGTACACAGAATACATAAACTGTTAATTTGGCTCATGTCACAAAATTGTATTGAATGCTTTACTTAATATAATATTTTATGTAATCACTTAATATTTAATATAAACTTAAAAGGTATGAGTCTGCAGAAAATAAATGAACCATGAGTTTTTCAGTTTGTGCTTTTGACTAAATTCCTATGTGTTTGACTTTCACACTTATTTTTATATTATTTTGGATATATAACCCACATTTCTTCAAAGTAAATACCTAAATGAAATGTTTATGAATGGAGAAATAATTACCTAAATTATGAAATGTTCACAAAATGGAATATTATGTACTATTAAAAAGAATTTGTTTAATCACTATGCAGACCTAGAGTGAAAAGAAATTGGAGTAATCTGTATAACAGGGTCACAATATTTGAAAAAAAAAAATAAGTAAATGTTTAT
The DNA here is from genome assembly GCF_001604975.1 of Cebus imitator. Classification (NCBI taxonomy): domain Eukaryota; kingdom Metazoa; phylum Chordata; class Mammalia; order Primates; family Cebidae; genus Cebus; species Cebus imitator. The sequence goes on from NW_016107794.1 coordinate 150,581, forward strand.
ATTTGCATAAAGAAGAACAAACATAAGGTACTCAATGAATCAATAGTAAGAAAACAAATAATCTAAATTTTAAGTGGGCAAAGCACCTGAATAGACATTTCTCAAAAGAATTCATGCACATGGCCAACAGGTCCATTAAAAAATTTTCAGCATTACTAATCATTAGAGAAAGGCAAATATAAATCTCAATAAGATATCACTTCACACTTGTAAAATGGCTTTTATCAGAAAGGTGAAAGATAACAAGTTTTGGCAAGGATGCAGAGAAAAGAAAATGCTTGTACATTATCAGTGGGAATGTAAATTAGTTCAGCCATTATGGAAAACAGTATGGACATATTATGCTGATTTAGTTGATTGTATGGTAGCATTTTATATTTATGGTAAAATATGTCTTAGGGAGACCTTGGAGCTGCCTCAATTATGGCATTTTATCAATGTCACAATTGATATAAAATGGTAACACACTATCAACAAAATTAATTATGACTAAGCTCTACGATAAGCAAAGAAAATACAAAATATTTAATATGCTATCTCATTTACTATTCATAAGTAACCTAAAAGTAAAATGATTAATTCCATTCCAGGTATGAGTTAACTGAGACGCAGAGGTAAACTGGCTAGTAAGTGGCACTACTGATATTAAGCCTGAGTTCTGACTGATTAAAAAACTCATGCTTATTTCACTAAACGCTATTGCCTCAATGATCTACTTTTTACTGCATACTATATATAAGTGCAGATCTGAATGTACACAAATGCTCAAAGTAAAACCATGGAGATATATGTACAAAAACAACAATACAATGTTAAATTTGTTTGTTTGGCTGGTGCATATGCCTCTGGCCTACAGTTACCTAGATGAATAAGCATGTTGCAGATGGGAAAGAATATGAAAGGGCCAATAGTATATACTTCAGGCATAAATGAGTCAATTATAAATGCATATTAATGCCATACACTGTCTAACCATTTAAAACATCTTAAAAATTTGTTGGATTTGGTCTGCCTGCATCTTAAAGTTGTGACTTGATATTTTATTGTCTTTGAACCAATTCCATTCTGGGTCTTTTTTTCCCCTTGATTTTCTATATTGCTACAGGGACTTAGGCTGATACTTTCATTGATTTTTATTTAATTATATTTTTAAATACTTTTCCAATTCCCAACAGAAATTCTGATATTTCAACCAAGAGCTTTGCTTTTTGGCTATTTTTAGATTTAATTCTTTACATTTAGAATTTAGAGTTCACTCCATTCTTTTTGAACTAGTGAGTTAAGTCAAAGGCCAATTTCTGTGTTAAAAATATTGATTCTTTAAACTATCTTTAATTAGTATTTTTTGTTAAAATAAGCAACTTAATTAAACAGTATCTCAAAGTCCAAATATAGACCTTTGAGATGTTTAATTAAGTTGCTTATTTTAACACAATCGTTTTATTCACAGTCATGTTATTCTCTCAACTCTTTCCAAAAATCTAAGAATTGTATAATTGCATGATAGGCTCTATATTATTTTTTAAATGCCTAACCAATGCGCAAAATTAAACTCTTTATTTTACATATAACAAGACCACTAATAACTATTTTCAAGTCATAAACCCCAAAAGAGAAAGAAAAGAATTTAAATAAGTTAGGATGGCGGTAATATAATAACACTAAATTTGTAAGTTCACTAATATTTGTAGAATAATGGTACAAAATCACATATGAATACATATTAACTATTCATTAAAATATTTCCCTGTAGTATTATGCACTGCTTAATACATGATTCATAAAGGAATACATATAAATGGTCAATAGGTATATAAAAAGATGCTCAACATCACTAATCATGAGGAAAATGCAAATCAAAACCATATTGAAATATAACCTCACACCTCTTAGGGTAGTCATTATCAAACAAAAATACAGAAAATAACAAGTATTGGTAAGTGAAGAAATCAGAACCCTTGTGTACTAAGTGGAAATATAAAATGTGGCAGCTGCTCTGAAAAATGGCATGGCAGTTCATCAAAAACTTAAAAAAATACAACTACTATTTGATCCAGAAATCCCACTGATGGATATTCATCTAAAGAATTAAAATCAGGATCTTGAGGAAATATTTGCACTGCCATGTTAATTGCAGAATTATTCACAGTAGCCTTTGGCTATTGTGGAAATAATATGTAAAAACCAAATAGATGTTCATCAGCAGATGGATAGGTAAACAAATGTCTATAAATATATATATATGTATGTATATGTATATATAATTTCTATATATGTAATATATAATTTCTATACATGTTTTATATATACACATATGTATATATACACATATATGTGTATACATACACACATATATACACATGCTTTATATATACACATATATATACACATATATATACACATACGCATATATACACACACACATATGTGTATGTGTGTATATATACACACATGTGAATATATGTATATATGTGTGTATATATATGTATATATACACACATATATACACATATGTTTTATATATACACATATATACACATATGTATACATATATACATGCATACATATGTGTATATATAAATATACACATATATACATATGTGTATATATAAAACATATATAGAAATTTATATAAGTCTAGAAATTATACATAACATGCTATATATAACATAGAACATCTATATATATATAGATGCTCATCAACGGATGGGTAAAAAATGTTATATGCATATAATATAGATATGCTGTATATAACATGTGCATGTTATATATAACATGTGTATTATATACAACATATATGTGCATGATATATAACATGTATGTGCATGTTTTATATATAACACATGCATGTTATATAAAACATATGCATGTTATATATAACATTAATGTGCATGTGGTAAGTATATATAATTACATATGTATAAGAAATGTTTTATATATCTACACACACGTGCATGATGGACTATTATTCAGCCATAAAAAAGGAAATCCCACAACATGGATGAACTTGGAGAACATTATATATGCTAAGTGAAATGAGCCAGTCACAGAAGGGCAAATACTGCATGATTTCACTATTATGAGGTATCTAAAGCAGTCAAACTCATGGAAACAGAAGGCAGAACAGTGGTTGCTAGGAGATATGGGATGTGATGAGGTGTGTTCAACAGCTTTAAAATTTCAATCACGTGAAACAAAAAGTTCTAGAGGTCTACTATTCAACATTGTACTTTAGTTAACAATGCTGTACTGTACACTTAAAACATTTTAATAGGGTAGATCTCAATTTGTATTTTTTACCATAATTCTTAAAAAAATGTGATTCATGGCTGGGAGCATTGGCTCACACCTGTAATATCTCAGCACCTTGGGAGGCTGAGGCGGGTGGATCACAAGGTCAGGAGTTTGAGACCAGCCTGACCAACATGGTGAAATCCTGTCTCTACTAAAAATATAAAAATTAGTTGGGCATGGTGGCATGCATCTGTAATCCCATCTACTCAGGAGGCCAAGGCAGGAGAATTGCTTGAACCTGGGAGATGGAGGTTGAGGTGAGCCAAGATCGCACCATTGAATTCCAGCCTGGAAGACAGAGCAAGATTCTGTCTCAAAAAAAAAAAAAAAAATGTGATTCATAATGAAAGCTTTAACATGCATGCCAAGTTAGCTAGTCCTCCATAAATGTTAAATATATTTTGTATCAATTACATATCTTGGGCCGTCTTTTGAAGGTTGCCTATATTTCTCTGATCGTAAAAATGAGAGGCAACAAGACATAGTGACACACAAAGGATTTAGAATCTTATGGAACTTAATTTGAGTCCACATTCCCTAACCAGTTATCTTCTAGAGCTTGACATGTTGTTATTATATCTGAGATTTAAAGTAGCAATGGTAGTAGTAGCAGTAGTGTTATTAGTTTTGTACCAAACTTAAATAGTAATGGTTGTAGCAGTAGTAGCAATAACAGAAGTGGTAGTAACATTGGTAGAAATGGTTGTTGTGGTGATAATAATAGTAACAGTAGTAGCAACCGTGTTTATAATCCTCATTTGTTTTGATTTATTTTCCACAGTATTTATCTCTTTTTAAAGAATATATAAAATATTTGTATTAAATCATTGATTTTCCATTATCTTCCCCTTCCAAACAAAAAATAAGCCCCAGGAGATCACAAATTTTTTGCATATTTTGCTTTCCCATGAATCCCAAAGTCCTAAAGTCCTAGAACAGTACAGATGCCTCATAAATATATGTTAACAACTGTAATCCCAGCACTTTGCGAGGCCGAGGCAGGCAAATCATGAGATTTGCTTAGATAAAATTATCGGTTTGAACCTCAAATATAAGAAATTTTCTTCATATTTTCCACTATCATCCAAATCCTTTCCATCTAGAGCAATAACAACTTTGTTGAGCAAATAACATAGGTGAAACAGCAAGAAGAAAAATTGAATAAGATGTGGGTCTATCATAAAAATGTATTTCCCAAATTCCATTATGACTTCTTTAGCCAGAATTTAATCAAAGAGTTTTTTTTTATTTTCTCTGAAATTATTTTATTTGAAGTTGAAGTTTGTTGCAATTATTGTTTTGTGTTTTCTCCAAGTAATGGTCTATAATTACTCTCAAGTGAATTAGCAAAACTAAAAGAAACTATTTCATGTGTTCTGGTTGAATGAGTCTTTTCTTTCTTGCTCTTTCAGTGAATGACAGCTTTTTTCAGGTGCCAAATGCACTAATTTGTGAGGCATTAATTATTTTCTCATTCTAAAGATATTACAGGAAAATATCTGTGATTCCTTTTTCTTCCTTTCTTTCCCCTTGGTGAACATCCCAATGTCATAAATCTAGAGTTTATCTATAAGATAATGCTACTCAATTTATTTTTCTTTGGATTTCCAATTTCTGTTCTGACTTTTATTCTGTATGATTCAGAATTTGGCAATCACAATGTGAGTAATATGCCAGGAAAATCATCTATTTAGACCAATGTCATTTTTACAAATTTTAATCTAAAAATTACAAATCCCATCCCAATTAAGAAATCTTGAGCAATGAACATTTTAGTTAATGCTATTAAATGAACTGGCATCCATCTCCATCAATGATTAATGGAATAATACATTCTGCTCACATTTATGGTTTCCTATTACCTAATGGATTTTTGTTGTTGTTGTTGTTGTTGTTCTGGTTGTTGGAACATCAGCATGTTACTAAAAATAACAAGACTTGAGAATAAAATTCTAACAAGCAAAAACCTAGACATCAGCTAAATAAATAGAACATTAGGTTCAAATAAAAAATGGTAATATTAGATCAGCTTACTCATTTGCCAATTGCCACATACATGTGGTCAGCCCAATGAATGGTATAACTACAGGGTTATAAAAATATTGGTTACATATTGATTATTTCACTCAATATGATATTAGCTATGAACTTCTAATTCTAGCGCTGTTTACTAAGAAAAATATCCAGCTGGCAGGCATTAAAATGTTTGACTATTTTATGTCTATAATATTGTCTGAGCTCTCAAATTCTGCCATATAGTGGTATTATTACTCTAGTTAGCAACCACCAGAGGCATATGCCTATTTTCAGAAATCTATTTTAGAAAAGTATTACAAAAAATTAATAGTTAAAAGAATCTCATCAAGCTTTGATGAATATTGACCTATCTCTAGCTGGAACAATCTAGGTAGGGCAAGCCAGGCCTTAATTGTGTAAATAACTTAAATTCTATAAAACCGCAATGTTTTAATATAGAACTTGTATATACATCATTGCATTGTATATCCATGACAACTGCAAAATAGACTTGCAGTGTTAGTTTCTTTTTCAAAAATAAAAAATGACCTCAAGAAAAGTAAAGTAACTTGCCTGACTTGGCACAATAAATACCTGGAACACATGCCTCCAGAAAAGACCATGAATCAAATAATAAGATTCATCAAATAAGAGTACAGGTCTCATGACTCCAGGTATGGTGTAATCCAAGATAATAAATTGCAGTTCTAAATTTACTGACCTTGTCATTATAGTTTACAATGTTTGCTAATGTTTAGGGATAAAATAGTGAGAAAAACAACAACAAAAAAGGACTTTTTTTTTCAAAGAATCTGCATTAAAGGGAAATATATTAATTAATTATTGAATTAACAAATAGAAATTTACAACCTAATCCAAGTGTTAAGAAATTCAGGAACAGGATTGTTTAAAGTAAATATAAAGACTGGCTTTGGCTGAGGTAGGAAGGCTATTGAGGATAGCTTGTCCTGATATCTGTAAAATGGATAATTTAATGAAGGTAAGGACATTTAGATGGGTGTTTGCCCAAATATCTGGGTGCTGTCACCTAGTCAAGTTAACACACAAAGTTTATCATCACATCACCCATCTAATTTCTACATTTCTCAATTATTAACTTCTAATTGCCAAGGGCCTACCTGCTTCAGTTATGTATCTGTTCCATAGTTACATTCTGAACCTGAAAATCATCAGGCAGGATCTACCCAAAGTCACTCATTTAAATAGTCCACATCCTGACCAAAGTCACTTATTATGTTAGCTTATATGTTCAAATATTTTTATGGTAACAGATTTTAGAAGAAATAAGAGTCTTCAGGCCCCTGATTCTCTTTCCTCTGTTAGTAAGTGCTCTCCCTTATTCATCTTGGATGTCATGATCAAGTTCTCAAATCACTCTCCTGTAAAAGTATCAAACAACTTTATTTTTCTATCTAAAAATATGTAAATAAATAAATAGCAAAAAAATAAATGAAGGTAAGATGAGTGGGGGGCAGAAGAATTTATTCCAGAGGGGAAACAGCATGTGCAAATGAGCTGGGGCAGGGGAGAACACAGACGACTTCAAGTGATAAAAGTGCAGAGTAGCTGAAGAAGAAAGAAACAGAGAAAAAAATGTTTGAGATGAATATAATGCAGTAGCCAATCATGCAGAGCCTCTCAGGCAGTGTCAAAGATATAGATCTTGAGGAATGATATTACTAAGATGGCAGATTAAGAGTTATCAGCCCTAATACTCCTCCAAAAAGAAAAAAAAAAATAGAGATAAATAGCTACTCACAAACTGAAATAACCCAAAGAGGACTCAATGGCTCAATAAAGAATCTACAGCAACACAGTGAAACAAATTAAAAAGTGGAGAATATCCACACAGAAAAAAATCACTAGTGGGACTGGCATACCTCAGATGCCAGGAGATAGCTAGCAGCAAAGGAGAAAGGTAGAGGCTATTGATATGAGCCAAACAGCAGAAACTACCATGCTTTCAGTGGCCTATATAGAGAACAGTGTGATTTTTTGCCACTGTGGTAACAAATAACCATTCTCACTGGGGAACACCGAACAGGGAGATGTGGCTCCACACCCCTCCTTCATCCAAAAGCAGTAACTGTTGAGCCACTATGAGAAAAGAGCCACAACCCTTCCTAATTCCTTGTACGCCCCAACCTTGGAGATGTGGCCACACTATAAATGTCCATACTCCAGACCTAGGCTCTGTGGCTAAGACTGCTCATGTCTCAGATATCAAACCCATTGTGAGAGTGAGCTAGTTTGAACTCCAAGCCCTAAAAGACAAGCTCTCACTGTATGTGTCTACATTCTGAGCACTGGCTCAGCTGCTGTAAAGAGGTAACCACTGTTCTTCCCCTGGAGCCAGTGTAACTATACGAATGCCCATGCTTCCATTCTCGGCTCCCCACCTACTCCACAAGTATCTGTGTCTCACATGCTGTTATTAGCATGGTAGTAGAAGTGACTACACCCTGGATGTAATACCCACTACTTCCCCAGGTCCTAAAGTTGTAATTCCTCTATACATGCTAATACTGAGACCTTATCTCTGTGGCCATTCCATAGACACCACTAATTAGACACTGGTACCACTACCACCATAAGCAGGCCTGCAAACCAGACCTAGTGCCATAAGGATTCCTTCAGCCACAATGTTTTCAGTGGGAGAAAAAGATATTAGGAACAACTTGGCCATTGTCACTAAAGGCTCCAAACAACCCTTGCTGCTACTGCAGACATCCACAGCACTGGTCCCTGAGGAACCCTATAACTTTCATTCACATTAATATCAGTGAAAAGAGCTGCACAGAGACTACAGAACGAATCCCTCATTTGTGCCAGAACCACTGCACCTTACCCAGCAAGTGCCCTCAGGTTTCCATGTAACCTCCATAGAAGATAGTCTTTCCACAGAAAAATAAGTTGTAAAGTCTGGAAGAAGTGATTGTCCCATCATATATGCACAAATCAACAAAAGGCAACAAGAAGCATTTAAAAAAAAATCAAAGGTAATATAACACTATAAAAGAAAACCCACAATTTTTTAGTAGCTGACCCCAAAGAAATGGAGATATAAAAACTGTTTGACAAAGAATTCAAAATAATTGTTTCAAATAAGCTCAGCAAAGTTGAAAAAAATATACACAGAAATAATTTTAAAAATTAGAAAAGCAATGTGTCCATAAAGATATTTAACAAAGATAATGAAATTATTGTTATTTAAATTATATTAATTAATTAATTTTACAGAGCCTCACTCTATCACCCAGTCTGGAGTGCAGTGGTGCAAACTGGACTCACTGCAACCTCCACTTGCCAGGTTCAAGTGATTCTCCTGCCTTAGTTTTCCAAGTAGCTGAGACTACAGGTGTGTGCCCCCATGCCTGGCTAATTCTTATATTTATAATAGAGATGGATTTTCACCACATTGGCCAGGCTAATCTGAAACTTCTGGCCTCAAGTGATCCACCCACCTTGGCCTCCCAAAGTGTTGGGATTTCAGGTGTGAGCCACCATGCCCAGCTGAAATTATTTTGTAAAAAGAGGTAAATTTTGGAGCTGAAAATATGCAATGAATAATTTTTTTAAATGCAGTGAAGTTTATCAATCACAAAATTGATCAACCAAAAGAAAGAATCTGTGAATTCAAAGGCAGGATATTTGAAAGTACAGTCAGAATAATAAAGTGAAAGAATGAAAATGGTGAAGAAAACTTACAGGACTTATGGGACAGCATCAAAAGAGCAAACCATCAAATTATAGGGGATTAAGAAGTAGATGAAAGGAACAAAGGTGAAGAAAGCTTATTTTAAAAAATAACAGAAGACTTTACAAATCAAAGGGAAAAAATATACATGTATTCAAATACAGGAAAGCCAAAGGCCTCCAATCATATTCAAATCAAGGAAGACTATGCCAAGATTTATTATAATCAAACTGTCAAAAAACAAATACAAAATCAAAAGGGTACCCTGAAAGCAGCAAAATAAATAAGTAAATAAATAATTTATAGAGGAGTTTCAATAAGACTAACAATGGATTTCTCAGCAGAACCTTAAAGGCCAGAAGAGAGTAGCATGATATATTAAAAATGCTGAAAGAAAAAACTGGCAAAGAAGACTGTACCCAGCAAAGCTATTCTTCAGAAATGAAGAAGAGATAAAGACATTCCCAGACTAACAAATTCTGAGGAACTCAATACACCAGAACTGTCTTATGGGAATTACTAAATGAATTTCTTCAAACTAAAAGAAAAAGGCAATAATTTGAAATGTAAAAATATATGAAAACATAAAACTCAATGGTATACCCAAGTGCACAAATTCAGAATACTCTAATAATGTAATAGTGGCATGAAAAGTCATGTGTATCTATGAGGATTAAAAGATAAAATGATTAAAAATAATAGCTACAATAATTTGTAAAGAATATAAAATATAATTTAGATTATGACAACAAAAATATAAAATGTCAGTGGGAGGACTAAAATTGTAGAGTTTTCTAGGCAACCATAGTTGTTATTAGATTAAAGCAGCCCATAATAACTTTAAGATTATATATGAAAGCTTCATATTTACCAAAACCATAAGTATAGTAGATAAAATATAAAAAGTGAGGAATTATAGCTTACCACTAGATTAAATTACCTAATGATAATGGAAGACATCTTGAGAGAAGGAAAGCGTATAAAATATGACCAGAAAACAACTAACATAATGGAAATCATAAGCACTTATCTATTAACAATTACCATGAATGTAAATGAGTTAAATTCACCAATCAAAAGACATGAAGTAGCTCAATGGCTACAAAAGGAAATGAGATCCAACTATATACCCTCTCCAATAGACTCACTTAAAGGACACACATAGATGAAAAGTGAACAGATGGAAGAAGATATCCCATGAAAATGGAAACAAAAAGAGAGCAAGGGTGGCTATACATATATTAGAAAAAATTTGCTGAATCAAAAACTAAAAAATGAGATTAAAAAGTCAATCCATAATGATAAAGGGATCAATGTTTCAAGAAGATATAACAATTTTAAATATGTGTGTACACAACATGAGAACAACAAAATATATAAAGCTAATATTAATAGATTTGAAGAGAGGGATATACTGCAGTATAATTTTAGCAGGATATTTCAGTGCTCCACTTTCAAAAATGGAGCAAGTATTCAGATAAAAATTCAATAAGGAAAAATGGGACTTGAACTACACTTTAGACCAAATGGACCTAACAAACATATATACACTTTCCATTCAACAACAGCCAAACACAAATGCATGTGATTCATTATCCGGGGTAGTTTATATGTTAGACTGCAAAACAAGTCTAACCACATCTAAGAAGGTTGAAATCATAAAAAGAATTCTGTCCAACCAGATGATGTAAAACTAGAAATCAATGTTAGGAGGAATTTTGGAAAATTCACAAATATTTGGAAATTGAACAACATATTCCCAAATACCAATGGATCAAAGAAGAAATTTAAAAGGAAAATTTAAAATATCTTGAGAGAAACAAAAATGGAAACACAACATACCAAATGAGGAGAAGCATGGAAAGCAGTTTCAAGAGGAAAATGTATAGCAATAAACACCTGCGTCTAAGAAAAACAAAGAACTATCCCAAATAAATGAGCTAATGTTATATCTTAAAGAACTAGAAAATGAAGACTAAACTAAGCCCAAGTTAGTAGTAAATTAGAAATACTAAAAATAAAAACATAAATAAATGAAAGCCTAGAAAGACAGTAGAAATGGTCAATAAAACTAATAACTGAATTTTTGTAAAGGTTAAAACATCAACAAACTTTTGGTTAGAGGGCCAGGGGTGGGATGCTCTGTTTGTTTGTGTCCTCCAAAGTTTATGTGTTAGAGACTTAATCTCAAATGCAACAGTGTTAGGAGGTGGGAGCCTAATAAGAGGTGATTAAGTCATGGTCACGTTCTTAAAATACTCATTTGAAAAAACATTAAACAACACTATTTTTCTATCTAAATATAAATAAATAAATAAAATTAATGAAGGCAAGATGGGTGGTAGGCAGAATAATTTAATCCAGAGGGGAAACAGCATATGCAAATGAGCTGGGGCAGGAAAGAACAGAGAATTCATGAATGGATTAACGTTAGTATCACAGAAGTGTATTAGTTATTGCAAGAGTGGGCTTGGAGGAGTAGGCGAGAGACAGCGGGGGGTGGGAAGGGAGGGGTAGGTGGAGAGGGATAACATGGGGAGAAATGCCAGATATGGTATGCACCTAAAGTAAAATAAATAATTTTTTTAAAAAAAGCAAATTCAGCCTCCACTTGCTCTCTTGCTCTCCCAAACTTTCTTTCCCATCTGCCATGAGACAACATAGTAAGAAGACCCTCACTAGATGTGGCCCCTTGACCTTGGACTTTCCAGCCTTTATAATTGTAAGTAATAAATCTCTATTCTTTACAAATTAAAAAAAAAACACAGAGGAAAGACTCAAATAGATAAAATCAACAATGAAAGAGGAGACATTGCAACTGACACCACAGAAATATAGACTACTCATAAGATACTGCTATGAACAATTAGTGCCAATAAATTGGATAACCTAGAATAAATGGATACATTCTAGACAGCAACAACCTATCGAGACTAGGGAATCATAAAGAAATAGAAAATCTGAACAGATCAATAATGAGCAATCAGATTATATCAATAATAAAGTCTGTCATCAAAGAAAAGCCTAGGATTTATTGGATTCACTGCTGAGTTCTACTAAATAATTTTTAAAAGAACTAATACCAATGTTTCTCAAACTTTTTCAAAGAAAAGTGAAGAGGTGAGAACACTTCCAAACTCGTGTGTGTGTGTGTGTGTGTGTGAGCACGCACGTGCAGCATCACCCTGATATCAAAACCACATAAGAATACTACATGAAAAGAAAATTACAGACCAATATCCTGATGAACAGCGATGCAAAAACCTTTTACAAAATACTAGAAAATAGTATTCAACAGCACATTAAAAGAACAATTCATAATGATTCAGTAAAATATATCCCTCTCTAGATGCAAGAATAGTTCAACATATACAAATCCATAAATGTGATGCATTACATTAACAATGAAAAAAAAACACATGGTCATCTCAATGGAAGCACAAAGAGAATTCAACCAAATTCAACATTCCTTTATCACAAAAAGTCTCTAGAAATTAGGTATTGAAAGAGAGCACCACAAAAACAACAAAAAGGTCACAAATGCCAACCCCATATTTAGCCAGAGCAATTAAGCAAAAGTATAGATAGCATCTCGATAAAAAAGAAAAAATTTAAATCATCTGTATTTGCAGCAACATAATTTTATATTTACCAAATCCTAAAGACTACCTAAAAATTGTTAGAACTAATTAGCAAATTTAGTAAAGTTGAAGGACACAAAATCAATATACAATAATCAAGTGTACCTACAAACTAACAATTATCCAAAGAAAAATATAAAAAAGAATCCTATTTATGACAGCTACAAAGAATAAACTGAGGTATAAATTTAGGCATAAATTTAAGCAAGAAGATCTATGTACCAAAAGCTATAAAATGGTAATAAAATAAATTGAAGATAACACAAATAAATGAAAAGGTATCCTGTAATCATGGATTGGAATAATTGATGTTATTAAAATATCTATACATCTCGAACAAATTTACAGATTCAATGCAATCTTTATCAAAACTCCAGTGTCATTGTTCACAGAAATAGGAAAAAAAAAAAAAATCCTAAGATTTGCATGGAGTCACAAAAGAATTCAAATAGTCAAAGCAATCTTGAGCAAAAAGGAAAAAAGCTGAAGGCTTCATACTACCTGATTTCAAAATATAATACAAATCTATAGTAATCAAAACAATGCCATAGTTGCATGAAAACAGACACATAGGCCAATGAAATGGAATTGAAAGCACAGAAATAAATCCATGCATTATGGTCAATTAATTTTCTACAAAAATGCCAGGAACACATAATGGAGAAATGACAGTTTCTTCAAAAAATTGTTTTGTGAAAACTGGATATCCATGTGCAGGGGACTGAAAATAGGCCCTCCTCTCAAACCACATACAAAAATCAATTCAAAATGGGTTAAATACTTAAAGATAAGACGTGAAATTGTAAAACTACTATAAGAAAAGTTCTACAACATTAATCTGGGCAATAATTTTAGGATATGACTCCAAAAGTACAGGCAAAAAATTCAAAAATAGACAAATGAATTACATTGAAATAAAAATCTTCTCTACAGCCAGGGAAACCTTCAACAGAGTAAAAATATAACTTACAAAATGGGAGAATATATTTGCAAACTATATATATGAAAGAGGTTAATATCAAAATATAAAAGGAACTAAAACAACTCATAGTAAAAAACAAATAATGTTCATATAGACTGATAGGTATTTCTCCAAATAAGACATACAAATGGCCAGCAGGTATAGGAAAAAAAAAATGCATCACTATCAGGGACATGCAAATTAAAACCATATTGAGATATCATCTCATACTTGTTAGAATGGCTTTTATCAAAAAGACCAAGGACACAATTGTTGAACATGTAGAAAAAATGGAGCCCTCTTACATTGTTAATAGGAATGTAAATATACTAAAGCCACTACGGAAAACAGCATGGATATTCTTCATAAAATTACACATAGAACTTATCATATGATGCAGCTAACCCACTACTCAAGACTGGGTAATTTTCCACATGGCTGGGAAGTCTTCAGGAAACTTACAATCATGGCAAAAGTCACCTCTTTACAGGGTGGCAGAGAGAGAAGAATGATTGCTGAGTGAAGGGAGAAGCCTCTTATAAAACCATTAGCTCTCATGAGAATTTAATCACTATTAAGAGAATAGCATGGAGGAAACTGCCTTCATGATTCAACTACCTCCCTCAGGGTCCCTCCTACCACATGTTGCAATTATGGGAACTATAATTCAAGATGAAATTTGGGTGGGGACACAGCCAATACATATAATTCCACCCTTGGCCCCTCCCAAATCTCATGTCCTTACATTTCAAAACACAAACATGCCTTTCCAACAGTCCCCCAAAGTCTTAGCTCATTCCAGCATTAAGTCAAAAGTCCAAGTCCAAAGTTTCACCTGAGACAGAGCAAGTTCCTTCTGCCAATGAGTCTGTAAAATCAATACTAAGTTAGTTACTTCCTAGATACAAAGAGGGTACAGGAATTGGGTAAATTCAAATGAGAGAAATTGGCAAAAACAAAGGGGCCACAGGCCCCATGCAAGTTCAAAATCCAACAGGGCAGTCATTAAACCTTAAAGTTCCAAGATGATCTCCTTTGACTCCAAGTCTTACATTCAGGTCACACTGATGCAGGAAGTGAGCTACTGTAGCTTTGGACAGTTCTGTCCCTGTGGCTTTACAAGGTACAGCCCCCTACCCCAGCTGCTTTCATGGCTCGCATGCAGCATTTGCAGCTTTTCCAGGTACACAGTCCACGCTGTCAGTGAATCTACTGGTGATTCTGGGGTGTGAAGGATGGTGGCCCTCTTCACACAGCTCCACTAGACAATGTGGGGGCTCTTTGTGGAGGCTCCAACTTCACATTTCCCTTCCACATTTCCCTAGCAGAACTTCTCCATGAGGGCTCTGTACCTGCAGCAGACTTCCACCTGGACATCCAGTCATTCTCATACATCCTCTGAAATCTAACCTTTCCAAACCTACATTCTTGTCATCTGCACACCCACAGGACCAATACCAGATGGAAGTTGTCAAGGCTTGGAACTTGTGCACTCTGAAGCAATGTCCTGAGCCACACCTTGACCCCTTTATCCATGGCTGGGGCAGCTGGGACGTAGTCCCAGGCTGCACACAGCACTGTGGTCTTGGAGCCAGCCCAGGAAACCAATTTTTCCCTCCTAGTCCTCTGGGCCTGTGATTAGACTGATGCTGCAAAGCTCTCCTACCTGCCCTGAAGACATTTTCCCTATTGTCTTGGTGATTAACATTTGGCTCCTCATTATTTACTCAAATTTCCTCACCTAATTTGAATTTCTCTCCAGAAAATGGAGTTTTCTTTTCTGTCACATTTTCAGGCTGCAAAATTTCCAAACTTTTATGTTCTTCCTCCTCTTGAAAGTTTGCTGCTTAAAAATTTATTCTGCCAGATATCCTAAGTCATCTCTCCTCTCACGTTTAAAGTTCTACAGATCTCTTCTAGGGCAGGGGCAAAATGCTGCCAGTCACTTGCATAGCAAGAATGACCTTTACTCCAGTTTCCAACAAGTTTCTCTTCTGAGACCCCCTCAGCCTGGACTTAATTGTCCTTTCACTACTGGCATTTTGGTCAAAGTAATTCAACAAATATTTACGAAGTTCCAAACTTTCCCACATTTTCCTGTCTTCTTTTGAGCCATCTGAACTGTTCCAGCTACTGCATGTTACCCAGTTCCAAAGTTGCTTCCACATCTTTGGGTATCTTTACAGCAGCACCCCACTCTCTGTGGTAACAATTTACCGTATTAATATGGTCTCACACTGCTTTGAAAAAGAACCCAAGACTGGATAATTTATAAAGGAAAGAGTTTAATTGACTCACAATTCCAAATGGCTGGAGAGGCTGCAGGAAACTTACAATCATGGCGAAAAGGGAAGCAAACATGTCCTTCTTCACATGGTAGCAGGAAGGAGAATAGTGAGATCTGAGCAAATGGGGAAGCTTCTTACAAAAACCATTAGATCGCATGAGATCTTACTATCATGAGAATAACAGCGGGGGAACTGCCCCAATGATTTAATTACCTCCCACTGGGTCCTTCCCACTACATGTGGGGATGAAGCAAAGAAAGTGCTCCTTTATAAAAATTAATTATCATAATTTTTAATTATCCAATGAAGTTTAAAAACATAAAAAAACAAAATTTAGTCTTTCTTAATTAATTATTGTCAGAGTTTAGATGACTTAGATTTGTATTTGCATTTAAATGTATTCCATTAGTCTTGGTTATTTGTAACATCTGTATATGACCACCATATGGAAGTTTTTTGAAGTCTATATTTTAGAACAAGAGTTTAGAGTTTAATATCTGTTAAACTGTTTTTAATATATTTAGATTTAATTGGCTGTAACAAAATGAACAACACAGAAAAAATGTCTATCAGTCACATTTTAGAATATTTGTTACTCAATTGCACACTTAGATCATGGTAAACCAGTTATATTACAATAATTCCTTGGTCCCTTTATGAAAGTAGATGGTCACAAATATTTAAAAATAATTTGAGAGTCAACTATATTTACATAGGCTTTTAAATTATGTATGTAATGATTTATACCCATAGTATGTTTTTTATTACTGTTATCTTTATCTTAAAACTGAAGCAACTTATGAATCAAAAACAAATAAGTAAAACATACACAAAAAGAGGAGCAATTACAGAATGTGAGAATATGGAAGGCATAAAGAAGAGAAGCTACATTTTTACTCCCTAGTTTTGGTTTGGGTTTCTATAGAATTTCTGAAGCCTGTCTCTAGGAAAGTCAGTCAGTTGTTGCCCAACTGAATGAGTTCTGAATCTATAATCAAAAGCCCACTTACTTACAGTTTGAAAAGCCAGGACAATTCATCTGTCATCTCTGATCCTCAGTTTCTTCTTTAATAAAATTAAGATGAACTTGAATATATAACTTTTACATGCATTGATTTAGAAAAATTATGAAAGTACCCTCTAAAAGATGAAGTACCATGCAGTTTCTAGACACTATATAAACATTAAAAGATCTTATGATCTCAGTACTCTCATTTTCATTCCCTAAATGTTCCTCCAATCTTAATTACCTGTTAAATTTGTCACTATTTTGAATAATTCCACAATTAACATTAGTTTATATCTTGACAATCTACTTATCATTCAACAGGTTTGGATTCAGCATTCATTATTATTCTATTTAAAGGAAACTGATCGAAATATAAGCATGTTTGACAACCTCAATTTCTCTGTCATGACTTTGTATTGATGCCCAGGGTCAGTAGCCTTAAAGATTTTATACTGTTTTGTTAATTTTTTCTAAAGTACATTTTTGTTTAATACCAAGTTTATATGCAAAAGTAGACTGGGCTGAGGAGAGTGGGAGGGCACACTTTTATTGTTTTTTGTTGTTGTTGTTTGTTTGTTTAGTAGTTCAAGCCAAAATAGTAGGTGATGCAATTTTATTTAATGTATTCTACAAAGGTCATCATGATTATAGGTTGAAACAACATTTATATTCTTCCAATGATTACTTTATCTAATTCTGTTATCTATGAAGCAAAATTAAAGTCAGCTAGTAATCGATTATGTATGTATATATAAGGAAACCACATTTAAACCAAATGTTTCATACTCTTCCATATTACACATGAAGTTTTTCTTTAAACATTAAAAATGATGGTTATAAAGTCTACAATTATAATTGGACACTTCAACACTACTCTCTCAACCACTGACGGAACAAATAGACAGAAAATTAAGGAGGATATAGAAAAACTTAACACCATCAAACAAGAGGATCTAATTAACATTTATAAAATACTTCAAATAATAATAGAAAAACTGATGTACAGTATTATTTTAAAATTTATATAGAAAGGCAAACAAAATAGAAAACTAAAACAATTTTGACAAAAAATAAATTGGAAAAAAATCAGGCTCCCTGATTTGAAGATTGATTATATAAATCCAGCAATTAATACTGTTTAGCATTGGTGAAGTGACAGATATGTGGATCAATAGATCCATCCACATACACCTTACTATTTTATGACAAGCATGAAAAAGAAATTTAATGAAGACAACCTTTCCAACAAATGGTGCTGGAGCAAATCGACATCCATAAACAATTTTAAAAGTCCCATACTTAAGCATAAATTAACACAAAATGGATAAAAGGGTTTGAAACAGAAAGTACAAAACTATATAACTCAGAAAATACGTAACAGAAAACTTTGGGAATCAAAGTCTGAGGAAAGATATTCTTAAACATGACACCAAAGCATAATACATAAAATAAAACTAATTGATAAATTAGACCTCAGCAAAATTTTTGAAGTGTGGAAGACCCTCCCTCAGGAATGAAAAAACGAGCTACACAAAGAAATAAAAATATTTATAAAACACATATCTGACAAAGGAATTGTATCGAATATGTGAGGGTTATACAACCTCGGCAGTATAAAATCAAACTGTCTACTGGGGAAACAGGCAAGACATAAACATGTATTTCACCAAAAGAGGATGTACAGATGGCAAAAAAGCTTATTAAAAGGTCATCATTAGTCATTAGGGAAATGCAAACCAAAACTGCTATAAATAAACACTATTCATATATCACAATGGCTAAATCAAACACACACACAAAAAAAAAAAAACAGTGCAAATACCAAGTTCTGGCTAGAAAGCAGAGGAGCCACGTCACTTATAATAGTGCTGGTGGGAGTATGAAATGATAAAGCCACTCCAGTAAAAGTTTCTCAGATTTTTACAAAACAAAACACATAACCATCATATGACCCTGCAATTGTACTCCTGGGCACTTGTCCCAAAGAGATAAAAACTTATGTCTACACAGCACCTGCACATGAATGTTTATAGCAGCTTTATTTGTAATAGCCCAAACCTGTAAACAACCCAGAGCTACTTCAGTGGAGGAATGGTTAAACAAACTGTGGTACTTCCACTACTTACTGATAAAAGGAACAAACTGGTGATCGATGCAACTTGGATGAGTCTCCAGATAATTATGTGGAGTGAAAACTATCCATCCCTAAAGGCTACACACTGTATGCTTCTATTTATATAATGTTTGATGTGACAAAATTATAGAAATAGAGAACACATTACTGGTTGCCGGGGATCAGGAAGTGAATAAAGATGAGAAGGAAGTCATTGTTGCTCTAAAAGAGCAAACTGAGAGATTCCTGTGCCAATGAAAACATTCTGCATTTAACTGTATCACCTCTGCTATTGCGGTATTATGCTACAGTCTTGCAAGATGCTAGCATTGGGAAAAAAGGGATAAATGGTAGATGGGATCTTTCTGTATTGATTATTCCTACTTCATGTGAACGTATGATTTTCTGAAAATAGTTTATTTTTTCTCAAAAGTTTACAATTTTCTCGAAAATATAAAATAGGTAATGCTCTTAGAAGAATTGTTATATCTGACAGATGTATTGGCTTACTCTACACTAGCTTGAGAAGTTAAACAACTTCAAAATACTAAATTTAATGAACTATTAAAATTTTGAAAACCAATATGTGGTTGCTCTCTTGGTCCAGGTGGTTGAACTTAGAATTGTGATTATTTTTGTTATTAGGAGTAATGGTAGTTTATCATTTTTGCTGTACAGTCCTCCATTGACTAAGATTGATAATGGGAAAATGTCCACCTGTTTTAATTTAAATGAGAATCGCTGCCATTTGAAATAGTCTGTTTTTCTTTATATTCTATCTCAATGATTCTGCTTCTTAGAACGTACAAAACTTTGATGTAATTTTTATGCTCTTTGGTCTAGTGTGAACTCATGCAGTTGTTCAACAAAGATTTCTGATACATTGAAACTACAGAACAACTCCAGCTGGCCTACCCCGTGGTTTTTAAATAAGATTGCTATTTATTACTAGTTTTCCTACCAGGCTTAAAAAAAAATAAAAAAGTCAATGCATTTAAATAAAGTTGATTTTTGTATTGCATCTCTAAAAAACAAGAAATAATATATTCCTAAGGGAAAATGTTGCACACACATATTTATAAACATACACACATTAAAAAAAATTTAATGAGAACATTTTGGGGAACAATACAGTTAATTCATAGAATTGGTTATCTGTATTTAATAAAAATTAAATAACATTTATTAACATACTCAAAATCAAATTGTGTTTAGTAGTTCACACATATTATCTTTCTTCTGTATTAATTTTTCAATGTGACAATCCTTATCTTTATTTTAGAGACACAAAATAAATTTGGAGAGGTTAAATGATACTTGCTCATGGTAGCATTGTTGGTAGTAATATAAATAATTACAAAATTTCTGATAAATTACCATGTATCATGGTTATAAGTATTTCAGCTGTTTTCTTTTTTTTTCCCCAATTACCAAAAAAGGCCTATTGGGCTGCTGATTAGTACTTTTTTAAATATATATTTTATTGTGTTTTAGGTTTTCCGGTACATGTGAAGAACATGCAAGATTGTTGCATAGGTACATACATGGCAATGTGGTTTGCTGCCTTCCTCCCCCTATATCTGACATTTCTCCCCATGTTATCCCTCCCCAACCTCCCCACCCCAAACTGTCCCTCCCCAGTTCCCCCCTACAGACCCCAGTGTGTGATGCTCCCCTCCCTGTGTCCATGTATTCTCATTGTCCAACACCCGCCTATGAGTGAGAACATGCAGTGTTTGATTTTCTATTCTTGTGTCATTTTGCTGAGAATGATGGCTTCCAGTTTCATCCATGTCCCTACAAAGGACACAAACTCATCATTTTTTATGGCTGCATAGTATTCCATGGTGTATATGTACCACATTTTCAGCTGTTTTCATTTAAATACTCAAAACAATCTTTTAATGATAAAAGCTATTATTATACAAATTTAACAGACAAGAAACTAAAAGTAACTTGTATGTGATCCTGCAGTTGGTATGTGAAATGTCAGGATATGATCCAGATAGCCAAACTCTCCACTCACTTCATCAATATTTTCTGCTAAAAAATGGCAAATCCAGAAATCAGCAATCAGCTTCTCCTTGTTTAGGCAAAGATAAATTCACATCTAAACACACACACACATACACATACACACACACACACACCCTGTTCATCTAAAGACACACACACATTTGGAAAGAGTAATTTGTGTGCTCATCTCATTTCTAACATGCCTGCATTATATCTTAAAAATGTACACGTCCATGAATGGAAAAAAAATGAAATTTAATTTTTAACATAAATGTTGGTATTACAATTGTCTTAGTCATTGTGGGCTGCTGTAATAAAATTCCACAGACTAGATAGCTTAATGAACAGAAATGTATTTCTCACATCTCTGGAAACCAGGAAGTTCAAGATTAAGGTGCCAACAAGGTGAGATTCATTCTGAGGGCTTTTCTCCTGGTTTGTTTGAACAGACTTTTTGTTTTATCCTCACATGACCTCTTCTTTATATGTGTGTGGTCAGAGAGAGAGAGAAAAAGAGAGAGAGAGAGAGAGAGAGAGAGAGAACACACGCAAGCTCCCTGTATCTCTCCTTATAAGGGCACTAATTTCATCATAAGGGCCCCAGCCTCATGACCTCATCTAAGTCTAATTACTTTCCAAATCCCCACCTACAATTACCATCACATTGAAGGTTAGAGCTTCAACGTATAAATTTTGGGTGTGTGTGGAAAGGGCACAAACCTTCAGTCCATAAAAATAGTTTATTCTTACTGGTGTGAGAACTGCACAAAAGACTAAAATATGTACAAACTTAAAAAATAAAAACTATTAAAATAGTATTTCTATAAATTCTTCCTATGTTTTTCTCTTTAATAAAACAAAACACATAGGCTCCAGATAAAAATAATATGTAATTGCATTAATATAATATACATTAAGCTTCAGAAAAATATTACTCACTTGAAAATGAAAATTATAAAACATCCCAAACAGAAAATCTTTGTTTCCAGACATGATGGAGCAATGCCATCTCAATGAACAATTTTTAAAATTTGAAGACATTAACAATTTGAAAAATGTATAAAATAATACAATAGTTTTCATACATTTGATCACAGGCAGCCCAGGACTCTGATCCCTGACAGAAAGAAAACAAAGAATGTGATCCATATAATTGTACCAGCTTCTTGATTATATGCAATTTCTAGGACACAGAACTGGCATAGAACTAACTTGCTGAAGAGATAGAGGAGCCATAATTCAGAGAGTCTTATGTGTCTAACAGGAGAAAGCTTCAGAGAGAGAGCAACAGATATAGGCAGAGGAATCCCTGTCATCGGCTACATATTCATTTGTACACATTTGAGAAAAAGATATGAGGCCAGAGAAATAACCACCGGAAAGGAATAATCTATTCCCAGAGCTCATAGAGAGCTGGGAGAAGTTTGTGTGTCCACAAGGCAGAGTGTAAAAATTTCATAATACACAGAGTATCAGGCATAATTCTTAGAAAATCCTTAGCAATGCAGCTAAATTAGCCCTAGACTAAATTATGCTCTGGGCCCATCCTACAAAACTTTAAACCAAGACTTAAAAGGACTCAGCTGATTCCAAGTAATTTAACTGTGTGCCCTATCAAAATATAAAGCTATAGGCATACCTTGAAGCTTTGTAGATTTGGTTACAGACTGCGGCAATTAAGTGAGTCACATGAATTTTTTGGTCTCCCAGTGCATATAAAAGTTATATTTAGACTACACTGAAGTTTAGTGAGTGCTATAGCATTATATCTTGAAAATGTACATACCTTAATTAAGAAAAGCTTTCTTGCCACAAAATGCTAACAAGCATCTGAGACTTAATCTTTTTGCCAGTGAAGGGTCTTGCCTTTGATGGTTGTTGACTGATCAGGGTGCTGGTTGCTTAAGGTTGGGATAACTGTGGCAATTTGTTAAAATAAAACAACAATAAAACTTACATCATTGATTGACTCCTGCTTTTACAAAATATTTCTTTTTAGCATGCTATGCTACTTAATAGCATTTTACCCACAGTAGAACTTCTTTCAAATGCTGCCACTGCTTTATCAACTAAGTATGTGTAATATTCAAAATTCATTGTCATTTTAACAATGTTCAAAGAATCTTCATGAGGAGTAGTTTTCATCTCAATAAACCATTTTTTCTGTACTTATACATAAGAAGCAACTCCTCATTCATTCAAGTTTGATCATGAAATTGCAGGAATTCATTTATATTTCAGGTTCCACTTCTAATCCTACTTCCCTTGCTCTTTCTACTACATCTGCAGTTTCTTATTCCATTGAAGCCTTGAACTCCTCAAAGTCATTCTTGAGGATTGGAATCAACTTATTCCAAACTTCTGTTAAATGCTGATATTTTTACCTCCTCCCATGAATCAAAAACATTGTTAATGACATATAGAATGGTGAATCCTTTCCAGAAGATTTTCCATTTACTTTGTTGTGATCCATCAGAAAAATCACTATTTTTGCAGCTATAGCCTCAGAAAATGTGTTTCTTAAATTCTAACACCTTAAAGTCAATATTGCGTCTTGATCCATGGTGTGTAGAATGCATGTTTTATTAGCAGGCATAAAAACAACATTAACCTCCTTGTAAATCTCCAACAGAGCTCTTGGGTGACTAGGTACATTGGCAATGAGCAATAATATTTGAAAGAAATATTTATTTTTCTGGGAAGTAAATCTCAACAGTGGACTTAAAATATTCAGTACACCATGCTGCAAACAGATGTACTGTCATCCAGGTTTTGTTCTTCCATTTATACAGCACTGGCCGAATTGATTTAGCATAATTGTTAAGGGGCCTAGAGTTTTTGGAATGGTAAATGAGGATTGACTTCAACTTAAAGTCGTCACCTGCATTAGCACCTAACAAAAGAATCTACCTGTGTTTTGAAACTTTGAAGTCAGGCATTGATTTTTCCTCTTTAGCTATGAAAGTCCTAGATGACATCTTCCAATCAAAGGTGATTTGATCTACACTGAAAATCTGGTGTTTAGTGTAGGCATTGTTGTCATTGATCTCAGCTAGATCTTCTGGATAGCTTGCTGCAGCTTCTACGTTAGCACTTCCTGCTTCACCTTGCACTTTTATGTTATAGAGGCGGCTTCTTTCCTTAAATATGAACCAATCTTGGCTGGCTTCATACTTTTCTTCTGAAGCTTCCTCAGCTCTCTCAGCCTTCCTAGAATTGAAGTTAGATAGAGCATTGCTTTGGATTAGACTTTGGATTAATGGAATGTTATGGCTGATTTGATCTTCTATCTGGATCACTAAAACCTTTCCCATAGCAGCCATAAGGCTGTTTTGCTTTCTTATAATTCTTATATTCACTAGAGTGGCACTTCCAATGTACTTCAAGAACCTTCTATTTGCATTCAGAACTTGGTTAACCAGCCCAAGAGGCCTAACTTTTGGCCTGCCTCAGGTTTGAACATTTCTTCCTCACTAAGCTTAATTATTTCTAGCTTTTGATTTAAATTTAAAAATATGTGACTCTTCCTTACATTTGAACACTTGGAGGCTATCGTAGGGCTATGAATTAGCCTAACTTTACTATTGTTGTATTTCAGGGAATAGGGAGGCTCAAGAAGAAGGAGAGAGGTGAATAGTCAGTGGAATAGTCAGAACATGCACATTTATAGAATAACTTCATCATGTATGGTTATAACATGGTTCATAATGTGGTTCATAACACTCAAAAACAATTATAATAGTAACATCACCGATCAACAGAGCAGATATAATAATAATGACCACCAATATGAACTATAAGGAAATGACGCAAATGCTGTGGCAAAGGGCACTAATGAAATTGCTAAATGTAGGGATACCACAAACCCTCAGCTTCTTAAAAAAAAAAAAAAAAAAGACAATATCTACAAAACACAATAAAGCAAAATGCAATAAAACAAGGCCTGAGTATATATGAAGAAATACAAATAATTTTGCAAAAAATTATATTAAATTGAAAGTCTTCCATCTTATAAATTAACACGCAACTAGAGAATTAGATAAGTGTAATCCATAACCACAGGAAATATCAACTTCCAGAAAAAGATAAAGGAATTAATGGATAAGCCACTTTAAAAAGCTACTGTATAATATATATGTTCTATATTTTCAAGAAAATAAAGAAAAATGTATAAGTGAGAAATAAAAGATTAAAACTAACCTAAATATTGAAAAATAAAAATACAACATAATGAAAAGTATAGTGGATATTATTTACAAATGAAACACTGCAGAAGAAAGATGTTTAGACTTTAAAATATTATCAGTGAAAAACTGTCCAAAACGAAACAGAGAAAAATACCTGAAAAGCAAACATAAATCTTCAGTAACTTGCAAGAAAACATAAAATAACCATATGTAACATGTATTTGTGTATGTGGTGTGTGTGTATACATATGTATGTATATATATGTGTGTGTGTGGGTGTGTGTGTGTATATATATATATATATATATATATATATATACACATTTATTTATTTATTTATTTGGAATCCCCACAATGAAGAACGAAAATAAAAAGAAAATCTTTGGAAGAACATATGAAAAAACAGTGTTCAAAAATTTTCCAGGTTTGATTAAAATTATATACTGACAGGTCCAAGAAACAACAAATCTCAAGCTGAAAAAATCAAGAAAGACTATGTCAGGACACATTATAATCAGAAATCTGAAAATCACTGACAAAGTCTTAAAAGCATCCAGATGAAATAGACATTGTGTACTTTATGTTCAAAACAGGAACAAAGCTCAGAATGAGAGCAGATTTAATCAGAAAATATGTAAACCAGAAGACAATGGATAAACATCTTTAAAGTACTGGAGTGGGAGGAATAACTGGTAGCCCAGAAGTCTTTATTCAGTGAAGTTATTTTCAAAAGCAAACATAAAGACAATTCCAGACATATACATACTATATATATTATGTTATTAATTCATAATAAAATGTATTTTAAATATAATTAAAACTATGAAAGAAAAATATCTCAAATCAATGATCTCAGCCTACATTTAGAAAACGATATATCAAAATAAATCATTTTAAAAAGAAGAGAATATTTAACTTAAAACAACCAGAAGGAAATAAATAACAAAAATAGAAGCAGGGGTAAATGAAATGAAAAAAGAGAAACATGATCAAGCACACTATCTGCAGTCATTGCATATATTGGCAGAAATGATTTACTTACTTTGCCTAAATGGACCAGAGCATTTGTACCTTAGTACATGCATTTTAATTTTAAGTAAATATACAAGTCCTCAAAATACCATTTGTGTTTATAGTAATTTGACTCCAATATACTTCCATTTCACAACACACCCCTTACCCATCCATATTTGTCAAAGTAGTAAACTTTCAACATAATGGTAGAATTGTACATCTTACCTTTTATGCACTGGAAAATCTAAGAGATATTTGATTCTCTTATTGCAAAAGAGATACTTTTTAATCTATATGATTTGAGGCAAAAAATTAGAACATCAGAAAGTATTGAAGAGTTGTATAACATTTACTTTCAAATAAAACATATGTGCTGAGCACTATAATTCAAAATTTTAAGATTCAATTGATGCTGCCTACACACTCTGCCTACACCTTTTGCAGTGAATGTACTCCTACTCCTCTCTTCTTCTTCTGGGGAATTCCTATTCATCTTTAAAATCCACTCAAATGTAACCTCTTGCATGGTGTTTTCTGAAGTAGACACATTGTCTTGACCTCTCAACTCAGAAGGCTCTCTGAATAGCCACATCCCTATTACTTTCTTTGCCTTTGGGAAATCTCCCTGGCTTTATGTTTCTACAAATATGTGATCCCTGTGGGAAGTTCATAGTCCCTCACCACCTTGACCTACATAATTTGTCCAGAGATGGAGATGTGATCCAATTGGGATGCTTTTCAAGGAATTTCTAAACTGGAGCTAGTAGTTTTACAGGAACTGGCCAAAACAATCACATAATTAATTACAACATAAATTAACAATTTTTAGTGGAGGTTTGCTTTGAAAAATGTGCAGTAGCACCACATAGTGGTCTCTAAAATGAGATTTCATTTCTTGTTCTTGGTAACAAGAAAGTATGCCATTCACAGAAAGATGTAAATTAGGTAGGTGGGAATAGTGGGTAATTACATAGAGAGAGTGAGTGCATTATCCTT
>NW_016107794.1:177863-190543 GCF_001604975.1 Cebus imitator
TAACTTGAAAGAGCCCCAAAAGAAAGTGGCTACATAGACTAATTTTATCACGAGGTTCAATTTCTGAAATTATCAATACTTTTCTTGTGATATTTTACCATTGAAACTTGTTTTCTAATCTATATAATAAACTAATAACTCTCTAGAGTGCTTGTGAATTGATTAAGGTGCCATGAAAGACTAATTCAAATTAGTCTTTTATCCATTCTACGTAGTTTTCTGCTTATATAAATTAAGCAGGAATGCAGTAGGCTTCCTATCAATTTCACTTCTAGGAACCCCATGACCAATTAGACAATTCCAGAGCTCTACATGAGTCAGACTATTCTGATTGCCGCTTTGCATCTGCTGTCCATTACTGTAGCTACACCGACCTTGCTTTTGATAGTTAATTGTCACTTGGGTCCTGCCACCTTAAAATCCAATTATTTCCATTGTTTTTAAATTTTGTAGTTGAGTAACTGTGGTTCCCACAGTTAGATCTGATATATAGAGAAGAGTAATTACAGGGCTCTCCAAAGATGTAAGTGCTGCCTTCACAAATCTATTTCACAAACGTTGGTCAAGGGTATATCTTCTGGAACTCCCCAGCTGGGATAAGTAGGTCTAAAGCGACTAATCCACTCCACCATCCCAATCTCCCTAAGCCTTTGAGTCTCCTCTCTACATTAAACCGAGAGAGATCAAGTATTTCCAGCTCATTCACAATGGGTTATCTTTTAATTCATATTTCAGCTAACCAAGCAAATAAACTATTAGAAGTTTTGTTTTTGTTTTTTTTTTTTTGAGACAGAGTCTTGTTCCGTCACCCAGGCCAAAGTGCAGTGGCATGATCTCAGCTCACTGCAATCTCCGCCTTCCAAGTTCAAGTGATTCTCCTGCCTCAGCCTCCTGAGCAGCTGGGATTACAAGTGCATGACACCGCTCCTGGCTAATTTTTGTATTTTTAGCAGAGATTGGGTTTCACCATGTTGGTCAGGCTGGTCTCAAACTCCTAAACTTATGATCTACCCTCCTTGGCCTCCCAAAGTGCTGGTATTACAGGCATGAGCCACTGCACTTGGCCAGAAACATTTTTTGACACCCCGAGCTGCATATTTGGGTCATTGTTCCGCATTATTTGGGTCATACGCTCAACCTCACTTCTAGGAGATCACCAGGACTTTAGTTTAGTTATAGGTCTAGAGCCAATCAGTGGTGTTGGGCTGGGTCCTGAGGAGAATCAGCATTATCTTGTCTGGCAACTGCCTCAGGGGAGGCCATCACTGTTGCCTGAAGCAGCACAGGGTTTAATCTCCTTAAGCAAAGGTAGAAAAGCTGATGGCAGCATGGGTGGGGAGGAGAGATATTGCCAGTACTGGGGATGGGAGGCTATTTCTCCTGGCAAAAAAGGTATATCAGAGTTTATAAACTCAGTGTCCCCAGCTTCATCAGTGTCTTCTCACACATCCCCATTCCAAGTTGCAGGGTCCCAGTCTTTTCCAATCAATGCCCTCACTTTAACAGTAGGCGCCTGGTGAGGCTGTGCGTGAACCTTTCACTGCAGGTCAGCCACTCACATGATAAGTGCCTATGCCTGTTTTTCCACAATTTCAGCTCTTTCTCTACAGGAGCTAAGAATCTCAGGGTAATCTTAGCAGACATGAGGCTCAGTATTTACTTCTGAAGGCAGGAGACAGAATCCCTGAGTTCATCATTTTCTTTTATTATTTTGTCCACTGAACTTAGAAGCAACCTACCAGCTTCATTATGTTCTTTGGTTCTCCCATATGGTCAAAGGTATTATGTATAGAGTCACTTAACTCTGTCCTCTCACAAGAATGCATTTATTTTGCATAACCCTCTAAACAATTCATGCCAAGGACTGTGACTGTTGTCCATGCTATTAAAAGTAGAGTCCTTAGCAATTTGAGGTCTAATCATATTAAGCATCCAACTGCAGAAACCCCTAACCCAATAAAAGAACACCATCCTTAATATTCTGTTTCTTTAGAAGCACCCCACTTCTGGTACCAAAATCTGTGTTAGGGTTCTCTACAGTAACAGAACTAATGGAATATATACATATAATATTCCACATTCCATTTTCAGCAACTAAAGTTGGGCATAAAGAATGATAGCCCTAAATAAATATTCAGAGGGCCTACAAAAATATATTAATACTATTGCTCATTGTTCCACATTATTTGGATATATATACATTCCATATTCCATATATATATGGGAGTTAGTTAAGTATTAACTCACACAATCACAAGATTCCACAATAGGCCATCTGCAGACTGAGGAGCAAGGAGAGACAGTCCAAGTTCAAAAACTGAAGAACTTGGGGTCTAATATTCAAGGGCAGGAAGCATCCAGCACAGGGGACAGATCTAGGCTGGGAGAATAGGCCAGTCTCTCCTTTTCATAGTTTTCTGCCTACTTATATTCTAACCATGATGAGAGCTGACTAATTATACCCACCCAGATTAAGGGTGCATCTGTTTTCCAGCCAACTGACTCAAATGTTAATCTCCTTTGGCAACACCCTCACAGACACACCAAGATAAACACTTTGTATCCTTCAATCCAATCAAGTTGACACTCATTATTAACTATGACATCTGGCAATATTCATTGTCTCAGTGATTAGCTTTCTGAGTGCAAGCAGCAGGACCTAAACTGAACCTCTGGTGTTTTAGTAACAGTAATGTTTGTAAAATTATATTTGATGTCCCAATGTTTCAAGTTATGCTGTTATGATTTTGTTATATAATGATCGTGATGCCTCTAACTCACAAAAATGATAGAAATAATTAAATTTCTCTAAAAAAGACAAAACAATGTGTTGTTAATTGTAAAAACTAATATTTAGGAGCCTATAAAGGACAAAATGTATTAACCAGTTTACATTGTGTGGATGTATGCTCTTTCTTAGAATTTCTAGGCAAATTATAAATTTTTGATTTAGTTTTACAAAGCCAAAATTAAATTCAAGTGTATATGAAATAGAGGTAATTTTCAGCAATGAAAGTTGGGCATAAAGATGATAACCCTAAATAAATACGCAGAGGGCTTACAAAAATATGTTAATAGTATTGCTCATTGTTCCAAATTATTTGGATATAGGCTTTCTAATTAGGTGAACTACAGAGTTACTACTTTTGATATCCACATACGAATATTTTTTAGTCTCTGATGATTACAGGATGGTTAAATATTTATAAATAATGATTGTTATACTCAACCTTGCACTAGTCTATTTTTCAATTTGCATTATTTATGTCACATCTAATTTTCTGCATTATGTAAGTTTTTTGTTATGGTTGCTATATTCATCCAAAGGATAAAAACAGTCAGTTTGCAAGATTCTACTTAGGTCTAAGAGTATATACAAAACTTTCAGTGTCTTTTTTCCTTTTAGTTTGTCATAGATTGTTGTTTTGTATACTTTAAAATATTTATTTTTAATGAGAAAAGTAATACTTGATTGCTACAGAAAGTTTAAAAGCACAGAAAAAAATCAAAAAATAAATTTGATTTCAAAACTTAGAAACAAAATTAGTATTCTGTACTTTTTTAGCATTTTACACGTACATACACACATATACACATGCATGTACCCTAAAGAATAATAGTCCACAAACTCATTGTGTTCTACATTGAAAGAAAATTTCTCATACAGTATTAAACAGTTCAAGAACTTGAGGATCTTAGAAGCAGGCTTGGCATAACCAAGATGAACTTGAATTTATATAGTATTTTAATATCTGGCAGGATTAGTGTCTCCACTCTCTTGTTGCTCATCTCTCTTTCTCTTACTATAACCATACTTTTGTTCTGTTTCATTTTTTAACTTTTCCAAGAAACTATAAATTTAACTTATCTGGTTTCTAAAAGAACTGCTAGTCATTTTATTGGAATGATGTTAAATCTATACATATATAAGTTTATAAATATATATACATTTAACATTATTATATATAATAAGCACACACATATAGACTGTATGATTCAATAAATTTATAGTTTGAGATACAGATTTGTATTTATTGTTCAACATGTGTACTCCTGACACTTGTGACTGTTCCTGGTAGAGAGTAGGTGCTCAAATATATGTAAGCATTCTAAAGTATCTTCAAATATTTATTGAAAGATAAATTAAATTTCAATACACTATAGCTTTCCTCTACCAACACTTCGATGATCAGATACGGAAGAGGAAATCCTGGTGCTCATATTGGGTTGAACATTTTCTAGACCAGTGTTTCAGAAGGAAAGGCTAATGAGAAAAACATTTGCGAGATAGCATTAGTCATTGCTGATGATGAATCTAAGTTGACATACACACACACACACACACACACAATGAAGGATGATACACACACATACACAATGAAGCCAAGAAGAGGCTGATACAGAGAGAATTTGCTGGACTTCAGGTCTACTAAGAAGAAGGAACTCCTGAAGCGGAAGAATTTATACCATTAAGGAGCAGAGAGAACAGAGCACTGAATACTTAAGTTAAAATCAGCCAGGATGATGGTAAAGGTTAGGGTGGAGAGAAAGAACAAGGTTGAGGTGAAAAAGAATGCTGTGAGGCAGATACTATGTCTTCAATAAATAGGAAAGAATAATTAGGAGGTCAGTAGACTGTCACGAAAACAAAGAAGCAGGTAAGGCTGACAAGAAGGGTTAACCACAAATAATCAAATGGTACAAATATGCAAGAGTGAGTGATACATGGAAAGCCACTGCTTGATTGGGCTGCAGAGGGAAGAAAGCCACAGTGGAAAGCCAGGTGTCTATCTTGCTAGAGACTGTTTTTCACAATGAGATTGAAGGCAATGGAGAGCTGACTATCCTCAAATCAAGACTTTGTTCTATTTTCTTTAATTATAATGTAATAATTTCCACTTGATAGAAAAACGTAAGAATTAGGACAGAGAAAACAGATGGCAGTTCTATTTTTCTATTGCTTGTAATTATTTTTAATAATGTTTATATACTGAAATCTATAAATAAAGAAGTTGATGTGAAAGTAAACATAAAGCTTCTTTAAAAAGCAGTGAATTAACATGATAGAACATTTTTTACAAAGCAATGAATTAACATGATAGGACAAAGGAATTCATGAAATTATCCAGCTGCTGCTGCCTCTCAAAAATGATTGGGCTGAACAAGAAGTGGATGTCCACCATTTCTATGGGAGCAACTGGTAGAAGGATTTAATTAGACAAAATGCTGTACAGCATTTTATGTGGCAACAGTGTCTCTCATCTCTACCTTCTTACTTCATCTTTCATACCCTCAATGAAACTAAAATTGTACCACAAACTTCCATACTTAATGTTAAAACATAAAGATATATCCCTTATAATCAGCAAATACAGTCAGTATCATCCCTTATATGATACAAAATAGTGGACCTACTACCTATTGAGATAAGGTAAGAAAAAATAAATATAAAGTTAAAGGATTAAATTAAGGAATATTAAATAATTTTAAAATAATTTGAAAAATTTTAAATTTTAAAATTTAAAAATATTCTTAGATAAAAATGTTTACATAGAAAACTCAAATGAATCGAAATCTAAATGATTAAAATTAATAACTTCAGGAAAGTTAATGAATATAAAATAAATTATTGTTTAAAGTGCATTTTTATATTTCAGCAACTGGCAATTCTAAAATATAATTTTTAAAATGTAATCCCCCTGATAGTAAAAAAGAAAGAAAGGGAAAAAGCAGGTTATTTTTTAAGATGATTAAATATTACAAGCATAATAATTGTCTCCTTATTGATAGACAAATTCGTGGAATTCCAGGCAGAACTCAAAGATTTTTTTAAGGAAATTGAAAAAAAGAGGGATTTAAAAAGGCAGAAAGAAATTAATATTCTCAAGAATTAAAGACATTCCTGAAGAAGAAAAGGAGAAAGTAGAATAAGATGCAGGGATTTAGTGAATTGAAAATCAAGATTATTATGGTGCTGTTTATTAAGCAATGCTGTATTTCATAGAGATATAAAATAGATCAATGGAATAAAATAGAGATCAGAGACCTTACATGCATATAAAACTTGATTTATAACAGAGAGGTCATTGTAGAACAGTGGCAACGGGATAGACCCTTTAATGATAGTTTTTTGTATAGTAAAAACAAACACAAACCAACACACACACACAATGTTTTCTACTTCACATCATATAAAAATATCAGTTCTGGCAGATTATTGTTCCATATATGAAAAGAAATATTTTAAAGCATTAGAAGAAAATGTTTCCCCCAGATTAGAACAAAGAAAACCCACTTTTAAATAAAAGCACATAAATCATACAAGAGCAGATTACTTTCATTACATTAAAATGGAATGCTTCTGGTTAAAATGTTATCCCATTTAAAAAGTAAAAAGACTAATCACAGACAAAAAGGAGACATATTTAAGAAAGTAAACAGAAAAGACTTGATCTTTAGAATATATGTCACATCATAAATCTATACATAAAAGAAAAATGACCCAATAGAAAATAGCAAGTATGGGGCCGGGCGCGGTGGCTCAAGCCTGTAATCCCAGCACTGTGGGAGGCCGAGGCGGGTGGATCACGAGGTCAAGAGATCGAGACCATCCTGGTCAACAGGGTGAAACCCCGTCTCTACTAAAAATACAAAAAATTAGCTGGGCATGGTGGCGCATGCCTGTAATCCCAGCGACTCAGGAGCTGGGGCAGGAGAATTGCCTGAACCCGGGAGGCGGAGGTTGCGGTGAGCCGAGATCGCGCCATTGCACTCCAGCCTGGGTAACAAGAGCGAAACTCCGTCTCAAAAAAAAGAAAAGAAAATAGCAAGTATGATAAACAAGTGAGTCATAAAAGAAATCTTAGTGGTCAAAAAACTTTTAAAGATACTTTATTCCACTTATTGCACAAAAAACTTTTAAGATACTTTATTGTATAACTAAGAAAATACAATTTAAAACCAGAGTGATGAACAATTCAATGCTTCAGCATTTTGTAAAAATTAAGATGTCAGCAATACCTAATACTGCAAAGAGTATAGAGCAGAAGGAATGCATACACAGCTAAGAGAGGTGTCAGAAGTTACAGCTCCTTGAGAAAGGGCTGTAAAATGTCACCAACATATCTATTGGCTAGAGATATGACATCACTTTATCCACCAAGTCTATTTCTAGGTTCATAATTCAAAGAAAGAACTCTTGCTTATAACCAAGAATATGTGTAAAACAACATTCATAGGAGTCTTATTTATTAAAAAAAAAAAAAAAAAAACTAGAAACAACCTAACTATCCATCAGCAAAATAATAAATAAATAAACTATTATATAATCACACTATTGACTACAATGAGCTGTGAAAAAAAAAAAACTAAAACTTTACAAATAAACATAGATAATGTAAAAACATCTTAAGTGACAATTAGGTTACAGAAGAAAACAGAGAGTAAAATATCAAGTGTGTGTGTATGTGATATATGTATATAAGCATACACACACATAAATACTCTCTTGAAAATATCATTTTTCTCTTGCTATCTTCTCCTGAAACACTGTTATCTCTCTTTTGGTAGGTAGACAGACAGAAAGACAGATAGATAGATAGATAGATAGATAGACAGACACACAGACATATAGACACATAGACAGATAGACAGACAGACAGACAGACAGACAGACAGACAGACAGATAGATAGTTAGATAGATAGATAGATAGATATACCCCTTCAGGGCTTGAGGAAGGAAGGGAAAGCCTGGAGCCATGGAGTTGTGCTATATTTGGTACTTCAAATACATGGGTATTATTTTAGTTCTTAAGCTAGGTAGCGTTTACTAGATGTGTATTATTTTATTTCTAGTATTCCTTGTTATGTGTTTGAGTTTTCCTTATTTCTTGGAGAGTCAACTGCACCAGCACAAATGAAATCTGTAAGAACCTGCCCTGTGGTATTGAAATAAGAGTGATAAGATAGAGCC
Source organism: Cebus imitator (assembly GCF_001604975.1). Lineage (NCBI taxonomy): Eukaryota > Metazoa > Chordata > Mammalia > Primates > Cebidae > Cebus > Cebus imitator. Next base: position 185,837 of record NW_016107794.1, read on the forward strand.
CCTCTTGTGAGGAATACTAGAGTCATCACATCATTATAACTTATTCATTAATTTGGGAAGGAAAGATGTCTCTGGTCGAGGGTTTGGAGCTGGTAGTTTCACTAACCAGCATAAAGAGTGCCTGGGAAAGAGTATGATGTAGCTCAGCACTTGTCTCAGTGTGCACATAGATTAGCTGTTATTAGTGATTATAGCATCTAGGCATTTGAGAACACAGGAGAAGCAGAAAGTTCTTTCTGACCTTCCCCCTGTCTTATCTTTTAAAGCAGGTCATGGCTGAGTATAGTGCCTATAATACCAGCACTTTGGGAGGCCAAGTGGGGAAGATTACTTGAGCATAGTTCGAAACCAGCCTAGAAAACGTAATGAGACTCCTCCTCTCCAAAAAAAAATTTTTTTAATTAGCTGGGCACAGTGGCATATGCCTGTAACCCCAGTTCCTCTTAAAGCTGAGGTGGGAGGATCACTTGAGCCCAGGAGTTCAAGGCTGCAGTGAGCTATGATTGTGCAATTGTACTTCAGCCTGGGTGACATAATGAGATTCTATGTCCCAAAAATATAAAAATAAAAAAATAAATAAAGCAGATTATAAAACCTAGGAAGAATTTCTGCTCTTCCCCTGATGAGGGTCATATGATCCTCATATAAGAGGTCCCCTCCCTGTAACTGGAGAAAAGGTGCCAAAGACACAGAGATGCCAAGAAAAATCTGAACAAACAGTTCTTGCAAATTTCCCCCAGAGTATTACCATTAGATCATATCCCCTGTATCCATACTTTCCCATGACTATCCATTCTTCATCAAACCTAAGCATAAAAACATACAGATTTCCTTGTGCTTTGGGTCTCCATTTCTGAAGGCTCTCAAGCCATGTAAAACTTACATTAAATAAATGTGTAGACCTTTCTCTTGTTAATCTATTATTTGTTATAGAGAAATTAGCCGTAAACCTAACTGAGCCATGTTACATATTCATGTTCTTGAGAAAGAGTAACCTCAGTTTCTGGGAATTTTATCCACAAGTCACAGTTTCACATATATTTATATTACTGAATAGTAAAAATCCTTCCATCATTTGTTTAGTAGAGTGCAAAAGATCAAATGCATAAAATGTGGGGGTGGGTTATTGCAAGGTTAAATAAATGACCATGGTGAGCCTGCTGTGGGGACAGGTGCCAATTTCAAATCAACTTATAATGGGATTCTGGTTATTGCAGTTTCACTCAATCTCAGGTTCCAACATGGATTTAGAGAATCATTGCCCATCTGAGCTGCAGGAGACCTCATGAAACACTTTGGCCCAGACCCACACTGTCGGCATTTGGGTAACTAAGCCATTCCAGACAGATGCTTCCTTAATGGCTGGCCTCTGAATCTTCTCCAAGTCCTCCATGTTCCACTTAGCATTACATTGCTTTTCAGTTGGAGAGGCATTTTTTTTTCTTTGACCTGGCGTATCAGTTAAATTTTTCTTTTTAATCCTTTTTATTCTGTGCAATAGCTAGTCTTCACACAGAGAGCTGTGATTGAGTTAATTTGATTGATACAAACCAGGAAATAAGGCAATTTATTCTTTTCTAATAAATAACAATCCTTTAGAAGTTGGATCATTTAAAAATTAGAAGAACAAAGCATTTGATTATGGTTGGTAATCATGCAGCAGCAGTGGTCTAGTCAGGATAATAATAAGGAAGGAAGAAATACTGTTTCTCTATGTTTAGAACCAACCTCATTTTTGAGGATTCTTCGTTTCTAACCAAATTCAAATTGCCTGTTGGAGTTTGTTTACTCTTGGGCAGACATGACTTTCTCTTTCTCCAGAGAGAAAAACAAGCCTTGTACAATTCTAAAATAATCTCATAAAACTTTGGGGGACTTTATTTGCTCTCATGAAACATTTGGAATGTTAAGGAATCAGAATCATTAAAATAAACATTAAATTTTGCGTCCAACAGCAAACATTATGAGAGCGTTACAAAATTTACACAAAATTTACATCTCAAAAACTGATAAGAGTTTAGAAATTAATCTATGGCATGCACATACTGCATTGCTAACACTTAATTTCTAACTTTCAGTATATATAAACTTTCATAATAGAGAACACCCTCTTCTTAGAATAGACCATGAGCTCCTTAAAAAAAAAAGTGACATTTCTATCTTATTCACCAATATATCCCAGAAATTAGCATACCATTTGTCCCATTATAGGAATTAATTACCTTTCTAATTATTTCTAACTGTTATGAAAACAATGGACTATTTTATCTGTAAAAAACAGCATGCTTTCCTAATATTTACGGTATTTTTAAAAATAAATAAATCCAGACAACTGGATATCCACACACAAAAGAATAGAACTGAAAATGTTAACTCAAAATTGATCAAAGACTCAATTATAAGAACTAAATCAACAAAGCTACCAGAAGGAAACATAGGTGTACATCTCCATGATCTTGTGGTATGCAATGGTGTCTTTGACATAACACATCATCAAAATTAAAAGCTTGCACTTCAAAGAACACCAACAAGGAAGTAAAAATTCAACCCACAGAATCGTACACTTTTGAGTGGGAGAATTGTGTCTCCTGTGAATTATTTCCTAATAAAGTTATTTAAAGTATAAAATAAAATAGGAATCAAATTAGAAAAAATAAAAGTAGATACCTGTATGGTAAATACTATACAACATCACTGAGGGAATAAAGAAGTTTTAGACAAATGGAGAAATATATCAATGGATTGGAAGGCTGAGTATTGTAGTAATAATGTTAATAATCAATGTATGGCTTATCAAAGCCTCCCTATTCTGAAATAGTAGTCAATGACACCTACAAAGCTTCATTATTTTCTTCCCTAACACCTATCCATGGATCAAAAATTAAAGGATTATTACTAATAAGAATACCAGATATTTATAAAGGAAAAATTAATCCATTGGTATTAGACTTCTTGCATTATTTTAAGAAAATTACAGAGGTGAGCAATTTATAACCTACATTTTAATTCTAAGCCAAACTGTAATTTATACATAATGGCAATTAAAACATAATTTAAAATATGTAAATCCTCATAAGTGTGACATCCACAACATCACCCTGAAAAAAAAACATTGTGGAGAAGATCCAAGATGGCCAAATAGGAAAAGCTCTGTATTGCAGTTACCAGGAAAAGTGCAGAGGATGAGTGATCACTGCATTTCCAAACAAATTTTTACTGCCCACAGACCAGGAGATTCCCAGATGGAAAAGCGTCACAAGTCTCCAGCAAGGCTGTTTCAGTCAGCACAGAGGGTCTCCACACAAAAACTCATACAAATCTGGGCACCATTTCAACTGGTGCTTGAAATGCCTGGGAGACAGAGTTGCCAGTTCACCTGAAAAAAAAGGATGCTGAAACAGGGAGCCAGGTGATCTGGCTCAGCTGGTCCCACTCTCACAAAGACCAGCAATCTGAAACTCTCTGGACCGAGAATTTCACAGCAAGCACAGCTGGACCCAGGAAAGTCCAGCTCTGTGGGGGAAAGGATGTCCACCATTACTGAGGCAGTCCACCATTACCAAGGCAGTCCACCATTACTGAAACAGACTGCCATTACTAAGGCAGTTCTAACTATACCTCTATAAACAAAACTGCAAGGAAGTTCACACAGCAGATAGGCAGAGCCCATGGCAGCTCAGCAATGCCTCTGCTGGCAGACTGTAACTAGGCTACCTCCTCCCTGGTCAGGGCATCTCTAGAAAAAAGGCAGCAGCACATCAGGAACTTATAAATAAAGCCCTGCCTTCCCAGGACAGAGTACCTGGGGAAGAAAGGCAGTTATGAGTTCCACTGCAGCAGATTTAAAAGTACCTGCCCAACATCTCTGAATGGAACAATGGAGCTCACAACTCGGCACTAGAGCTCCTATAAGGGACAGACTGTCTCCTCAAGCAGCTCCCTGATCCCCATATATCCAAAGAGACACCTCATAAAGGAGAGCTCAGGCTGACATCTGGCAGGTATCCTTCTGGGACAAAGATAACAGAAGGAGCAACTGGCAGCAACCCTTACTGTCCTGCAGCCACTGCAGGTGATTCCCCAGGCAAGCAAGGTCTGGAGTGGAACTCAAGCAGTCCTACAGCAGAGGGGCCTGACTGCTACAAGGAAAACTAAAAAACAGAAAGAAACAACTTCATCATCAACAAAAAGGACATCTACTCCAAACCTCATCTGAAAGTCACCAACTACAAAGACCACAGGTAGATAAATCCACAAAGATGGGAAGAAACCAGCACAAAAAGGATGAAAACAGCCAAAACCAGAATGCTTCTCCTCCTATAAGGGACCACAACTCCTCACCAGCAAGGGAACAAGGCTGAATGGAGAATAAGTCTGATGAATTCACAGAAACGGGCTTCAGAAGGTAGGTATTAACAAATTTCTCTGAGCTAAAAGAACATGTTCTAACCCAATGCAAAGAAACTAAGAACCTTGAAAAAAGGTTTGATGAAATGCTAATGAGAATAGACAGATTAAAGAGGAATATAAATCAACTGATGAAGCTGAAAAACACAATATAAGAACTTCACGAAGCATATACAAGTTTCAATAGCCGAATCAACCAAGCAGAAGAAAGGATATCAGAAACTGAAGATCAACTCAATGAAATAAAATGAGAAGGCAAGATTAGAGAAAAAAGAGTAAAAAGAAAGGAACGAAACCTCC
>NW_016107794.1:191573-194308 GCF_001604975.1 Cebus imitator
AATAATAGTGGGAGACTTTAACACTCCACTGTCAATATTAGACAGATCAATGAGACAGAAAATTAACAAGGATATCCAGGACTTGAACTCAGATCCGGATGAAGCAAGCCTAATAGACATTTGCTGAACTCCCCACCCCAAATCCACAGAATATACATTCTTCTCAGCATCACATCATACCTACTCTAAAACTGACCACATAATTGGAAGTAAATCACTCCTCAGCAAATGCAAAAGAATGGAAATCATAACAAACAGTCTCTCAGACCACAGTGCAATCAAATTAGAATTCAGGATTAAGAAACTAACTCAGAACTGCACAATTTCATGGAAACTGAATAACTGGCTTTTGAATGTTGACTGGATAAACAATACAATGAAAGTGGAAATAAAGATGTTCTCTGAAACCAATGAGAACAAAGACACAATATCCAGACTCTCTGGGACACATTAAAGCAGTGTCTAGAGGAAAATTTATAGCAATAAACACCCACATGAGAAGCAAGGAAAAATCTAAATCAATACCCTGTCATCAAAATTGAAAGAGCTAGAGGAGCAAGATCAAATAAACTCAAAAACTATCAGAAGACAAGAAATAACTCAGAGCAGAACTGAAAGAGACAGAGACAGAAAAAAATCCTTCAAAAAAATCAATAAATCCAGGAGATTGCTTTTTGAAAAGATCAACAAAATAGACCACTAGCCAGATTAATAAAGAAGAAAGGTAGAAGAATCAAATAGATGCAATAAAAAATGATAAAGGGGATATCACCACAGATTCCGCAGAAATAGAAATTACCATCATAGATTACTACAAACAACTCTATGCACATAAACCAGTAAACCTGGATGAAATGGATGAATTCCTGGACACTTACACCCTCCCAAGCCTAAATCTGGAAAAAGTAGAAACCCTGAATAGACAAATAAAGAGGGCTGAAATTGATGCATCAATTAATAGACTACCAACCAAAAAAAGTCCAGGTCCAGATGGGTTCACAGCCGAATTCTACCAGACATACAAAGAGGAGCTGGTACCACTCCCTCTGAAACTATTCCACATAATCCAGAAAAAGGGAATCCTTCCCAAATTATTTTATGAGACCAACATCATCTTGATACCAAAACCTGGCAGAGACTCAATAGGAAAAGAAAACTTGAGGCCAATATCCATGACGAACATATAGATGTAAAAGTATTCAATAAAATACTGGCAAACCAATTGCAACAGCACATCAAAATCTTATCCATTACAATCAAGTAGGCTTCATTGCAGGGATGCAAGGCTGGTTCAACATACACAAGTCTATAAACGTAATTCACCACATAAGCAGAGCCAAAGACAACAACCACATGATTATCTCAATAGATACCAAGAAGACCTTTGACAAAATTCAACAGACCTTTATGCTAAAACTCTCAATAAACTAGGTATCAGTGGAATGTAACTCAAAATAATAAAAGCTATTTATGACAAACCCACAGCCAATATCATACTGAATGGGAAAAAAATGGAAGCATTCCCTTTGATATCTGGCACTAGACAAGGATGCCCTCTCTCACCACTCCTATTCAATATAGTATTGTAAGTTCTAGCCAGAGCAATCAGGCAAGAAAAAGAAATAAAGGATATACAATTAGGAAAGGAGGAAGTCAAATTGTCTCTATTTGCAGACGACATAATGGTATATTTAGAAGACCCCATTGTCTTAGCCTAAAATCTCCTTAAACTGATAAGCAACTTTAGCAAAGTCTCAGGATAGAAAATCAACGTCCAGAAATCACAAGCATTACTATGCTCCAATAACAGACTTAAAAAGAGCCAAATCAAGAACAAACTGCCATTCACAATTGCTACAAAAAGAATAAAATACCTACGAATACAGCAAACAAAGGATGTAAAGGACCCCTTCAAGGAGAACTATAAATCACTGCTCAAGGAAATAAGAGAGGACACAGATGAAAAAACATTCCATGCTCATGGTTAGGAAGAATCAATATCGTGAAAATGGCTATATTTCCCAAAGTAATTTATAGATTCAATGCTATCCCCATTGAGCTACCAATGACCCTTTTCAGAGAACTGGAAAAAAACCACCTTAAACTTCATATGGAACCAAAAAAGCCCACATAGCCAAGTCAATTCTAAGCAAAAAGAACAAAGCTGGAAGCATCGCACTAACTGACTTCAAACTATACTACAAGGCTATAGTAATCGAAACAGCATGGTACTGGTACCAAAACAGAGATATAGACCAATGGAATAGAACAGAGGCCACAGAGGCAAAGCTACACATCAACAACCATCTGATTTTTGACAAAACTGAGAAAAACAAGCAATGGGGAAAGGATTCCCTGTTTAATATATGGTGTTGGGAAAACTGGCTAGCCATGTGCAGAAAGAAGAAACTGGGCCCCTTCCTGACACCTTACACTAAAATTAACTGCAGATAGATTAAAGACTTAAATATAAGACCTACCACTGTAGAAACCCTAGAAGAAAACCTAGGCAAAACCATTCAGGACATAGGCATAGGAAAGGACTTCATGACTAAAACACCAAAAGCATTGGCAACAAAAGCCAAAATAGACAAATGGACCTAATTAAACTCCAGAGCTTCTGCACGCAAAAGAAACAATCATTAGAGTGAATGGCAACCAACAGAATGGGAAAAAAATTTTTGCAATCTACCCATCTGACAAAGGACTTACATCCAGAATCTACAAAGAACTAA
>NW_016107794.1:194433-200356 GCF_001604975.1 Cebus imitator
GGAGACAACAGATGCTGGAGAGGATGTGGAGAAATAGAAACACTTTTACACTATTGGTGGGAGTGTAAATTAGTTCAACCATCGTGGAAGACAGTGTGGCGATTCCTCAAGGACCTAGAAACAGAAATTCCATTTGACCCAGCAATCCTATTACTGGATATATATCCAAAGGATTATAAATTGTTCTATTATAAAGACACATGCACACGTATGTTCATTGCAGCACTGTTTACAATAGCAAAGACTTGGAACCAACCCAAATGCCCAGTGATGATAGAGCAGACAGGGAAAATATGGCACATATACACTATGGAATACTATGCAGCCATAAAAAGCAATGAGTTTATGTCCTTTGTAGGGACATGGATGAACCTGGGAACCATCATTCTCAGCAAAATGACACAAGAACAGAAAATCAAACACCACATGTTCTCACTCATAAGCGATTGTTGAACAGTGAGAACACATGGACACAGGAAGGGGGGCATCACACACTGAGGTCTGTTGGGGGGAACTAGGTGAGGGACAATATGGGGTAGGGAGTTGGGGAGGGATAACATGGGGAGAAATGCCAGATACATGTGATGGGGATGGAGGCAACAAACCACCTTGCCATGTATATACCTATGCAACAATCCTGCATGCTCTTCACATGTACCCCAGAACTTAAAGTGTAATAATATATATATATATATATATATATATATATATATATAAAGATATAAATATATATATATATAAAGAAAAAAAATTGTATGAGACACATCAACAAATTTATAGATGTGTCATGATTAAATACTCAAAGAGATGAAAGCTTTAATAAGGACTTGTGGTGTGCCAGTTTAGTAAACTAGATAGAGAGCTAAGTCTAACACAAGAGTTATGAATAATGTTGAAAAGTCAAAGGCTATCCAAAATACAAGGCTACAAAGTCAAATCCCATTTTTAAAACAACTATTTAGTTTGTAAATACTGCAATAAAATGGAGTATGTGTGGAAGAATGTACATATGTACATTGTGTATATGTGCTACCAGTGAGGGAAAGAGACATGTACTTCAAAAGATAAAAAGAAACATTAAATTGATCAATTTAGGAACATTTGAATATATTTGGATGTGTAAATTCAATAAGTATATGCAGAGAAGTATTTGTTTCTTTTTTGAGGAGAAAACAATATTTTTAAAATATGAGAAAGGCTTTCCTACAAGAAGAAAACTTTTTGTTACAGGGAAATGATAAAGCAAGTCATACCCCTTATTTTTTTCAAGTGTAATATAAATATAGGGCTTCCTAACCCAGAAGATTAAGGTAGAAATGAAGGCTCAAGTCTGAAAATTATTTTCTGTTCTTTCTTTCTTCATAGATTAGATCTTTTCTGTTTCCTGAAACACAGATGCAGAAAAATAAAAACTTTTACATATTCACTAAAACTCCTATCATTATCATTTTAAAATATAAGAACATGGATAAGCTTTGCATTAATGTCAAGTTTTGTGAAATATGTTTTTCATAATACATAAATCCATAAAATATGGGTAATGCAAGATGAAATTAAAATTTTGCTACTGTGTAATATTTTATTTATAATATATCCATAAAAGTCACAGGTATTTTCCTTTAACTTCCCCTGGGTGTTTTCTTTCTAAGCACATATTAACCAAATGTAATTCCTTAAGTTGATGCAGCAGTTTACCCTGCTGAGTCTCTCCTTCTAAGCAGAATAACTTAAAACGTTTTTCATTACTTGCTATGACAGGCTAACTACTGATGGACTAGTCTTCTTGCCATACAAATTAGAGACCTGTATGTGACAATTGTTGGTAGCCATTGAACAAGAATTCCTCAGGAAAAATGAAACTCAAAATGGTTAGTTGGTAATCACTCTGAATCTTGTCATAAGGACAATATCCTGATAATTGCACAGGAAGCTAGAGAGCAAGCAAGGGAAAATTAATTATTGAGCGGAAGATGTATACATAAGAGTTTGCTATTGCTGAAGTAACTGAAATCTTTGGAAAAAGGAAACAAAGAAAAGTGGAGCAATATTTAAATAGGAAAATACATCAAGATAAAATGGAGTTTACCCAGGAATGCAAGGTTGGTTTGGCATTCTACCATTAATGTAGATTATCAACAGTACAAAAAGAAAAATTATTTTATCATCCTAGTAGATGCAGAAAAATACCTTTTAAAAAAATCAGCATCTATGCTTGAAAAAAACTCTCTGGAATCTAGTAAGAAGAGGGGACTCACAAATTGATAACAGTCATCAGAAAAAAAACATAGCTATTATAATACTTAAATGCAAACTATTGGAGGCTTCACTCCTAAGATATTAAACAAGGCAATCCTACTCCTCAATACTTACTCAAGAACAATTAAAAGCTCATGAGCATTAATATTTATGACAGCATTTGCAATAGCCCCAAACTGGAAACAACCCAGATGTCCATCAATAAGCAAATGGGGGAAATTAAAAAAAAAAAAAATCTGCCAAGTGAAAAGGAGCCAGATATAAAAAGATATATTTTTGTATCATTTTCTTTAAATGACATTCTGAAACACATAAAGCTAATGCATAGTGATAGGAGGTATCTCAATGGTTGCCTAGTGACAAGAATGAGGGGGAGACTGATTGCAAAGTGGCCAGTAACAATTTTCTTGTGTGAGGAAAATGTTGTGCATTTGATTCAGATAGTGATTACATGAAGCAACACATTTGTCAAACCTAATCCAGCTCTACACTAAAAATGTGTGCCTTATATTGAAAGCAAATTATACCTCAAGAAAGTGACTTAATAAATATAAAATATGTAGCTCTCATAATTTTTGTACTCAAATATAACTAGGTTTGTTTTACCTTGATACAAATTATTATCATAAAAACAGAAAGAGCAATACTTCATTACTTTCACAGAGAGAGCTTCAAGTCAGGCAGAAGCAGGCTCTTTAATTCTACAAGTAATTGTTGGGCGTTTACAGTCTGCCTCGAACCATGAAGGGAATATAGGACATAAAGTTGCACAGGACAGTGTATCCTCAGAATCTTAACAAGCTATGACATTCAACAAGTCATTTAACCCCTTTAAGTGGCATTTTCTACAAAAGAAAGCTAGGGATATTAATAGCTATATTATGATTATTCTGTAAGGATAAAAATAGGGAAAGTACATAAATAAAAGGCCTAGAAAAATAAGACATGCTCAACAGATTGCAGTTTGCTAAATTACTTTAAAATTAAAAGTGAATAAAATAAAGTCCATATGACAAAAGAAAGAATACAATTGTATTCTTAAAGAATAGAGTAGTTCGAAAATAATGACATAAAATATATAGCAAGAAAGACTGGTTCTGATAGATGAGAATACTTTTTGAAGCTTCCAAAGAACAGATTATCATCCTATATAAACTTGTAGATATTAAAAAATGGTAGAAATTTCCTAAGTGATTTTACTCAGTTGGTATGACTCTAAAAGCTGATTAAGATCACTTGCAAAAAGTAAATTATAGTATATATCCATGTAGAAATATAGATTTATTATAAGTCAATCCCAATACTATATTAAAATAATACATCATGATGAGTGAAAGTTTATTCCAGGAATGCAAAGACAGTTCGACATTATAAAATCTAATAATGCTTTTCTTTGCATTAATAATTTAAGGAAGAACAAATATTTGTAATTATCTCTAAGGATGCTAAAAAAGCTAATGATAAAATTCAACATCCATTTTGATTTTTAAAAGCTTTTAACGAATTAGAAATTGAAGATTATTTTATGACCCCTACTTTCAATGATATGACTTTCTGTCTAGAAAATCTGAAATAATCAACTGATTAATTTCCAGAATAAAGAATACTTTATTACAATGTCTGGGTATATGATAAATATCTATTTTTAAAGTATTAGTTATCTTTTATTCCAGCTATTACTTATTAAAAAGAAAAAACAGTTTTAAAATGTCCCAAATATGAGTGACTTTATAATAAGTTTAACAAAATTTTTCTGATATCTATATGACAAAAACTGGAAAACTTCATTTAGACACCAAAGAAAACTTGAAAAAAAGAAAAATAATATGACGCTGAATTAATTATTCTTCCTGGAATTGTCATTGTGTATCAGGTACCATATACATACTAATTTCTAGCATTGTGACTGCTTTAAACAGTTGTCTAGTTCTCTCCTAGGAAACATCCTATGTAGCTTTCAAAATCAAGCACAAATTTTTCCCCTTCCCAGCATTTCATTAAAGTCTCACTTATTCTGTCTTCTGGTTTTCCAGAGCTCTTTCTCCAGACATCTCAATTTGTTGGTGTTTGTTTGTTTGTTGACAATCATTTTACATACCTGTTACTCTGTTAATAGAAATTGTTAATTAAGCCTAGAACTTAGTAGTTATAGGTATTCAATATTTATTTGGTAATTAAGTATTAAGCACCCGAATCTATGTAAAAGATTTCTGGGGTATTTTTGACAAGCATAGTTTCCCATTTACATTTTTTGGAAATATTTAAACTATAATACAAAACTCTATTGCATATAGATAAAAGCTAATACTTCTAGCTACATATAATCAATTTTAAATGTGTAGATTTCTTACAAAGAGAAGTATTGAGTGATCATTAGATTCAAAATGCATTCATCTGACTTGCATATAAAGCCTCAGCATGAATGCCAATTCATGGCTCAGTTTATCTGTAAAGGAATTACACATATCTTCTTATTTTATTTCTCTTCACTAGAACTCAAACCTTTTTCTGATCCTTATGTTTAAAATTATTCTACAGTTTTGATTTCTGAGAATGTTATATCATCAATATCCCCAAAACTCAACTCACCCACTGAAACTTAATGTTAAATTAACCTCTACACTTATTCTTGGCCCCTATCTGAGTTCCTCTGAAGCTACAATAGACAACTTCTTAAATGCTGACATCTCTCATCTCAGGTGTCTCTCTGCTTCCCTACCTAAAGGATTCTCTGACACCAGGAGAGCTGTACCTGAAGGGCCATTATTGCTGAATGTGAACACAAACCTAAAACAATGTCCCAGCTTCCCAAGAGATGTTAATCTCCCAAGAGATTAATCTAAAGCATAAGTTCCCTCGTTTCTGACATTCACCTGAACATCCATGCACATTGTAATGGCTTTCCCCCTTCCTTCCCTTTCATTTCATCCTTCCACCTCCCACAACACCACTCTTCCCCAACCCATATTCTTTCACTTTTTTCCTGGAATTACCTTCCCAATAAACGACTTGCTCCCAATGTCCTTGACTCTGGTATGCTTCGGAGTGACCCAAAACTAGGGGGTTTGTTTGTTGGTTTATTTGTTTTGGATTAAGGGGAATTCAGCACATTTTGTAAGAGTTTAGCCTCTTACATTTTTGTTTCTATCATACTGTATTCTGTGAGTCCTACCAATGGGTTCATTGTACTTTATTAGTAGTGTAAATGCCTTTAGCCTCTTCAGTGTTCAATCCTTTTTCCTCTATGTTGTACTATTTTCTTCAGTATTTGTATGAAAATAGAGTCCAGGTCATATAAAAAGGCATATTATTATTTTTTAAAGTAGAAGAAACAGTTGAAGAGCAAGACATAAACCAAAAAATGCCAAGCAGTGCTTTCTTGCCCCCTCTGGTCTCTCTCTCCATCTCTGTCTCTCTCTTTCTCAAATATTTTTGTTAGTTTTGAAAAAATATCACCTCAAATATTTCCTTGTATATTATAACTTTAGTTTTTCTAAACACAATTGGAATGTGTTACATTAAATCCATTGAAAACATAAAACTAGAACAGTACACTCTGTTAACTAATTTTTCACCCACACATTGACACATTGACTATAGCATTCTAAGGAACAATATTTGGCTTAGAAAAACAATGTCTAAAGTCCTTACATTCCCTTACATTCTT
>NW_016107794.1:200384-219240 GCF_001604975.1 Cebus imitator
TGTGTGTGTGTGTGTGTGTGTGTGTACATTTATGCAAACATTTTAAAGACTTCAAGTCCAAGATTCAGTCTATTATTGTGTTAGTCTGCTTTGAGGCATTTTCCCCTATTTAATGATGAATTTTTATAGTCCATAATCTTGAAATAACTTGATCCAAAGTATTTTAAATCTATGACAACTTTTACATTTGTTAAAATGTACATTTCTGAATGATGCCAAAAAAACACCTACAAATTTACTTTTCAATACCATTTATAAGAAACATTCCTAACTATTCTTGAATGATATTTGACAGTTCATGAATCTTTCATATCATTGACCATTTTCTGGCTTTTCCCAGGCAATTAATGTTGACAATGCTCCAAAAATATATTTCTTACTATTATAAATGCTTCTACTACCTGGTTAAACTCAGTAGATCCGCTGATTCTTAAAATTCAATTTACCTTTGCATTTACACACAGTAAACCAGTCTTTCCAAAACTCACAATGTTCTTCAAACCCAGTTGTTGGAATTTCTCTCTGGTATTTAAAAGTGTCACAGAAGAGTCTTACAGTTTTTATATTTTATTTTAAATCATCATCTACTTTGAAAAATGTCCACTTAAAATAATTAGCAGATGAAAGAATGGAATAAATCTAACCATAAAAAATTTAGAAATTCTCTATCAATTATTTGGGAAGAATAGAAAATACTCTTCTAAACTAGTAAATTCTTAAAGTTTCAGGGACTAACATTTTACTAAAATTTTGGTAAGTTATTTCACAACTTCAACAGAGAATATATTTTTCACCTGCTTTTTCCCCCTTCATCTAAATCACACTATCTGCTGAGTAGCTTAATAGCTTCTTCAAAAAGATGACCAATAAAATGTCACCTTAAATTCTGAGACCTTGTATCATTAGTAACAATGTTTGCTATGTATTTCTCAGTAGAAGAGTGTTGAAATATGGGAAGATGGAAAATAAGCAGACATAATAAAGATAATTGTACTGAGGTAAGGTCAATCTTCTCTTGGCTCTCTCTTAGATCCTTTATCTATCATGTGAACTATTTTTTCTTGGAGGCTGTTCTCTTTGGCAACTCTTTCCTGATGTATTTATCAGGGTGCAAAGATGACACTCTGTCCTAGGAAGGCAAGCTAGACAAGAGTAACTTTTTTAAGAATAAAAAATATGTTTAAACTAAGTTATTGAAACTCTACTTTTCTCATAAAGAGTGGGTTTTTTTTTTTTTTAGTAGAGACGGAGTTTCGCTCTTGTTACCCAGGCTGGAGTGCAATGGCGCGATCTTGGCTCACCGCAACCTCCGCCTCCCGGGTTCAGGCAATTTTTTTTCAATAATTATATATTTAATTTCCAAGAGCTCTAATTTTAATTTCTTTCTTTCTTTCTTTCTTTCTCTCTCTTTTTTTTTTTAGTATTCTTTCTTATCACCCTTTTCCTATAGTTGGAGTATTAAATAATATTCTGAAGGTCAAGTTTAGGGCATTGACTTAAGAAACAGACAAGCAAGTGGCAGACTATTCAGCCAGAGGCTAAGTCAGACTTGTGAAAGCTATAAGAGAAGACAACCTAAATCACCACAGCAAGATACTACACAAAAATCTGGGATGGAATACCAACGCAACAGGGTAATTGATTTAAAACAAAACATTTATCAGAATTACCTATAGACCTTTTCAAAACCCCAGAATCTTGAATTTGACCTAGTAAATTGGGCTCTCTAAAATTGGACTCAAGAAGTTGGATTAAAAAAAAAAAAAAAAAAAAAAAAAAAACTCTTTTAAATGATTCCGATGCACAGCCAGGAATGACAGGCATAGCTGATGATAAAGAATATGCATTGCATGAAATGGTATTTCCCTGTGAAATATCCATGGGAGCTCCTAAATATAACTTTTTAAACCCATTTTTCTGTTGATTTATACTCTTTTAAAATATGTTTCATTTTAAACGATTTTTATTTTATATATTTAAATTATGCAATATGATATGATGGGATACAAATATATAGCAAAAAGGATACTATAGTGAAGCAAATTAATGTATCCATCATCTCACATCACTCATCATTTTGTTTCTGTGGCAAGAGCAGCTAAAATCTCACTTAGCAAGAATCTGAGTATACAGTATAATTTTATTACCTATAGTTCTCATGTTATACATTAAATTTCTAGAATCATTATTCTATATAACTACTATTTAGTATTCTCTGACCTACATCTTTCATATCTTTCATTTCCTCCCCCTACTCCACCACCCCTGGTAACCACTGTTTTAATCTCTATCTTTGCATATTTACATTAAATTATTTCTCTAGACTCCACATATAAGTGAGATCATGTGATATATATTTTTCTTTTTTCTCTCTAGCTTATTTTAACCAGCATATTGTCTTCCACATCCCTCTATATGGTAGCAAATGGCAAGGTTTCATTTATTTTTAGGGCTGAATAATATTCCTTTGTATACCAGTAGCATAGTTTATCAATTCATCCATAGATGGACACAAGTTGTTCTCTTGTCTTGGTTATAGTTATTAATACTGCAATAAACATGGGAATGCATATATCTTTATGAGGTGATGACAATTTCCTTTTTGTATATGCTCAGAAGATGGAATGTAGGATCATATCATAGTTCAATTTTTAGTTTAGTTTTGTTTGAGACAGAGTCTCACTGTTTCCCAGGCTGGAGTGCAGTAGCACAATCTCAGCTTACTGTAACCTCCACCACCCAGGTTCAAGAGATTCTCTTGCCTAAGGCTCTCATTCAGCTGGGATTACCAGTGCACACCACCACCATCGGCTAGTTATTTTATTTTTAGTAGAGATGGGTTTCACCATGTTGGCCAAGCTGCTCTTGAACTCCTGACCTCAGAAGGATCCACCCATCTCAGCATCCCAAAGTGCTGAGATTACAGGTGTTAGCCACCATGCCTTGCCCAGTTTTTGTTTCTTTAGAAACCTCTGTTCTGTTCCCCATAATGACTATACCAATCTATATTCCCACCATCGATGTACTAGAGTTACTCTTTCTTCACACCTTTACTAACATTAGCTATTTTTTTGCTTTTTAATAATAACCATCCTAACAGGTATGAGATGGTATCTCATAGTGGTTTTGATTCACATTTACATGATGATTAAAAGCGTTGAGAAACTTTTCATATGCCTGTTGGCCATTTTTATGTCTTCTTTGGAAACTATTTAGGCCTTTAGCTCATTTTAAAAAATCAGCTTATTTGTGTTTTCACTTTTCAGGGTATGAATATAAATTCTGGATGTTAACCCCTTATAAGATATATGATTTGCAAATATTTTTCCCAATCCACAGGCTACTTTTTCATTTTATTGATTGCTTCCTTTGCTGTGCAGAAGCTTTTTAGTTTGATGTAGTTCAATTTATATATTTCTGCTTTTGTGGCCTGAGCGTTTGATATGAAATCTAAAAAGTCCTTTATAAGGTCAATGTCCAAGATCTTTCCCTCTAGTTCTTTTATAGTTTTTGGTCTTATATTCATGTGGATTTAAAAAATCTATTTTGAATCGATATTTGTATATGGTACAAATATTCAATTTTATTCTTTTCATATGGAACTATAGTTTTCTCAGCACTATTCATTGAAGGCTATTCTTTCTCCATTGTGTTCTCTTGACATCTTTGTAAAAATTAATTGACCATATATGTTTGAATTTATTTCTGGGCTCTTTGTTCCATTCCACTGGTAGATGTGTCTATTTTTAATTTCATTACTATACTGTTTTGATCACTGTAGTTACATAATATAATTTTAACTCAGGAAGTGATATCTCCAACTTTGTTTACTGTCTCAGAATGTTTTGACTATTTGGGACATTTTTATGGTCCTTCATAAATTTTAGAAATTTTTTTCTATTTGTCTGAAGAATACCACTAAGATTTTAATAGAGATTGTGTGAAATCTATATATTGCTTTAGGTAGCATAGACATTTTAACAATTTAAATCTTCTATTACATAGCCATTGGGTATTATTCTGTTTATTCGGGTCATGTTCAAATACTAGTGAACAGATCTTTCCACTCTGGTTAAATTTATTCCTAGTTCTTTTATGCTACTGAAAATAGAATTTTAAAATTTTCTTTATCAGTTAGGTAATTATGTGTATATAAATGCTACTAATTTTTGTATGTTGCTTTTGAATCCTGAAACTTTATTGAATTATTTATTATAACACTTTTTGGTGAAATCATTGGGGATTTTTACATATAAGATTATGTCATCTTCAAATAGAGATAATTTTACTTCATTTCTGATTTGTATGCCTTTTATTTCTTTTTGTTGTCTAACTGGTCTTGCTAGAACTTCCAGTAGTATTTTGAATAGAAGTGGCAAGAGTAGACATCCTCAACTTGTACTGTATCCTAGTGGAAAATTTTTCAGCTTTTCCTCACTGATAATAAGTGCCAGCTCTGGGTTTTTCATCAATGACCTTTGTAATGTTAAGGAACATTCATTCTATACTTAGACTGTTGAGAATTTTTATCAAGTATGGATACTGGAGTTTTGTCCAATTCTATTTCCATGTCAATTTAGGTGATCTTGTGGTTTTTATATTTCATTCTGGTAATGTGATATATTTTACTGATTCATTCGTGCATGCTAAACCAATCTTGCAAGACAGGAGTAAATCCTACTTGGTCATGATATATCATCCTTTTGATATGTTGTTGGATTCTGTTTGCTAATAATTTATTGAGGATATGTACATAAATGTCCATCAGAGAAATTGGCCAGTAATTTTTTCTTGTATTACCTTGTCTGCATTAGGTATCAATATCATATCAGTTAGTCTCATTTAGGATAGATCTTTGTTGTCAATTATCTGTATACTTGCATTTAAAACTTTCATGTGGAAACTCCCCTTACCCAGAGACAGGGTAATATATAATTTGTTGTCCAAACTGTGGCAACAGTAATATTTATGCCAAGACAAAAGATATAATCTCAAAATATGACAGACAACTGGGACATGTGTTTACCCAATCAGTCGTGTTAAACAAATACCCACATTACTTAGAAGAATATCTATTCAAATTTTTTTAATAAGTAGAAAACCTTTCTTAATGCAAACAGATATTCTCAATGTGTTTTTTTCTCTTTTTCATGGCTTCAACAACAGAAATTTATTTCTACAGCTCTGGAGGCTAGAATTTTTTTTATCTTAATAATTATACATTTATTTTCAAAATTTGTCACTGCTTATTTAACAGGTGACAAATTTCACTTGTCACCTGTTAAATAAAATCTGCCTTAGATGTAGACTTTCCTGGTGTCATCAACCTCTTTGGTATATGTTGTTAGTGTTTCCTTACTGATGGTAGACAGAAAGAATAACTACAATAAGCCTCTCTACCCTCTTTGGGGAATGTGTACATACATATCTTCTTATAAGTCAGTCACACAAGTTTTTGTCTTTCAGCTTTCAGAAAATAAATATGCTGAACTTCACTACCAATTTACAGAAAACTTGCTATAAAATATAAAATAGCTTCTAGTTCTCATTAAGGTTTTATAAACACTACAAGCCATTCTGCTGGGAAATTGACTTTCTTCAGTTTGGTTAAGAAACAGAGGGGACATTTGAAGTTGTTTTTGTTTTCAGATGCTGCACATAAAAACAATCTGTATCAGACAGAGACACAGACACAGATATATGTTTTCCTATTAATACTACCTTGTCATTGGCAATTCCTGTAGAATTGACAATGTATATTCTTGATCATTTTAAATACTATGTCAGTTCAACCTGTTTCTCAAGTTAACTTTTTCTAGGATCAAAAGTTGTCTGAATTCTCAATTGATATCCATGCACTTACAAAATAAATGATGTTTATTTTTACCAAGGGAATTGGGGATCCAAAGGTATTTGATAATATTCAGACAAAATACCTCAGTGGAAAAATATTAAAGACCTTGGGTCCAGAAAAGAAGAGACAATTAGAATAAGCAGAAAATTATTAGAAAGGAGAAGCTATGGTCTATAGCTAACATAAAACGTGGAGTTTAAAAAAAAGAGAAAGAGAAAAGAAAGTTAATGTAGGGGAACACCTTAGAAACAGAAACAGACAATGAAAAAAAAAAAAACAATTTTCAACAAGTCATGTAACTGGGAAATCTAGGAACCTTGTTGGGCTCTACTCAAACAATCTCTATTCTTTTCTGTGGCCCATCAATTTTTATTCATCTCATTTTTAAGACACATACATTTCACAAGCCTAGAAGACCTTACCCCATATATTTTTCCTTAAAAAGTTCAAAATACATTTTAAAATAAAGCTTTTTAAATTAAATGAGAACTATATGGCTGTATATTATGAAAAACTTAAAAAGAAGCAAAACAAAAACATACATTTATTTTAATTCCAGAGATAATTATGTATGTATTTAAGAAAAATGTGTACAAACTCAACAATATTGCATAGTCATTTTGATTCTAATAAAACCAGCTAGCAGAAAGAGTTTCATGTAAAAATAATTATAATGTGTATATCCTAAAAAATTTTCATAATTTGCTTAACCAGTCTTTTGTTTTTGGACTACTTTCAAAGCTCCTTATATTATAAGCAGCAAAGCAATAGAATGCTAATTCCATTTTTAAAGCAATCTTAATTAGGCAAAATACAAACCTAAAACATATGGGTTACATGTAGCAAGCAATTTCCCCTCTATTGCGATGGGTATTTAAGCTCTCTCCTGAATGGAGAGGCCAGAGGGAGTGTATAGGTGCCTGTGCAAAGCCTCAGAGCATAAGCATGGTAAGGAGGTTTTCTACATTTGTAGATGGGATTAGCAGTTACAGCATGCTGGTCATAATATAGAAGGCTGAGTTGGAGGAGGAGAGAATCTACAGTGGGTTGGTAGGCAATTAGGGAGGCAACTGGCAGCGCATAGCACAGCATGTATAAACCTGAACGCAGTGACAAGATCTGTGGGATGGAAGGTGGAAAGTTCTTCAAATGGGAAATTGATTACATACAGAAGAATGTATCAGGGAAGTGAACATACTGAAAATAACGGGAGCCAGGTTTCTCATCATTGGAAGACTGAATTACAAATATAAAAGGCAAAAAAACTATAATGAAACTTATTATGTTGGATTAGAATCAGATATATCACTGTAAACACATAGTTTTCAAAGGATGGATAGATAGACAATAAGTATGTAAATATCTCTGGCCACTGAGAGAAACTAAAAGAACCAAAACTCTCCTTGCAATGACTACATCTACTATCCAATACTAGGTAGCTCATTAGGTTACCATTCTTCACCAAAAGAAACTAGTATACTTTAAAAAATATGAGTAATTATAAATCTGGGAGAGGGAAGAGATAAGCATAGAATATCTTATGCCAAAATGTAAAGTTTCCAGAAAATAGTGAGCACACAATTAAAGGACACAAATTCCACATCCAATAATGACCAGCTTGCTTCGATCAGATTGATCTTTTCACAAGTAACAACTACATTGTAGACAAAATATGCAAAACATGCTGAAGGCTTGGAGAGTGATCAACAACACAAAGATAGTTGGAGGACAGTTGATATTTGAATGCAGAGAATGACCCTGCATGAGTGCCCTGATGTTTCATGCAGTGTTCTAAATGCAATTCAAAATTACTTGATATGCCCATGTTCCCATAAAAACACACAGTCATACACAGGAAAATGTCATCCATAATCCATAATTAAGAAAAAAAGGTAATCAATGTGGAAAAATTTTGAGAAGATCAAGATCAATGGAAACAACCCAATCTGATGAACAGAGTCTCAGGAATTTGTGGGACAATATGAAAGGGACTAACCTATGTAAAACTGAAATCACAGAAGGAAGGGAGACAATTGTATATACACCACACACACACACACACACACACACACACACACACACATATACACATACACACACAAACACATGTTCTCTTCTGTTCTATTATGATGTAATATATACAATCTCTGAAATTATATATTATATGTAGTCTCCCAAATACAGCTGAAAATTTCAGACAGAAAAATATATTTCAATATCTGCCAAAATTAGGTGATAAATATCCACTTACAGATTCAAGAGGCTCAGTGAAGCCCACAAAACATACAAAAATAAAATTCACCTAAGCACATTATAATCAAACTGCTAAAAAACAAGGTTAAAATCTGAAGATAGCCAGAGAAAAATAGTACTTACATACAAAGAAAAATGGTTCCAATAACTTCTGACATTTCCTCAGAAACAATGGTAACCAGGAAAAGTGGAACAATACCTTCGTGTGTAAAGGAATAAAAAGTATCAAGTGAAAATCTCATACCTCTTAAAATATTCTTCAAGAATTAAAGAGAAATACATACTTTCATATGAAAAAGAAAACCAATAATAATTTGTTACCAGCAATATTGCAGCATATAAATAAAAAAATATTAAAAGATATTATTGGAATGAAGAGAAATAATCCTACTCAGTAATTAGAAGATTCAGGAAAGAATAGGTGGGACAATTCTAAAGACAATTTCTCCTATTTGTGTGAAAATCTGTTTGACAAGTTTTTTTTATGTCATAAAGACCAGGAGTAGAAAGAAATAAGTGAACCTATAAATTTACAAAAGTCTTATTTTTTGGTGACGTTGTACATTATTAACTGTAAGCAAATTGTGGAAAGGTAAAGATGCATATTGTAATCCCTAGATTAGTGGCTCTCAAATCTGGCATACAAAGGAATCACCTGGAAAGCTTATGAACACAAAGATTACTGGGCCTTCCTCTCAGACTATTTTTCCACGTGTCTCAAATGTGGCCAAAGAATCTGTATTTCTTCAAACATTCCAGGTGATGCTGATCGTGCTGGTTTGGGCACTATATTTTGAAGATTGTCACCTTAGAACAACTATTAAACAATAATTTAAAGTGGACTATCTGAAAAGTCAATGGATAAATTAAAATGAAATTTACTTTCAACTAGTCCAAAAGAAAAAATAAATTACATAATTAAGGAGAAAACAAAATACAATAATATACTTAAATATAACTATATGAATGTTATTATTGCAGTAGAACAAATACTATTGCAAATATTATTGCAGTAGAACAAACTGAAGACAGAATTGTGAGAATTGCTTAAAGCAAGATGAAATTAATGTTACCTATAAGAGAAGCAATCTAAATAAATAAACACAGATAGATTGAAAACAAATTTTAAAATTTCATAAGTGGATACATCATTATCAGAGAAAGTAGACTTCAAGATAAAGAGATATTATCAGAAATAGGAACATTTCATAATCATTAAAGAACAAATTGATTAGAAGGACACACAAATGAATATATAATCACAAACAGAGCTTCAAAATACATAAAGCAAAACATGATAGAATTAAAGGAGGAAACAGGTTATTCCACAATCGTGGCTGGGGATTTTAGAACTTCTCTCAGCAACTGACACAGCAACTACAAATCTTCAAAAAATGTAAACGATCTGTACAATAGTGTTAACTATGTTGATCATTGATCTAGTTGATATTTATAGACTACTAAAAGCAACAATTGCAAAATAAGCATTATTTTCAAGTGCACATGAAATGCTCACCAAGACAGACCATATGCTGGTTCACAAAAATGATTTCAATAAGTTTAAAAGAATTAAAATTATATAGAGAATGTTTTCTGATCACAAAATATAAAATAGAGTTACAAATTTCGGCCAGTAGGCTGCATACAATTTATACAATTTATGACAGGATGAAAATATCCATCCCAAAGGATATTGATGCACTAATCTCTGGAACCTATGAATGTTATTACATATGGCAAAAATTTAAAAAGGTGTTACTGCATCATTACACTTTTTATTTTTCTTTTTGAGACACAGCCTCTCTCTCTCACCCACGCTGGAGTACAGTAGCATGATCTTGGGCTGACTGCAACCTCTGCCTTGCAGGTTCAAGCAGCTCTCTGCCTCAGGCTCCCAAATAGCTGCGACCACGAGCATGAACACCATGCCCAGCTAATTTTTGTATTTTTAGTAAAGATGGAGTTTTGCCATGTTGGTAGGGTGAATCTCAAACTCCTGACCTCAAGTAATCTACCCATCTCAGCCTCTCAAAGTGCTGGGATTACAGCTGTGAACCACCAGGCCCGGCCATTATTGAGCATTTAATTAAAAGATCTTCAGATGGTGAGGTTGTTTTGGATTATCCACTTAGGCCCTAATAAAATCATACGTATCCTTGTCAGAGGAAGACAGAGAGATTTCACACATACATAGAGGAAAAAACAATATGAAATGAAACAAAGAGTTTGGTAAGGCAGGACTCGAAGGTTGAAGTGATGCAGCCACCAACCAAGGAATGCCTGCTGACACTAAAGGGTGGCAGAGACAAGGCACAATCTCCCCCAGAAGCTCCACAGGGAGCACAGCACTTATGATAATCTTGAATTGGGCCCAGTGAAACTGATCTTAGGCACCTGGACCTCAGAAATATGAGAAAATAAATTATCTTTTATTTAATATTTGGAAGAGTTTGAATTCTTACTAGTTATTTTTCAAAAGTTTGGTAGAATTCAGCAGTTTGTTGGAAGGTTTTTATTACTTATTCAATCTTGTTACTCCTTATTATTCTCTTCTAATTTTCTATTTCTTGTTCAATTGTAGCAGGTTATGTGTGTCCAGGAATTTGTTCATTTCTTCCAGGCTTTCAAATTAGTTGGTATATCGTTGTTTATAATAGTCACTACTTGTATTAACCCATTCATGCACTGCTAAAAGACATACCTGAGACTGGAAAATTTTTAAAGAAAAGAGGTTCAATTGACTAACAGTTCCACAGGCTGTACAGGTAACATGGCTGTGGAGGCCTCAGGAAACTTTCAGTCATGACAGAAGGTGAAGGAGGAGCAGGAATGTATTACATGGTCAAGGAAGGAGAAAGACAGAAATAAGGGAGATGCTACATGATTTTAAACAACCAGATCTCATGAGAACTCACCCACAATCATGAGAACATCAAGGGGGAAATCTGCCCCCATGATTCAATCAGTTCTCACCAGGCCTCTTATAATTCAACATGAGATTTGGATGTGGACACAAATCCAAACCATATTACAAATGATCTTTTGTATTTCTGTGATATCAATTGTTATGTCTCATTTTGTTTCTGATTTTATTTGGGTCTTTTTTATTTTTTAGTTTAGGTAATGGTTTCTCAGTTGTTATTTTTTCAAGAAAATTACATTTTTATTTTGTCTCTATTTCATTTAGTTATGTTCTGATTTTTATAATTTCCTTTCTTCTACTAATTTTGAGTTTGGTTTGCATTTACTTTCCTAGTTGTTAAGGTTCATCACTAAATTGTTGATTTGGAATCTCTACCTCTTGTTGTAGGTATTTATTGCTATAAACTTACGTTTTAGCACTGCTTTTGCTGTATTCCATAGATTTGGTATGTTGGGTTTCTATTTTAATTTGCTTAAAAAATTGATTCTCTTCTTAATTTTTAAAACTAACTCAGTGGTTGTTCAAAAGCATGTTGTTTAATTTCCATGTATTTGTACAGTTTCCAAAGTTCCTCATGTTATTGATTTAGTTTTATTTCATTGTAGTATGAGAAAGTACTTGATGTGTTTTTGATTTTTTAAAAAATTGTTGAGACTTGTTCTGTTCTGTGGCATACATGTGGTCTGTCCTGGAGTGTGTTCCGTGTGCTGATGAAAAGAATGTGTATTCCGTAGCTGTTGGAGGAAATGCTCTATAAATGTCCTTTAGGTCCTTTTGGTGTATAATTCAGTTTGAGTCTAGTGTTTTTGGTTTATTTTTGGCCTATATAATTTTTTCAGTCCTAATACTGGGGTGTTGAAGTCACCAACTAATATTGTATTAAAGTCTATCTCTCTTGTTCAAATAATATTTGCTTTACATATCTGGATGCTTGAGTGTTGGGTGCATATATGCTTACAGTTGTTATATCATCTTGCTGAATTAATGCTTTCATCATTAGTGACTATTTATTTGAGACACAGCCTCATTCTGTCACTGAGACTGGATTGTAGTGGTACAATCATGGCTCACTGCAGCCTCAATCCTCCTGCTTTAGCCTCCCAAGTAGCTGGGACTACAGGTTCATGCCACCATACCCTGCTAATTTTTGTATTTTTTGTAGAGACAGGGTTTTACCATGTTTCCCAGACTGGTCTCGAACTCTTAGGCTCAAGTGATCTGCCTGCCTTTGCTTCCCAAAGTGCTGAGATTACAGGTGTTTTTAAGTCTATTCCTGCAGGCCTTTGGTTTTCATGTACATGGGTTGCTTTTTTTAAATTCTTCACATGCAGTATATGTGTGTGTTTATAGGTAAAGTCAGCCCTCAAAGGCAGCACATAGTTGAGTGTTTCATAAAAAAATAATTCCATTAGTCTATATCTCTTAATTAGAAAGTTGAATCTGTTTATATTCCAGGTTGTTATTCATAGATTATGTTTTAATCCTATAATTTTGCTGTTTTGTATATTCTCTATTACTTTCTCTCTTATTGTATATATTTGTGAATCGGTGGTGTTCTATAGTGAAATACAATGTTTTGATCCCATTCTATTTCTCATTTGTATATCTGCTCTTCAGTGAGTTTTATACTTTTGTGTATCTTCATGATGGTAAGTATCATCTTTTGCCTTCCAGATGTAGAACTCTATTAAACATTTCTTGGAGGGTTAATCCAATTGTGATGAATTATCTCAATTTTTGCTTGTCTAGAAAAGATCTTATTTCTCCTTTATCTCTGAAGAATAGTTTTGCTGGTTATAATATTCATTACTAACAGCTTTTTAAAAAGTCAGTAGCTAACATATATTATCTCATTATCTTCTGGCCTATAAGGCTTCTGATGAAAAATCTGCTGTTACTCCAATGGGGATTCTCTTATATATGGGTTGGTACTCTTCTCTTGCTGTTTTTACAATTCTCTGTCTTCAACTTTTAAGAATTTGACTATAAAGTATCTTGGAAAGGACCTTCTGGGGTTCAATCTATTTGGGTATCTTTGAGCTTTCTGAATCTGAATTTCTATTTATCTCCCTTACTTGGAAAGTGTCCAGCTATTATTTTATTAACACTTTTTCTGTTTAGAAAAAAAAAAAAGTACAGCTCACTGCCAGTGTTAATTTTACATAAACGTGCTCTTTGAGGCTGAAGCAGATATGACTAATTTTCAACGTGAAAATCAAATATAAGAAACTGTTCTTGGAGTTATTTCTAAACATAACTAACATCAGAATCATCTGAATCATCAAAATTATGTATTTTGGAAAAATCAGATTCATTAAATGAATCTTCAGCCAATAACTGAGAAGGATGTTAAAATCTCATAGGAAAATTACATTTTCCAGGATTTGACTTTTTTTTAAGGATTGAAAATTACTATATTTTATAATTGGCAATACTGCTACTAAAAACAGAATGCTGTAAATATAATGATGTCTTTTGTTTCCAAAGTTGATATACTGCAGTATTGCAGAAATAATAAAAACAAGATATTTCATGGCAAAATTATCTCAAGGTAAATGCTGGAGCCACAAGCACTACTAGCAAGTATTCTCAGGGCAAACAGAAAAAGGGCTAAATTGGTTTTCTAAGTTTTTTTCTATTTCTTCTCCTGTGGAACTCCAAAATTGCAAATATCTGTTTGCTTGCTCATATCCCATATGTCATGTAGGCTTTCTTCAATTATTTTCTTCTTTTTTTTTTTTTCCTTTTTGGTCTGAACTGGGCTATTTCAAAAGATCTGTCTTCTAGTCCAGAAATCCTTTTTATTTTTTATTTTTTTTGCCTGATCTAGTATATTGTTGAAGCTCTCAATATTTTATTTCATTTTTTGAATTATTCAGTTCCAGGATTTCTGTTTTTTTACACTGTCTATCTCTTCACTAATTTCTTTTACCAATATAACAAATAGTTTTTCAAAAATTTGTATCATCTATCTTTGTTCTCATAACTTGCTGGGTTTTAGCAAGATCATTATTTTGAATTTTTTTAAAGCATTTGATAGGTTTCCTTTTCCTTGAGGTGTTACCAGAGAATTTTGTGTTCCTTTGGAGATGCTATTTTCATTCTTCTTTTTGTGTTTCTCATGTCCCTACATTGATAGCTATGGATCTGGTATAATGGTGGCTTCTTTCAATTATACGGAATAGCTTTCATAGAGAAAGACTTTCTCCTACAAATGTATCTTTAGTAATAGTTGGATAAGGTGCTTTGCCTTTAATTCTGAGTAGGTGAAGTATTATAGTTTCTGTATGATTTATTTGGTTGTGATGTTTGCAATTTCCTAGGCAGCTTTGGCCGTGGTTGTGAAAACTGTTGAGAGGTTTTTCTTGATGATAGGGACACCGGGTAAGCTAGTCCGTAGGCCCTTTGGGAGTGCACACAAACATGCAGTAGCAGCAATAGGTACCAGGTGAGCCAGTCTCCAGCCTCCTGGGCAGTGAGCACAGATAGGCACTGGTCCCACTGCTAAACTGGGTGGGGTTTCTGGCAGCGCTACTGGTGGGCTACAGACTTACTGGTCTTCAGCCCTTAAGTGGCATAGATGGGCACCAACTGTGAACTCAGGTAAACCAGTCATCCCCAGGCCCAGGGTGATGTGCATGGATGCCAACAGTGATGGTAGTGGGTCCCAGTCAGGTTCTGGGAATACAGGTCCTTATGCCACCAATGATACATGCAGACACAAATATTAGAAGTGGCAGTTTCACATGGGTACCAACAGTAGTGGTAGCAGGCCCCAAGTGGGACAGTCCTTAGGCCTTTGACACAGATAAATCTTGGGAAATTAAAATAAGCTGTCCAGAACTTTAGCACCTAAACTTTACCAGTGTAATTTGGTGGTTTTGTAACTTTTCCCATATTAAACTTTAGAATGTGAAAGGTGGAAAATAAGGATGAGGAAGATGAGAGAGTAAAAAACGAAGATGCATATGTTGAAGAAGTCTCCTTAGGATATTCTGATAAATGACAGTCCCCCTCCATGACTCTGGTACCTCACTATTACCAATGTGAGAATTATGAACTTAGTCTAATATTCTTCACAACTAACATACCTGAGATAAATAAGTCTATTTAATTTTTAATTTTTTAGAGAATATACAAAATTTTTCTTGACTTCTAGCAACAATGAATTGATTAGACACATTTTCTTTTAACAATATATGAATCATTAATACATCATCAACAATATAGTCATCTACAGTTTGTCATATTTTCTTATATTCTTGGCATATTTATGTTCTTATGCATTTATGGCAGTTATTCAAGTCTGATCTAAGATTACTGATTCAGTTTTGGGGAATATAAATTCTGATCTTTCCTTCTGATTTCTGTTACCCTTCCATCTTCTTAACTTTCCCTGTTTTTATTCCACCTAGATTATGCACTTTGAATCTTGGAGGTGGGTATGTTGGGGCCAGTTCTTTAATTACCCTTATTCTTACTTAGCATCCACACTAGAAATGAAAGGATGAGAACTGTGTTATAGAGCTTCTTGCAGGATTACACAAACAGACGGTAAGATGTCAGCACTGTATCAAACATAGTTGGTCTTAAATATACAATATATTAGATTCGTTTTCAATCACTAACTCAATTACAAGGCGGAAACGAGCATATATTTTTTCTGTAGAAAAATAAATTCTAAGATAATCAGAAAATGTATTAAAATAGGGCATACAATCCTGGTTTGCTTTTGTTTTTTTTTTACTTTTGGATTAAGAAAGCAGATGAGGGTTAGGTTTATTGATAATTTTATTATTTACAATAATAGTAAAATTAAATTTTATTTAGCATTTCGAGGATACATTGTCAAGTATTTTTATGCCATGTATTTTAATTACTATGATGAATAATAAAAACTAAATGTGCAGGGCACTTTACAAATTACTTTTGTTTATATTATCTCATTCTATCTTAAAATAACCTATGAACTTATTATATAAACTGCTTGGCATAAAATCTTTATCAAAATGACAAAACCATGTCTCAGAGCTCTAATCTGCTTTTACAAATACAGCTAGTAAGAGGCAGACCTGGAATTTTAATCTGAGCATTTTGACTCAAAATCCTATTTTCTACTGCATCTTGTAATTTTCATGTGCATTGGATACTTTTCAAGTTCTTTGGATTTATAATGGATAATTTGTTTGTTGTCCCCATTAAACTGCCTTTGCAAAATATGTAACAGTGAAAAAATTATGACAGTGGAAGAGATTTGATCTAACAAACTCCCATCTTGCCTTTAACCTCCAAACTGCCCGTGGTAATTCCTGGGCTTGGGCCAAGCTAATTCTGAGAGAAATGTAGTTTATAGTTTAAATATAGCCTTTCTCAAAGGTAAACCACCTTTGTAAAACTAATAAAATATAATCGGGTTTGGAGGATGAGAGGAGCCTGAATTCTGCTAAGATGTAGGCATAGTTAAATGATTACCAGTGATTATTCTAGAGGTCACAAGATTTGCAACTTCCTCAATTACTTCAACAGACAACATCATTACTGGAGAACCAAAGCTTGGCCATTTGAGATGTTTTTTCAGATTTTTGTATTTCTAGTGACTGGATAGTCCCACCTGGACTTAAAACTCTTGGCTCTATTGCTTCTATGCCCGTCCCCCTCAATCAGAAGTGGACTCAATGCACAAGGACCATTTTTTACACCCCTATTATTGCATCCTCAATCTACCAGCAGCACCAGTTCTCCTTGTGTTCTACCCACTAAATTATCCTTGAAAAAAACCCACACCTCTGAATGTTCAGAGACTGATTTGAGTAATGGAACTCTGGTCTCCTGTTTAGCCAACTCTGAAGTAAACACTTTCCCTATTGCAATTTCCCTGTCTTGATAAATCGGCTCTATCTGGACAGTGGACAAGGAGAGCACCTTGGGTGGTTACACCCATTCTGTCTCTATTTTGACATTACTAGGAATTAACTAGAGATATGGAGGGAATCACCGAGTGCTGTTCAGAGAAGTGATTTCAGTTTTGCCACCACCTACCCAGTTATATTCTCTCTCACCAGCTCACAAACTCTCTAAGCCTCTTGACTTGAGGTCATGTAAAAGCATGTTATTAGCATTTTTATCATAGTTAAACAAGTTGTTCCCATAATTTTGCTTGGCCTTGGCATTTTTGCTTGATCTCAGAAGACCTGCTCTGACACTTTCAACTCATTCTGACTTCCCTATGGCTTTTCCTCAAACTTCAAAAATTACATAATATATTCCTATTGATGCAAATGATCAAAACTGACATTCGCTATCACAAGAAGCTATGCAATGTTGAACAGTTTACAGGCACTACAAGGAAAGCAAAGCATAAAAAAATAGAATTAAGCAAAACAAGACTGCTATTCATAAAAGATAAACTCTCCAGAACCAAAAATTATAGATGGGAGTGAAGCTTGTGCATCTATCATCCACTACCATGTGTAATCAATACAAAATTTAATTCTCTTTAAAAACAAAAGGTAAAATCTCAGATTTTCTCATACTTCCATCTGTTCTTACCTTTAAGAAAGTGAGAAGATACATAGTATGAGTGGAGTTTTTTAACAAGTCACAGTAGCAGGACTTACAAAGGATGTTTACAAAGATAAATTTATCAGACAGGATCTGCCAATGGTGAAAACAGTGAAGTTTGAAAATAGGTAGAGTCTGAAATGTTTCTTTAACAACATTTATGTTGATTACAGCCAAATCTTTCCAGCTTTGGTTCTGTAGGACTGTTACCAGTGGCAAATATCTGAGTTTCACGGCATGAAATATGATGCCTGTGGCAGGTTTCCGAGTTACCACTGGTGAAATCGTATATGATGGAAAGATGATTTTAGATCAGTGGGCTTAGTTTATTATGATAATTTTTGGCATATCTGAAATTGAAAATACAGTAAATGAAAGCTCTTGGCACTGTTTAATTTGTATATATAAACCAAAATAGTTATAGTTCAAATATAATTAAAAATGATTCTTCATTCTTTATTACAAAGTACACAGGTTTCCATTTAAAATACTTTTTTTTAACCTCTTATCTTCTCTACCCTCTTCTTACCACCTTTTAATTGAGGAAGTTTATCACTAGTGTCAGCTGTCATGCTCTTACTGAAATCTAATAACTGAGGATGGAACCTCATATCTTGAATCGACTATTAGTAGAATCTTTATTTTTGCCACATGCCAGTATTTGAGATGAGACCAAACAGGGATTTTCATTTATTGGGGAGAATCCACCCATACTTATGTGATTGGGAGAAACATATCATTTATTAAAGATTTCAGAGACAGAGGAGCAGTATATAGCACACAACACACTGGGAAATAATTTCTCAACACACAGTCGTTTCAATTCTCTTTTCTCAGTTGCACATTTCCACAGCTCCTCTATCTGTAATGCATATTCAGACCATTCAAGTTTTTCTTTCCTTTTCAAAATAATCTGGGTCTTTGCAGCTTCTGATTCCAAATGTGTATACCCTGAACCCGCTATGTTATAGCAGACATCTTTAGTAGGTGCTCTTTTATGTTCTCTATGATGACTACACCACATGTAAAGCAAATATAACAATTAAAAGGTCAATTTCCCAAGGTACCTCCTAAAGAAGTCAATAAGCCGGGCGTGGTGGCTCAAGCCTGTAATCCCAGCACTTTGGGAGGCCGAGGCGGGTGGATCACGAGGTCAAGAGATCGAGACCATCCTGGTCAACATGGTGAAACCCCGTCTCTACTAAAAATACAAAAAATTAGCTGGGCATGGTGGCACGTGCCTGTAATCCCAGCTACTCAGGAGG
>NW_016107794.1:219251-238477 GCF_001604975.1 Cebus imitator
CCCGTCTCTACTAAAAATACAAAAAATTAGCTGGGCATGGTGGCACGTGCCTGTAATCCCAGCTACTCAGGAGGATGAGGCAGGAGAATTGCCTGAATCCAGGAGGCGGAGGTTGTGGTGAGCCGAGATCGCGCCATTGCACTCCAGCCTGGGTAACTAGGGCGAGACTCCGTCTCAAAAAAAAAGAAGTCAATAATATCACACATTCCCTTACCAGTTCACGAGAGTTACAAGACGGTGCGAATGTTCCTGTGATGACCTGCTAGAAGGTCTAGCCAAAGTTCTATCATTCAGTACCTCTCAGTAGATGTAGACGTTGTGAGAGAACAGAGCAAAACATTTTATACAGATTATTTCAGAATGTCTTGCACATCTTATGAGGAAAACAACAATAGCGCTTATTGTTAGGTAAGCTTTCAAGTTACTCAAAAGATTAAAGGTATAAGAAAATGATACTTTAGAATCCTCTCTTCAAAACTCTACTTCCCTATCACTGCATTTGTTATTCTAGATACTAAAAGTAAACACAACCAAAAACAATAATCACTAATGAATCAACACAATAAAAACAATTACTAATCAATCAACACAATCAAAAACAACAATAATTATTAATGAATTTCAAAAGGAAGAAAATTTCATATTCTAGAATTGCAAGAGAACTTAAAGCGTATTGGTCCAAACTCTTGGCCTCTTCAACATCTTGTCAGACTGTACTGCAGTGGAGTGAACACAATTTTCAGCTTTCCCAGGACCACTCTCATTTGTTTCCTGACAGTTCTCTGAATGTTTCAGCCATGCAGTGCAGCTAATAACTACATACCTTTCCTAGGAAATGTTGGGGCTCAGAATGATACCCCAAAGTATAGTGCTTTGGCATGCTGAGTACTTTGAACTGAAGAACGTGGAAGAGTCTCAGAAATAATGTATATTTCTGACTTTCTCCTATCCTTTTTTCTTTGTCTCCCCTTCCTCCCTAAGGTAGGCTATAGAAACCAGAATTCTTCTTCCCCACAGAGGTTTATTTTTCATCAAGTCTAAGCATTAAAAATAGCTTTCCCTGAGTCTTTGGGTATTCATTTCGGAAGGTTCCCATGTCACATAAAACTTTGAATAAATAAACATGTTATGCTTTTCTCTTGTTAACCTGTCTTTTGTTATAGGAGTTTTGGCAATGAACCTTATCACACCTTTGTATCCTTAAATAAATACCTCAGGTGTGTGAATAAAAAAAAAAAAATTCCTTGATTGCTTAAGTATCTTTCTGGGATTCTTACTTGACTCATGCAATCTCAATCTACATTTAAACACAGTAACCAAGACCTGACATATGTGGCCATTCTGGTTTTCATTTCTATGTGTTTAAAAAGTGTATCTCTTAAGAATACTTTCTGTCCTAATAAACAAAAATATGACTCATGTTTTAATTTCCACAGATTGATATTACCATTACTTTGTCATCTATAAAATGCAGGAAAAAGCCTACTTCCTTTTAATTCACTGTAGTAAAAATCATTACAAAGCAGGGAAGAAAACTTTAAATTTAAACTCAAATATTTTTCACCCACTCATAAAATTACCAGGGCATTTTTTTTTCTTTTCAATTTAACCAAACTCTAAAACCGCAAATCAAATTGTTCTACAATTTTGGGCAGATCATAGTTACCAATTTGAATATAGACTGCTTCATTTAAAAATAGGTTTGATGCTGCCTATGAACAACAATGTATGGAGCAGAGTGCTGTGCAAATTGGTTTTCTTATAGCACTTATATAATTTTACTTGCAATACTAATTCTTGTCTGCAACTGGAAGCTATAGAAAAAATGATGTTCTTTCGTAAGAGGAAACAAATAATACATATTGTAGGCATAGCTGTGGAGTAAAACGAATGCTATACACTGTTGATGGGAATCCAAATTAGTTCAACAACTGTGGAAGACAGTGTGGTGATTCCTCAAAGACTTACAGACAAAAATACCATTTGACCCAGCAATCCCATTATGCGGTATATGCCCAACAGAATATAAATTATTTTGTTAAAAAGACATAGGAATGCATACATGTGTTCATTTGAGCACTATCCACAATAGCAAAGACATGGAATCAACTTAAATGCTCATCAATGATAGACTAGATAAAGAAAATATGGTACATATATACCATGCAATACCATCTAGCCCCATAAAAGATTGAGATCATGTCCTTTACAGGAATATGGGTGGAGCTGGAGGTCATTATCCTTAGCAAATGAATGCAGGAAAAGAAAACCAAATACCACATGTTCTCACTCATAAGTGGGAGCTCAATGATGAGAACACATGGACGCATAGATGGGAACAACATACACTAGAGTGTATTGAAGGGCGAAGGGTGGAAAGAGGGAAAGGATTAGGAAAAATAACTAATGGGTACTAGGCTTAATACCCAGGTGATGAAATAATCTGTACAACAAACTCCCATGACACAAGTTTACCTATGTAACAAACCTGCACATGTACCCCTGAACTTCAAATAGAAGTTAAAAAATCGGCAAGTTTAAAATTCTTAATAATAAAATCTAACCAAAAACATCCTTTACTATAATATTTACCAAGAGGCATTTACAGTTTTCTTTTAAATCTCTTTTAAAATTATTGCTACTTTTATTTATTTACTTTTTCTAGAGATGAGGTCTCACTATATTGCCCATGCTGGTCTCACTCCTGGTCTCATGTGTTTCTCTCACCTTGGCCTCCCAAAAGTGTTGAGATACAGGTGTGAGCCACCATGCTTAGGGCCAGTTTGTCTTTTGAAGGTTGTTTTTCATATAAAGGTTAAAGTGGATAAGACTTCCTTGTTGTGCCAACTAAAACTGGCCTGTTTGGATATTTGGTTATTTTTGCTCATTCTCCTGATTTCCAGGAAGGTTAGATAAATTACTTTGTGGTGTGGAACTTCATTCACTATATGTAACTTCATTTTGGTTTGCTCTACTGAGTCTAGTGCAGGAGCTCATCCAAAACCAGTGACCTCTGATAAGATGGATATAACAGAGTTTCGTGAAAAAAAATTTCTCCCTATCATGTTTTTGAAGTTTTAAATTCCCAGTACTCTTTACTAATGTCTTGAGGAAGAAAACATAGATCTAACATTTAAGGAACTAATATCAATTATATTCAAACTATTCTGAAAAACAGAAAAGGTAATACTTCCAAACTCATTCTATGAGGCCACTGTTACCCTGATACCAAAACCAAAGACACATTAAAAAACAAAAACAAACAAACAAACAAAAACCCTATGGGCCAATATCCCTGACAAACCCTGATGCAAAAGAAGTCCTCAGCAAAATACTGGTAAATGATTTCAACAACACGTTAAAAAGATTATTCATCATGACCAAGAGGGATTATCCCAGGGATACAAAGATGGTTCAATATACACAAATCAATGTAATATCTTATATAAACACAATGAAGGACAAAAACCAAATGATCATTGTAGTTGATGCTGAAAGAGCATTTGATAAAATTCAACATCTACTCATGATAGAAACCCTCAAGCAAGTGAACACAGAAGAAACATACAACACAGGAAAGCCATATATAACACACCCATAGCTAGTATCATCCTGAACAAGGAAAACTGAAAGCATTTCCTCTAAGATCTGGAATAAGACAAGGATGCCTACTTTCACCATTGTTAGCATAGTGCTGGAAGTCCTAGCTAGAGCAATCAGACAAGAGAAAAATTAAAGACATCCAAATTGGAAAGAAAGAAGTCGAATTATCCTTGTTTGCATATGACATAATCTTATGTTTGGAAAAATCTAAAGACTCCATCAAAAGCTTTTAGAACTGATAAACAAATACAATAAAGTTGCAGGATACAAAGTCAATCTGCAAAAATTAGTAGCATTTCTATATGCCAACAGTGAACGATGTCTAAAAGAAATCAAGTAAGTAATCCTTTACAATAGCTACAAATGAAATAATTTGAAATAATCAGTGGCATTCTTCAAAGAAATAGAATAAATAATTCTAAAATTTATATGGAATCACAAAAGACTCAGAATATCCCAAGTTACCCTGAACATAAATAACAAAACTGGAGGAATCACATCACCTGACTTCAAATTATACTAACAGAGCTATAATAACACAACCAGCATGGTACTAAATAAAGCAGATACATAAACCAATGGAGCAGAATAGAGAGCCCAGACATAAATCCATGTATCTAAAATGAACTCATTTTTTACAAAGATACCAAAAACATACATTGTGGAAAGGACAGTCTCTTCAATAAAAGGGGTTTGGAAAAAACTGGATATTCAAATGCAGAAGAATAGAACTAGACCCCTATCTCTTGACATACAAAAATCAAGTCAAAATGGATTAAAGTCTTAAATCTAAGACCTCAACCTATGAAACTACTAAAAGAAAACACTGAGGAAAGGTTCCAGGATATTGATCTAGGCAAAGATTTCTTGAGTAATACCTCAAAAGCACAGGTAAGTAAAGTAAAAATAAACAAACTATCACATCAAGTTGAAAAGCTTTGGAAGAACAAAGGAAACAATCAACAAAGTGAGGAGATCAACAGAATGAAAGAGGGTATTTGCAAACTATCCATCTCACAAGGAACTAAAAACCAGAATATATAAGGAGTTCCATCAGCTCAAAGTGAAAAAAAAACTTATAATTCAATTTTAAAAATGGGCAAAAGGAGAGCCAATTTTCTACTTCCGCTTCCGGCGCTGCGGATGTCCTGGTAGAACATGGCGGTAGTTGTTGCGTCTCGACTTTCTAGGCTGCTGGGTCGGTCCCGCCCACAGCTGGGGCGGCCTATGTCGAGTGCAGCCTATAGCGGAGAAGGTTCAGCTCACATGTGGAAGATGCTCACCTTCTTCGTCACGCTCCCGGAGGTGGGAGTCAGCATGCTGAATGTGTACCTGAAGTCGCTGAAAGAGCACGAGAGACCCGAGGTCGTCGCCTACCCTCATCTCCGCATCAGGACCAAGCCGTTTCCCTGGGGAGATGGTAACCATACCTATTCCATAACTCTCATGTGAATCCACTTCCAACTGGCTACGAAGATGAATAAAGAGAATCTGCACCACTATCTGGGCACCAGGGACCACAGCACTGGTTTGGACCATTACTCTGCACGTGGACCAGAAAAAGTATATGGGACCTTAAGCTCACCTTCTTTACCTGTATCAAATGATGACTGGTATACTGATCTTCCATTCCTTTGCTTGTGGCAGGAGATGGCTTAAATAAATAACTTAAACTTAAAAAATAAAATGGGCAAAAGATCTGAATAGATATTTCTCAAAAGAAGACATCTAAATTCCAAATAGGCATATTAACAAGTGCTCAACATCATTAGTCATCGGAGAAATGCAAATCCAATTACAATGATATATTATCTCACCTCAGTTAAAATGGCTTTTTCTGGAGAGAAAGGCAATATTGTTGGTGAGAACGTAGAGAAAAAGTAAACTTTATACACTGTTGGTGGGAATGTAAATTAATACAGCCACTACAAAGAACAGTTTGGAGGTTCTTCAAAAACACTGAAAATAGAACTACCATACAATCCAGCAATCGCCTGCTCTGTATATCCCTGCAACCCCACCCCTCAAAAAGGTAATAAGTATATCACTGAGATATCTGCACTCCTGTGTTTGTTGCAGCAATATTCCCAATAACCAAGATTTCAAAGCAACCTGTATCCAACAGATGAACAGATAAAGAAAATGTGGTAAATATACCCAATGGACTACTATCGAGACTTAAAAATAATGATATCCCACCATTTGCAATAACATGGATGGAAGCGGAGGACATTACATTAGGCGAAATAAGCCAGGACAGAAAGACAAACAGTGCATGTTCTCATTTATTTGTGGGAGCTAAAAGTTAAAGCAATTGAACTTATGGAGATGACAGTAGAGCGATGAGTTATCAGAGACTAGGAAGAGTAATGGAGTGGGGTGGAAGTGGGCAGGGTCCATTGGTAAAATATATATATAGGTACCTAGATTGAATAAGATCTAATAGTTGATAGCACAATAGGGTGACTTCAGTTCAACAATAATTTATTATACTTTTTAAAATAAAAGTGTGTAATTGGATTGTTTGTAAAACGAAGGAAGGATCAATGCTTGAGGTGATAGGTGCCCCCATTTACCCTGATGTGATTATTATTATGTGATTATGCATTGCATGACTTTATAAAAACATTTCATGTACCTCATATACATAAATATATACACCAACTGTGTACCCACAACAAATTTAAAAATAAATTTAAAATACATTTAAAAATCAGGACTTGGAGCCATATAACTTTTGAGTTGAGTTTCATATTCACTACTTTCTTGTATCTACACTCTTCTGTAACTCTGAGCCTTAAATCCCAAGACCTACATTTTAATGCAAAAAAAAAAAAAAAAATTAGGATTTGGAACCATTTGACTTTGGGTTTGAGTCTCACATTCACTACAGTTTATGCATCTCTAACCCCCAAATCCAAAATCTTCCAAAATCTAAAACTTTTTGAGCCCCAGTATGATGCCACAACTGGAATATTTCACACTTGATCTCATATACATACACTTTGTTTCAAGGATAAAATTATTTAAAATGTTGCACAAAATTACTTTTTAGATATGTATATAAGGCATATATGAAACATAAAAGAGTCTCATGTTTAGACTTGAGGCCCATCCCCAAGACAAATTATACATATGCAAATATTTCAAAGGCCAAAAAAATCTGAGGTCCAAAACACTCTAGTCTCAAGCATTTCAGATGTGAGATATTCCACCTGTACTTACTAGTATCTGAACCCTTATGCAACTCTGTGCTTCAATTTCTTCATCGATGTAATGGTAATGGTAATAGTACTTACCTTTCAGGATTTTACACACTTACTAACAAAGGGGGAAGGGTGCTTGCAGTTCCTTGCTTTGTCTTTGCTACGGAATACAACAGAAATATAAAAACCTATGCTTCTTGGTTTTAGGCTCTTTTATAATGAGTGCCAGTATAACTTACACAGCACATAGTCAAGAAAACTCCTGTCCTAAGAAAAGCTGTTTATCTGGTCTGGCCACCCTGGAAACCAGTCTTTTGCCTGTAGTTCTCATTTGGGATCCACCTGGCTAAGATATTAATCTATAGTACTCCTTGATGAGCTCAAAGTTTTTGTTTTTATTATTTTTGAAGCAGTTATATTTACATGCCATACAATTCAGTTTGTGTGCTATTCCATGATTTGTAGTAAATTTACAGAGTTGTACAACCATCAATTTAGACCATTTCCATAACTCCAAAGAGAAAATTTGTGACCATTTGCAATCACTCCCCATTTCTACCTTCAGTCCTTGACAATGGCTAATCTGCCTCTCTATATATAGAATTCCTTCTTTTGCACAATTCGTACAAATAGAATCATGTAATACATGACAATTTGCATCTGTGTTTTATGAATTCTTTAATAGGTGACTTTAAAATGACAGTAAAAATATTAATTGAAAATGACTAATCAGTCATTTTAGTCACCAGAATAGAACTAGTACTCTTTTTATCAGGATTGCAACATGGGCTGTCTCCCCAGCTCCAACTTCAGGAATGGGTGAAGATCCTTTAGAGCTTCAAAGTTGAACTGAATAAATGCTGACTCTCATACATTCCACTTTTCCTGAAGACTCCAAAATATCAAAGAAGATGTTGACACTAGCACCACTCACACAACAATTAGAATGCACAAGCAATAATCTAGACGCAGGTGGCTAGCTCATAGCAAAATCTTATTTATATAAGCCAGTATGTAGTCCATTCAGGACACATATTTCCAATGCAAGAAAAAGTCAGAATATAGATGGAGAAAGAAAATATTAAAGACAGAGGAAAACATTTTTTCACCCACATGTTTGTAATTTATAATCTGGAAATTTAATCATGTTTGGGAAAATTTTTATGTATACCATGTCTCCCACATTCAGGAAAAAAAGCCATTTGTGCATTGAACTGTGTTTCTGACAGTAGCAATTTTTAAGCCTGCTTTCTTTTTTAAAAAATTTATACATTTGTGAGGTTCAAGTGCAGTTTTGTAACATGGCTATATTGCATAGTTGTGAAGTCTGTGCTTTTAATGTAAACATTGCCCAAATACTATATATTGTACCCATTAAGTAATTTCTCATTCCTTACCCCCATCCCACCCTCCCACCTTTCCAAGTCTCCAGTGTCTATTTTTCTGCTCTTTGTCCATGTGTGCACGTTGTTTAGCTCCCACTTACAAGTGAAAACATGCCAAATTTGACCTTCTGTTTCTCAGTTATTTTGCTTAATACAAAGACTTCCAGTTCCATCCATGTTGCTCAAAAAAATGACATGATTTCATTCTTCTTCTTATGGCTGAGTAGTATTCATAGAATGTGTGAGTGTGTAGATATATGTATATATCTATATATACATTTTCTAGGTATATATGTATATGTACCTATTCATATGTATATATGTATGTTTATATATGTATATGTACACATGTATATATGTATGTATATATGTTTATGTAACATTTTCTTTATTCAATCATCTTCTGATGGGCACTGAGCTTAATTCCGTATTTTTGGTATTGTAAATAGTGCACAATAAAACTGTGTGCAGATTTCTTTTTGATGTAATGATTTTTGTTCCTTCATGTAGATACTCGGTAATGGAATTGCTGGATTGAATGGTAATTCTATTTTTTGTTCTTTGAGAAATCTCTATACTGTTTTTGTAGAGATCTTGCCAATTTACATTCCCACCAACAGTGTATAAACAATATTTAATCCTCTTCTATCATCTTTGAAATATGTAGACATATGCAATGGTGGTACCCGAGTTTCCAGGACTTATTTGAGCCTTCTTTCTTGCTCTGTTAAACCCTGCACATGTGGAACATTTCCATATTCATGTTTAAGTCTTGTATTTGCAGCCCTTCAAATTGAACTGAATCTGAACTCCATTTAGAACACAGATGTTCTATGATTGCAAGAGGATTTATTTTTTAATGTTGAATGTGGATGCCATATTTTCTATCTCCAACCAATAAGACCATAAATTATTTTTAGATTTCTTAGTATCATAAACATTGGTTATTACCATAAAGCTTCTTTCATAAGGCCACTGATAAGTAATTATCTAAGCAGGTACTCTTGCCTAGGTGCTCAAGTGCCCACACATTTCTTTGGTCCTAGTTTGATGTTAGGTCTCTTTGAGCCTATGCGTCTAGAGATCAAGAAAACCTTTGCTACATATTACTTCTCAACTGTTTTTCTTCTTTACCATGTACTTCCCTTTAACGTGAATAACATTCACTATACGTTTGTCATTCCAAATTCTAATCTCTATAGGATAGTAGTTATCTTCACCATGGCTTTGAAACAGGATCCAGAACTAACAGATAAATGAACTAGAAGACCTAGATACCAAAGCGCAGGCTTTCAGAAGTCCTTGGAGAAATTAAGCTGCTATTCTATATTAAGCTTCCTAAGAGAGACTTGTAATGTGAGGGAAGAAATCTTTATGTATTTACCCATCTCAAACCAGGGCTCTGCTAATACAAAGTCTTGGACAAAGCATTCTCAACCATTTAAAAACATTTTCTTTTGCTAAATGCAGCCTCAGACATGTGTCTGAGGTCATATTAAGATGTGCCCATGCAGCCCAGTAGTCTGACCTTTAAAACCAGCATGCACCTGTAAAATCCAGCATCTGCTCTGGAAGCACTGGCCACTACAGCGAAACAAAATGTATTTATCTTCCCATGAGATACACTCTTCATCTAATATTAATTCTTACTCATATTCTAAAGGATTCCCACTTGTAAACCATGTGTTACAATGGGAGGCACTAATTGTTCCTGAATCATCTCCAACAAATTCTAGTCAATTGAAAAAGCACAGAAGTGTTTCAGTTGGACAAGCTTACAGTATCAGATTTATTACTAGAAAAACTGAATTGAGAATATGGTGAGGATTTGGGAACAACATTAGGCTTTCTTTGATGCATACTTACATGTGCATGCACATAGGCATGCATGCCTACACACGTGCATGCGTGCGCACACACACACACACACACACAGACTGCTTATCCACATAAGCCCAGGTAGAGAATATGGAATATAGAGAGGTGAACTCTGCTTGCATCTGCTAGGTGAAACCAAGTTCTCTCTCTTCACAGACAGTGGAAACAATATAAAACTCCTATAGTTTGGGGAAAAAAATATATAGCTAGTATCAAGAGAGCAAAAGAGATAGCTTCAGGGGAATGTTACATATGAGCCATAGTCTTTAACACAAATAAATGATTTGAATAAGGTTTGCCACATTTAGAAGGAAGAAAAGTAAGAAAACTAAAAAAAGATGTACACCGACTCCTCAAATTTTCTCATTTTCCTGGAAAGATTGGTGTAAATCTTTTTTATAGGTCAAAGTAAAAATTATGGAGACAAGAGGAAAAACAATATTTCCTAGAGTCTAGATCCACTCTGTTGAAGGATGACTTAATGTTATTCACCTTACTTTATAAATAATGAATTGTGAAGTTTAAGAAGCATAGAATGGGGGTTACATGTACAGAATCTCGAGCTATATTGTTCAAAACCTACTGTTTCTACATGCCATCTGAGAAAACTCAGGCAAACGATTTAACTACTTTAAACCTCAATTTTCTTTGTAAAGCAATAATGAGCACTTGCTGGGTATTAAGTCAGTTAATATAAAGTACTTAGCAAACTGCTTAAAATGTTAGCTATTATTTTTATTGTTATTCTATAGAGCAGCTATAAAACTATGTGATATTATTAATAAGCATACCTTCATCATTAAAGAATTAGCACGGCTCTTAGTTTTATCTCTCATCCAGGATAAACATGCCCTCTATAGTCAGCTATTGCTGATCAGGCCTTATTAGTATTTACTGATAATTCTCAGTCTTTGCATCTCCGTTTGTCTTATACCATTGCAGAAAATATATATATCTTCTAAATACTCTGCAAATATTCTTCTGAAGTACCCTAGAAATAAATTAGCAACAGTCTGTTTCTTGGAAGATTTCTATATTTCTACCATGCTATAATGTCAAGAGGAGTTTGTATAGTCATGATCCTTGGGTCAGGAAAAATAACTTCCAGATTAGCACCCTTGAGGAAAGGATTCCCGGTTGAGTGAGTCATGATTTCCATGACTCTTCTTGCATGCTACTATCAAAAATAACTTCTCTAGCAAGACAGGTTTTTGAACTTAACTGTTTCTTTGCCTGCTATATAAGCCTATAGTTCTCAAACTCTGTCCATGGGCCAGCTGTTTTAGAA
This sequence comes from Cebus imitator, assembly GCF_001604975.1. Classification (NCBI taxonomy): domain Eukaryota; kingdom Metazoa; phylum Chordata; class Mammalia; order Primates; family Cebidae; genus Cebus; species Cebus imitator. Next base: position 230,612 of record NW_016107794.1, read on the forward strand.
TCACCTGGAAAAGTTTTTCAAAATTTTAGATTCCTAGTTCTCATCTCCAAAGGGCCAATAGGTCATTATCGAGGTACGAGAGGAGATGCCCATGCTCTGTATGTTTAAAATATTCTTTCAAAGTGCTAACTGGAGACAGTATTTGTAAAGAATATCAAAAGGACTAATTTCCTTATACTAGAGCTGTTACGAAAAATGCAGAAAAGACTAACAATATAAAATAAAAATAAACCAAGAATATGAACAGATGGCACACACATGTGCACATACACAAATGGCCAATATATGAAGAGATGCTCAACCTCACTCATAATTAAAGAAATTCAAGTATAACATAAAAAAAATCCCAATTTTCACTATCAAGATGGGCCAAAACTAAAGTTAAATATTACTTCTGTAAGCATATGTGTTGTGAATCAGAAACTCTCAATTCTTCTTACTGGGATTTCAAACTGATACAAAAATTTTGGCAATCAGTTGTAACATCTATCAGAATTTTAAATTTGAGTATCTTTGGAATCAGCAATCCACCAACAGTAATATTATCTCCAAATATACTCAGAATGTATGTAAACTCTGTGCAGATATGTAAAAAAAGTATGTATAAACATACATATATATATATATATATATATGTTGGGTGTGGTGGTTCATGCCTATAATCCCAGGGCCTTGGGAGGCTGAGATAGGCGGATCACCTGAGATCAGGAGTTCAAGACCAGCCTGGCCAACATGGTAAAACCCGTCTCTACTAAAAATTCCAAAAAAATAAATAAATTAAAAAAAGGAGATGGACATGTTTGGGGGTGCCTGTAATCCCAGCTACTTGGGAGGCTGAAGCAGGAGAATAACTTGAACCTGGGTGGTGGAGGTTGCAGTGAGCTGAGGTCACACCATTGTACTCCAGCCTAGGTGAAAAAAAGCGAAACTCTGTCTCAAAAACACACAAACAAGATGTATATATATATATATATATATGTGTATATATATATATATATATACACATACATATACATATATATATATTTGTGTGGGTGTGTGTGTATATATACACACACACATACTTTATGTTTGAATACATTTATTTTAAAATATTTTTCTGCAAAAAAATGATAATTGTCACCTCTAGGTACTAAGTCAGTTCATATAAAGTAGCTAGCCAAATGCTTAAAATGATAGCCATTATTATCATTGATATTACTCTTGTACTTGGCAACTATAAAACTATGTAATAGTATGAATAAAAATACCTTCATTATTTAAAAATTGTGATGGCTTTTAGCTTGTATATATACATAACCATTGCAGTTTTCTTCAAAATAACAAAACAAATAAGCGCAACACTCACCTGCAATAAACAACAAAAACAAATAGAGACCTGGTTAAATAGTGTGCATCCATATATTGGCATGCTCAAGAAGCACTGAAAAGAATGAAGTAGATCTGCGAAGCTACTGAAATCTACCTCCAAACTATTATTAGGTAGAAACAAGGAAATTACAAAATAAAACGTATAGCCTGATCTTATCTGTGGTGGTGTGTATCCAATATACCCCTTTTTACCTCTTGCATTTTTTACTACAGAGATACTTAGTTTAGAGTTTAACTTGTAAGAAATCTGCCCTGGTGAGTTTGGTAATTTGCTAGGTTTAGAAATTACTATCGTGCTATGCAATCTGATTAAATATTATATTTGTTCTAGTTAATCACATATCTGGTTAACAGAACTATCTCACTAGGTTGTCTAAAAATATTAAATGAGCTAATATATGAAAAGCCTCTATATGAAATTCTAAGCATTGTGTAAATCTTTGAAAGCAATTTTAAAAATTCTAAGCACTATGTATTGTTATGACATTCAAGAATCCTTTAACATTTTGATTACTACTATAATAGCAAAGTCTAGGAATAGGAGATACAAAGGTAAATAATACAAAATAATGACCTGTTTACACTCTAATATGAAAGACAATTTAAAAACAAATGAGTAGACTAGAGTATAACTAATGCTACAAAATAGGCCTGTAAAAATTGCCATGAGAAGATGGTTTGTGGCAAATAATGAATATTTAACACATAAAATTGTTAGGAGTTACTCACGCATATACAAGAAAAGAGAATATTTATGGTTAAAGAAAGATCCCATTCAATGGATATGTGGATGCATAGGTAAACATGGCTTGTTCAGGGAAATGGGAAGAGTTCTATGTAATTGACACATGGAGATGATACTGTCAGCTTTTCTTAAAAGTTTTATTCAGTAAAATACACTTCATACTACTGACCATATTATAATCTTATTTGATAATGCTGAAACTACTTTCATATCCTATTATGCCATGGTATAATCTTAGGTATATTGCATAACTGTTTCAAAGAAGCAGAAAGGGCTGATCTAGCCAGTGATTAGGCTGGTGGACAAATCAGTGTTCATAAGATCATTGAAGCATTCTGGAGGGTTTGTTGTTTTCATACAAATCTATAAGCAGAAAACCAATGACTATATTTATTACATGCTGATGCTTACATTATACATGTAGTCATCTGGACACAATGAGCAGTAGAAAATAATTAGTAATAAACAGCATTGTGCGAACAGACAATGTAGTGGTAGATTATTTGAGTCTAATTATGTTTATAAATAAAATGTATTTTCCATCATTTTTCAGCCATTAGAAAACGTTTGACATTGAAAAAGCACTTTCAAATGTAACTTATTTTTGCTTGAAACATTTTTTATTCACAAATCATATAAATTATTATTTCCTTCCTCTCCCTGCTCCCTCCTGCCTTTATTTTGCCATTGTTAGGAGAACAGTTAAATGTTTGGTCGTGAATATGTGCTTTGTGGCTGAAGTCAACTCCTGTCCTTTTTCATTTAATAGTGTTGTGTCTTTTCCTTTCAGGTTTCTGCAAGTTTATCAGATAATTTTTAGTTGTAATTCACTTTGTGAAAACACCTACTACTTGAATGACTCTAGGTTTTGCACTTCAGGATCCAAATCTCCAGGTCAGGTCTCACAACTATTCCTTTTCTCTTGAGTAGAGTAGCCATTAGATGGTTCTTGGCCAAACCAAAATACTTTAGAAAATACACTTTAAAATTTTCATTACAGGTTATTCATTTCTTATGTTTCCCAATATTGCTTGCCCTCTTTCTATATAAAAATGAGTAAGAACTATAAACTGTATAATAGCAATTCTACAATGATGTTTTCTTATGTTTATCAACCAGCTCTATTATCTTTAAATGAGGATACTGCACTATTCAGTGTTTACCTTTGATTTAATATATATATACATATATACACACACACATACATAATATATATATAAATCAAAATATATATAAAATCAAATATGTGTATGTGTGTATATATAATAAATATATATAAATATTTATATATTATATACTATATATTTATATATAATATATATTTTTATGAATATATGTAACATATATATAAATATATAAAATATATGAAATATTAAAATATTTATATTTATAAAACATAAATATTTTTATATTTATAAAAAATATTTTTATATTTTATAAATATAAAAATATTTATATTTATATAGGGGTGAGCTGGTGAGTGTCATGTAGCTGCAATCCCTCTCTGAGAAGCTCACGACCCCTGGGCCTACTTGTTCACTGTATTCTCTGTATGAGTACATTTATTCATCTGTCATGTAGCTGGGTTCTGTGGGATGGACCCCAGCACTTCAGTCTCTAACAGGTGCCAATGTGTCACGTGCTTAGAACTTAATGTTTACAACGCTATAAAGTACACATTTAATGGATAAAGAACCAGACATCCAGAGAAGTTAAATGACTTTTCCAAGTCCACATAGAAGTTATATGACCAGAGATCAAATGACATTCTATCTAAAACTAAGTACAGCCTGTGATCTTCCCAGCATGAAACTCTCAAATAAATGTGGGAATGATAATCTGCTTGGTAAATTTCATTGTTCATGAATCACTTCTAGTGTATTACGATACTGTGATATTTAAGAGATAAAAGGATGTGAACTTCTTACCACTGGAGGGGAAATACAACTCCCTTTTTTTTTTTTTTTTTTTTTTTTGAGACAGAATCTCCTTCCGTCACTTAGACTAGAAAGAATGCAGTGGTACAATCACAGCTCATTGCATCCTCGAATTCCTAGACTTAAGCAATCATTCCCCCTCGGCCCCTGAATAGCTGGGAATATAGGCAGGTATGCACAACAATGCCCAGCTAAGTTTTCTGTTTGCTATAGAGATAGGTTCTCACTATTTTGCCTAAGGGAAACAGCTCCTCTATTTTAAAGCCCTTTGATAATGTGCTTAAGAAGCAAAAACAATATATTCAGCTTCTTTTTATACTCTTAAGAATCTAGCATTATACTAAACACTAAGCCAGCAATCAACCTCACTCTTCATAATCACATAAGCCAAATACCTGTGATGACTAACATTTTTCTCACTGTTAGTAATACCAGCATGGAGGAGAGTATGCATTTGATGACTAGCTCTATAAGGAAAGAGATATTATCTACTTATCTCTGCAACTCCAATGACTAACACACCTGGCCCTGAGTAAAAGCTCATATTTGTTTCTTGAACTGAATTGAAAAAAAAAAATCGAAGTTTAAGACAACAGGGAAAGAACATATTTGCATACCAAATTATTGCAAAAAATTTCTAATAGCTATTTTTCTGACAATGCAAAATGTATTACATTAAAAAATGAAATAATACTTTTAATTTTTATTTTCTGGATGCCCAGTAAAGTTCATTTTGGTTCACTCAATATATAAACAGGTTTTATTTTCTAGTATTCCAACTGTTTTGTTTGTTTTTCATTTTTAAACAAAATTTTCTGTTCAATACGTTTTTTGATTATAGGAAGATATGCTTTTGTTTTTCTTGACAACTATATGGTGCTGATATATTTTCTTCTGTCTCTACATTTTGCTGGTGATTTTTCAAAAATGTAACATATCCTTATCGAATAATGACTAAGGCTTCAAAACAAATCAAAGCCAAAAGCAGAATCTTTATTTTACATCACATAACACATGCAAACACAAACAAAAATAAAAGAAATAATTGGTCGGAAAAATCAACAGTGTTGTTTTGTATAAGTATTTATTATTTTACTTATTTTATTTGAATTCCATTTAATTATTCTTCCACATTTGGTCATATATTTATTGATTTATTATGTTAAAAAGAAGAGCAGTCCAGACTGATAGTTTTGAATACTGGGTTCTATATTCAGCTTTGCTGCTAATTTACAGGATATTGTTTATAAGTCATATAAGCTCCAGGCATTCCCTGATTTGTAAAATGAGTATGTATTAGTTTCCTATGGATAGGTAATAAATTGCTACACACAATACATGTTTACTATCTACTAATTTCTATAAATCAAAAATCTTGTCACTGCTTTGCTGGGTCCTCTGTTCAGGATCTCACTAGTTTGCAATCAAGGTATTGGCTGGGCTAGAGTCTCATCTACAGGTGTAATTAGGGAGGAAGCTGCTTACAAGGTCATTCTGATACTTAGTAGCATTTATTTCCCGGTGACTGTGTGACTCAGGGACCCAGCTTCATATTGACTGTCACTGGAGGCTGCCCACAGTTCTTTGCTGTGGGACTCTCTACAGTCAGTTTACAACATGGCTATTGACTTCTCCAGGGAAAGCAAGAGAATTGTCTGGTCTGCTAAGGTGGAGTCATAGAGCTAAAGTAAGAGTGACAGCCCATCATCTTTGCTACTTTCTGTCATTTAGAAGTCACAGGTTGCACTTTATTCAAGGGCAGTAACACCTCCTGAAGGTGTATAGGAGTCTTACTTATTGGGGGTTACCCATGGGTATATCTGACACAAGCGTATTGAAACAGATAACCTTTGTGTTCCTCCAGCTGTATCATTTTATAATTATTGTGGAAATAATGAGAATCATCTGAATCTTAATTTTAAGTTACAGCCTCTGAGCTCTTAAGGTTCAGAAAGATCTCTGACTTCCTTACAGATTCAGAAGTAATAAGGCCTGGTACCTACCATTTTTAAAGAGGTCAACATGTAAGCAAGGGATTTCGTACTAGAAAGAGCCAGGGACCTAAGAAGAAAGAAACCTAGCTGAAGTATCCTGAGAAAAGCCCAGGCTTGGCTAGCGGAGAGCAAACGCAGGTACGATGAGCAAAAACTGGGATAAAGATCATAAAGACCAGGGTGAAACTGAGGTAGAAGCCAAATCAAAATTAGTGAAGCTGGAGGGGGAAGAGGGTGTTTTGAGGTGAGCTCCATAGAATCAATTAATTTTTATTATTAGCCTGAATGAAGTACCAAACGCAGAGACTGTGTGAACTTAAAGCAGCGATTTTCAGCTTTGCTTGCACATTAAATTTAGCTGGAGTTCATAAAAATTCAAAGACTAAGTCACATCCCAATCCTATTAAGCTTCAATTTCTTAAAGAAGGCCCAAGTTTCCATATTTTTTCAATACTTCCCAGGTAATTTCAGTGTGCAGCAAAGATTGAGAACCAACTGTCTATTCTCACCACTCCAAGTGTGGTCTAAGGACCAAGCAGCAAGCTTGGCATCATCTTGTCAGGAACGCAGACGCTTCTTCCCTTTTCCAGCCTACTAAGTCTGAACCTACATTTTAATAAGAGCCTCATGTGATTTGCATATAATTGACCTGATTTAAAGACCGAGGGCAAAAACAGCAGTACCTAATATATACTTGCCACACAATTGTTTCTTCCAGTCCATGTTTTGACAATTTGGGTAAATAATATACTACTAAAAAGATGAAAAAATGGGCAACTCTTAATCTAATAGAGTTAAATTGTACTAATTTGTTCAGACCTTGGAAGACAAACATTGGCTTTCTTATGCCAACTCTGATCAGTAGCGGCTACCTAGAGAACTGTGTTGAAAAACATTTTGAGATTTGTCTAAGGAGTACCCTGATAGATTAATTGAATCTCAGGGAATGACGGTTGTTATTGTAGAAACAAAAGGAATTTTTCTTCTTCCCCCCTTTTGAAGGTTCGATAACGTGAGTCTATAAAGCAAAGTGATATAGGGGCCAAGGAAAAATGGCCCCTTTGCAAAGGTTCACTAGAAACCACTGACAAAAGGCATATTAATTTTAAGGTATATATATTTAATTGATTATAGTTTTATGTGACACGGGAGCCTTCAGAATGAAGATGCAAGGGAAACTAACTGTCCATTTTTATGCTTAGGTTCAACAAAGTGTAGATAGCCATGTGGAAATAGTATTAGATCACATGCTTTTGATCCAATTATAGTTGAGTGGGGTAACCCAGTAAGGCCTGCCCGTTTAGATATTTCTTAGCCTCTCTGCAGCATTCTTTCCTCTGGAATGAGGGTCTTATGACCTATAGTCGAACAAGGTAGGTCAAGTGAAAGCTAAAGCAGCTCCATCTCAGATGCAAATTCACCATAATGACTTCTTATTAACCCCAGTTCCATGGAGGCCTCTAAGATTTCCAATTTATCAACTATTCCTGTGTGAGAGCATAGATTACTGGAAATCCTATTGTTAGTCAAAACAATTTTGGTGTAACGGTCTTCAACTGTCCTACACATCCCTTCAGAATTACTCTTTCCCTCTGGTGTATAAGCCCTGGGCCTGAGGGGTAATGGTGCAGAGCTCCACCATCTTGTATCACACCACCAAAGACACAGACATGTCCTCTGTCTATAAGTCCCTATTAAATGTTTCTTTCAGAGAAATTGGATTTGCCTCTTTCTTCCAACTTTCAGCTTCCTTGGACATTTCAGATAGGTCTGCATACACTTGCCCACAGCAGAACAGAGATTTCTTTATAGACTGTTT
>NW_016107794.1:239482-260239 GCF_001604975.1 Cebus imitator
AAAAAAAAAAAAAAAAAAAAAAAAACAGCTTTTCTGCACTATTCCTGTGTCTGCAGCCCCTCTGAATAGCCATCTCAAAATATGCCAAAGCAGCACACTTTGAGGTGGCATATATATTTTGGTTTCCCAATTTCACTGCATATTTGCTGAAATCTGCTCTGGATTTTCTTCTCCAACAGTAACTCTTACGACAGAGGGCACCCATTCCGAAGACAGCTGCCTGGGATTAAGGAAGCATTCCAGCAACACACCCATATTACTAACTCTTTCTTTTTAGATTCATTCTTTTGTGGCTCCAGTGAAAAGTTATTCAACACCCGTTTCATGTCCCAGCCACTCATTTTGCTGATTGTAAGGTTCCTCCAGGAATTAGAATGCCCTCACCTTTCAACATAAACATGCCACAGCTCCCTGAAATTCCAAGAGCAAAGCAGCCTCATATCACCATCAATCATGTTCAAAGCAAATGGGGAAACTGGTTTCACCAGAGATTTTGATTATTCAAAATGTCAGAGAGATGCTTAGGAAGAACCAAAGGCATGATGTTTCAATTTAAACAGCTTCTTTCTGAATTTTACAGAGCTGGAGAGTTAGAATAGCTTCATTGTACCTTCAGAAAAACATTTTCATAAAATACAGTGTAAGCACATGTTAGAAATAGTTAACCCATAAGGAAAATATAATTTATTAAGCTGTCCTATTGCAAATCTTAGAGAAAAAAATTAATTTTTCATGTAGTATGATTTCATCTTAACACTAAAAAAGTAAAATGCCCATAGGTAGCTATCTTTGAAGTCCCAAATGAGGGAGATTTTCCACTTGCATTCCTTTCAGTAATGAAGAGCTGCTGGAAGCATGGTAGAAATGTTGTTTTTTAGTGAATGTGCCAATATACCTGGCCTTGCTTTCAAGCAGTGATTTCTTTGAATTTCAAGCAGTGTTTTCAGCCAAAAATAGGGTTACTCATAAATTGCATGAATACCTTCCAACTCATAATTGCCAGGTTACAGTCTTAGATTTTAGTCAAGTTTAAGCTCTTTTTATTTTCCCTAAATCTCAGATTGATAGACTCTTCTTATTCTTCCTCCCCTATGCCATTCTTATTTTCTTCTCCCTGCTTCCTTTATCACCCTTACAGAGCACACAAACACACACACATACACACACAGAGAGAGTAAGGAATTTTACTATTAATCACAGTGGGTTGCGCACAAAGATTGTCTCAGGATGATGAGCTACTGCTGAGTATAAGGTTTCAATTTGAATGAAATGCTTTCTCACCACATTTTTAAAAATATCCATTAATAGTTACTGATAAGCTGAGGATTACTGCCATAGAAAAATCCATTTAAGGTTCAAGGTAAATGCATGGAAACTCACAAGTAACTTATTTTTTTTATTTTTTGGTAATACTTGTCAGTTATTTGAGGAAGATATTTTAGGAAAACCGCTTTTGGTAAACAGAAAAATTACCTTTCTCCTTTCTACTTCTGAGCTCTTGTAATTTTTCTTAATCATACAGACAGTAAATTGTTAAATATTAGAAATTTAAAACATGACAGGAAATTACATGTAGTCAGTGAATAATTTGAATATAGATGAACAAAATAATTTATAAAAAGAAAATTGAACTCACCTGGAATAATAAAATGCTACTGTGACATGGTAAAAGCCCCATAAAACTGCATACCTCAACCATACCTCAGCTTTCTGTTCAAACCGCTCTTTGTAACCCCTAATGTGACAGGCAAGCAGTCCAAACCCACACCATCTTGGCCCCTGTGACTTGTAATAAGTAATTAAGGTCTGTAATTTCCACCCTACCCAGACAATGTGTAAACCAATGCTTATCTTGACTTCTGTGAACCACTTGAGTAACAATCGGAATGTCCAAAGACCCCTGGCCCTTGGAATGTCCGGAGCCCCTCACCCTCATCTCCGCCCAGGAGGTGATTTACAGAATCCACTGGCCCTCGGAATGTCTGAAGCCCCTCACCCCCACCCCCATCCACGCCCCTGCCCCTTCCCCTCACCCCCAAGGTGGTTTACAGGTATAAAAGGTCTTGACACCCTCCTTTCAGGGCCACGGGTTGGCGAGATGCGAGTCCTCCATAGCCACTGGCAATAAAGACCCTGCAATTTGGCATACTTTTGTCTTGGCGTTGACTTTCTATGCTCGGGCCAGTACAACACTACCACTGCTGCTAATTTCCATAGTAAAAATGTTCCATTATTTTCAGGCAAAACAACACAATGAATATTCGATATGTTTCTGGTTTCATAAACAAGATCAATATTTATACACGGAAAAGGTGACCACCTACCTTTGTTCATTTATGTAATGTCCAATTTCCCCCACCCCAAAAGTCTGTGCCTTTCAGCCTTAATTAAATTCATATGGATTATTATCCTGGAAGAACCACACACTCCCCCCTCAACCTCCAGAAGCTGGACCATTCAGAATGCCACCAGGATACCAGATAATAGCAGAGATAAAAAATATAAATGCCACACACTTTGCAATTTTCTCCAAAGCTGATTCTGAGTTACTTATACCATTTGTTATATGTAGAGTGAAAAAACAAATAAATAAATGAAATAAACGCAGGAAAGAGAATATTAAGGCAGTACAAATTAATCTTATAGTTATATCACCTATCTATAATAAATGTATGACTTTCCTTGAAATCTCTACCAGGGCCAAAACAATTTAAACTGAAAAAAACAAGGAGTTAATGTTTTTTCCAAACATTTGGGCCTTATATTGTCAGCTGTATTTAAATGTCAAGATGTTTGTTACATTTATAATGTTTAGGATGAAAATTTTATTTTTCTCTTCTTAGTCATGCTGAGACCATACAATGTTCTGCTTCTATATTCTACTGCTGCTCAAGTTCAGCAGGGAGCTATTCAAAAGGAAATGCATGCTATTTGTTACTATAATGCAAAATCCCTAGCTGCAGGGAGCCCAGATACAGTATTTTTGTCTCTTGCCTAAAAAACCTTGGCTATGGTAATCTCTTTTTTTCACATAAATCAGTCCCCTTATCTTAGCTCTCCAGGTATTTACAGATGTTAAAAGAAGCACAGAAACTATAGTAAGAGGCAACCCCTCTTACAATAGAGAAAAAAACATCAGGGAAAATAGAAAAGCATTCCCCAAAGCCTCAATTATCCCGTTTGGTCTTCTCAAGATAGCAAAAGTAACACAATAAACTCTCGTTCATCTCTAATTGTAGAGGATTAAGAGACAGAGAGACAAAGAATGAATCTCTCTCTCTGAAAAATCAAAATTAAAAAAATAGAAATGCAAAAAGAAAATAAGGCAAAATCAGTAGATTCTAAGGAGGCCTAGGAACTATATTCTAAACTATTGCTTGATCTTGGTTCTCTGGAGTGCCTTTCCTGTAGGGTTTCATTTCGCACAGAAGTGGAAGTAATTCATGAATATCTCCAAAATATGGTACACCTCTTCTCCAGGCAAATAATCAGGGCATATTTTCTAAGAAAGAGCAAATCAAACAAACAAAAATCCTGAGGCTACCATAGATAAATTAGCATATGAAGTCACCAAATCCAATAATAAAATGGCTAACATGGCGCTACCAAATACGTAACTTGTGTTATTTACACTCTTATGCATTGGAAAGTCTTATTTTTTCCCCATTGATTGGATGAATGGAGGGACAGATGAATACATGGAAGATTGAGCATTTAGTTTGGATTAGAGTACATTGATAGCTCAAACCTGGATTGAGGCTGAACTACATTTACTTGAATCTGACCTGGGTGTATTAGATCTCACACTGCTAATAAAGACATAGCTTTAAAGACTGGGCAATTTATAAAGGAAAGACGTTTAATTGACTCACAGTTCTGCATGGCTGGAGAAGCCTCAATCACGGCTGAAGGCAAATGAGGGGCAGTCACATTTTACATGGCGTCCGGCCAGAGAGCTTGTATAACAGAACTCCCACTTATAAACCATCAGATCTCGTGAGACTTAATCACTATAATGAGAACAGTATGGGGGAAACCGCCCCATCATTCAATTATCTCCACCTGGTGCCACCCTTGACACATGGAGATTATTACAATTCAAGGCGAAATTTGGGTGGAGACACAGCCAAACCATATCATGGAGTAATTTAGAAGCCTACACCAAACCCTGGTCATTCAGAGTCTTAAACATCCTGGGGGCCGGGTGCTGTGGCTCAAGCTTATAATCCCAGCACTTTGGGAGGCCGAGGTGGGTGGATCACGAGGTCAAGAAATCGAGACCATCCTGGTCAACAAGGTGAAACCCCGTCTCTACTGAAAATACAAAAAAAAATTTAGCTGGGCATGGTGGCATGCACCTGTAGTCCCAGCTACTCGGGAGGCTGAGGCAAGAAAATTGCTTGAACCCAGGAGGTGGAGGCTGCAGTGAGCCTAGATCAGGCCATTGCACTCCAGCCTGGGTAGGAAGTGCGAAACTCCATCTCAAAAAGATCCTGGGGAATTCAGAAAAACAGTGAAGCCTACAGGATCAGGTTTGGTCAGGAACAGCGAAGCCACATCCCACCTAAACTGAGTAGTTCTACAAACCTAAGGAGTTTTTAAAATTACTTTGGCAGAAATGCTGATTGAAGAGGAACTTTTAATAGCATTCTGGAACAATTATTTCAAATGAGGTTTTTATTGAACGTTAGCAGAGACAGAGAATAATTTTTATTTTAATACAATGCTTGACTCCAATTCTTTTCAGTGACTTCTATTTCATTTCATCTGGATCCTATACACTGAAATGGCCAAACGGTAATTTAAGCAGCATTATTTTTTTCTTATGATATAAAACGGTAGAGTTAGAGGATGTGCCAAAACAATTACTACACTAAGCAGCCTTTTAAATTCTTTTTTTTTTTTTTGAAATTGCGAATTTAGCATGCCACATTTACCATTGCAGGTAACTATAGCTTTCAAAAACTCCTTAATCTTGACGGATTTTTTTTAACCCTTCCCATCTATCATAGCTACTAAGCAAAAATGAGTGAGGATGCAGAGAATGAATAAAAGACTAGAATGACTAACTCACTACAGTATCTCATTTATGCTTCTTGGAGATGATTAAGTAGAAGGAAAGGGTCTCAAGAAAGATAATGTAGAAAAATAGAGGATAGATTGTGGAACAGAGTTTTGAAGGTATTTCTTTGGTTATGAGATCTGACAAGACAGGAAATTTAAAAGATATAAAGTATGCAGCTTCCAAATGTTTTCTGAAATAACTGAATTAAAATGTAGTGCTTACGTTTAACAGAATATTTTATATTGACTATTTCATGTACAATACAGTTCTGAAGAAATAACAAATACATGGTACATTATATATTTCCATTCAAAGTTCTCCTTTGATGAGCACTTATTGAACACCCATTAAGCACCACTTTAGAGGAAGCAAGCCTAAGCAGAAACCAAGTTTTTGTTGTGCTAAAATTTTTACTTAAAATATATATGCTTTCAATGTCAATCATCACTGTTATATTCTGATTCTCATAGTATTTAGTGTGTTAGCTTTCTATTGTTGCTATAACAAATTGCTACAATTTTAGTGGCTTAAAACAACACAAAAATTTATTTTCTTGCAGTTCTGCATGTCAACAGCCTAACAAAGGTCTCATTGGGCTAAAATCAAGGTTTCAGCTGGGTTGCATTCCTTTTGGGAGACTCTAGGGAAGAAACCAACATCTTGCAATTGTAGAACTGAGGTTGCTATTTTCTTGTTAACCGTCAGCTGAATGCAATTCCCAGCTTCTAGAAAGTACCCACATTCTTTGACTCATAGCCACCTTCCTTCCTCTTCAACGCCAGCAAGAGTGAATCAAGTCTTTCTCATGTCACATCTCTCTGGCCTACTCCACTTCTCTCTTCTCTTTGAAGGGCTCATGTGATTAGATTTGGACCACATGGTTATTAATATAATTACATCTGCAAAATTCGTTTTTGTAAGAAAACCTATTCCCAGGTTCCAGTTATTAGATGCCAGATTCTGCTTAACACAAAATGCTATGAAAATATAACTTTCCCAAAACATCAAGGGGCATTCTTTCTCACTAGAGAACATGTATTGGTACACAAAAATGTTTTAGTTTTTTAATAGCTACCATGTAATTAAATTGAATTATTGTTTATTTTTAATCTTAAAAATATATTGAGTTTTTGATGAAAAAGAAATTTTGCAAATGTAAAGCATTATTATTTAATGTGGCCATGACCTCTTTCCATCACATATCCTTCTCGTTCTTCAACACTTGCCTCAAATATTGGTTTTATATGAAGTTTTCTTTGATAATCTCAGCCAGAAGTGACCCTTCACCCCTTAAATTCGTATGCATTGTACAACAGCTATTTAATTCATTCATTTAATTATGCATGTATTCCTTTATTCATTCAATTCACAATTACTATTATCTCAACATATTTCAGGCCATATTAGAGGCTGTATTGTCAAAGAGCTAATAATTTATTTAGAATTATATGAATTAAAAAAAAAAAAAAAAAGGCTGGGCGCGGTGGCTCAAGCCTGTAATCCCAGCACTTTGGGAGGCCGAGGCGGGTGGATCACTAGGTCAAGAGATCGAGACCATCCTGGTCAACATGGTGAAACCCCGTCTCTACTAAAACTACAAAAAATTAGCTGGGCATGGTGGCGCGTGCCTGTAATCCCAGCGACTCAGGAGGCTGGGGCAGGAGAATTGCCTGAACCCGGGAGGCGGAGGTTGCGGTGAGCCGAGATCGCGCCATTGCACTCCAGCCTGGGTAACAAGAGCGAAACTCCGTCTCAAAAAAAAAAAAAAAAAATAGAATTATATGAATTACATGAATTATTTCCCATAAGTTAATAATTTATTTAAGTTAATATGTCTGCTGCTTTACTAGTCTCTAATGAGCTTGAAAGCAGAGGTCACAATTTATATGTTTTTTATACCTCTATGCAATTAGTGTGGTATTGTTGGGGCACAGAAACAAATACCCCAAAATATGATGCCAGGGAAGTAATATAGATATTTGGAATTACAGAAATAAAATTTCTTTTATTCTAACCCAACTTCAATTAAGCATAGCTTTAATTTTTAGTCTTCTTCCAAATAATTGGATTGGTAAATCACAACATAGCAAGAAGTGCACAGGGACTAAAACTCTTGTAAATCACGTGCGTATTGAGATGACCACCTTCATACTTAAATGGAGAGTGAGAAAAAATAAAAATTACCAAACTATCAAAATTTGAAAGTACAAATATTAGAACAACATAGATTTTCTTTTCTTCATTTCCAGAAGTTTTAGGGAGTAACCTGTTTTCTTCTTCCTTTCAAGGTTTATTTTAGAAGGCTAGATTGTAAGAGCAGGATAAATAGTATAAGCTATCATTATCCTACTTTGAAAACTATTTGTTCATATAAATTGGGAGATAATAAGGATTTCGATTTTACTTCTATAGTATCAAGTAATCACACATAAGATGGTTGAAATTATAGGAGAACTAAATATTTTAGATAAAATTAGCATAAAGTATATAGTATACAAGATTGACATTTAAAAATACTGAACTCACTTATCCTTTATTTAGTCATTCAGCAATACAATTTTCAGTATTGGCATATTTAATTGGAAAACAAAGATAAAAAGTTCTTGTATCCAAAATTTCATAAACTTTATTTTAATTAGAATATATAGCACAGAATATAGAATAATTAAATTTGTCATAAATTATCACTGGAAATTTTTGTTTTAATGCAATTTATAGCATGAATTACAAGATTTCCCATAATGAATAGAGAAAATACAAATCCTACATATCTTTAGATACTCAAGATTTTACATATTCTTTTTAATTATCCTTAAAATATATTTACATGAGATCATAGGTTTTTATGTGGGTTCCTACACTTGTGAACCCACACTTGTGAGAAATGATTCAGGTATGTTCCATTATTCTACTTCATCTAACATGTAGTAAATGGCACTTATAACTAGAGAAAGGATAGGCAAAGGAGAAGTTGCTTCTTGTGTCTTATTAATTCTAGCTAAAAATGCCACCAATTCTAAATAAAAACTCATGAATTTAACTAATCCTCGCGATGGTGCATAAAATCTGAAGGGTAAATACAAACACCCAGAATGAAAAAAAAAAAAAAAAAAAAAAAACTACCAAGAAAAAATTTACCCCAAAAAACAGCTGATGTACAAACATTAGAAAAATAGTTTCCATGAGTGACTAGATTGTGCTAGTCTGTGTAGATTTTACACAGGTAAAACAATAAAATAAACCCCTATAAAATTTAAGCCTAAGAGAGGTCAAGATTAATGATAGTTATACAAGATTTTATATATATTCTTGACAATCATGTGTTTTTTATTATGTTAGATAGATATTAATACTATTATGAATTTACTTTTTAAAAGATTTCTGAAACAATGTAATTATGAATATAGAGAAATTTTCAAAGCAGGAAAAACATGATTTGAAATTTTTATTTTTAAACTGTGACTAAAATAGAGAATTTATCAGAAAAAGTAATTCATTCAAATATAAAATTAGAATTGCTGTCAAAAACTACTTTCAAAAGTAGGCATGGCCCTGCATTATTTAGAGGTTGGTTCTTTCAATGCTTAAAGTTGACAAAAATGAAAAGCTTCTTAATTCATCTGATGACATTTGCATATCCATAGATTCCAAATCTAACATATATGGCCCCCCTATAAAATATTATAGCCAAATCTCTCATACAAATACAGATGCTAACATAATAGTCGTCAAATTCACTATGTCACAAAAATATTACACTGTAAATAAGTACAGTAAATATAAAAGAATGCTTTAATATTAGAACAACAATTTATCACCTTAGTAAGTCAAAAGTTTAAAAGTATGTGTTTTTTCCAATATGTTATGAAACACCTCTTAATTAAATGGACTGTTTATTCTTCTAATAAACTAATGTTTTTCTCAAACCGACCAATTTCATACTTACTGTTGGAATGAAAAACTGTATAATCAAAATACATTCTACACAGTAACTCTGAGGGTCCTGCTGGGATGCAGCCCAGTTCGCCACAGAGTTGACTAACTCTAAAATGTACCCCTGAACTGGTGTTTCCCTCTTTTCCATTTTCCTCTCACCAGTCTCCTCATTTTCTCTGGATCACTTCCCAAAATAAACTACCTGCACACAAGCTCTGATTTCCTGGGAGAGTCTAGACTAAGATACTTGTGGACACCGTATAGGCCTGACATAGCTTCAATTTTCTTCATACGTAAATGATTTTTATGGCTGTGTAGAAAAATGCAATTTTTTTTTCCTTTCAATCGTTGAAAAACCTTTTCCATTGTTTTCTTGTACTGGGTGTTACTAATGAGAAATGTGATGTGCAACTGATTCCTGATTCATTTGTAGGTCCTATTTTTCTTTCTTCCTTTTTTTCTTTGTCTTTGATATCTTTAAATTTAACTTTAACAGATTGAGGAGTGAGATTTTCTTACTAATCCCATCTCGCACTTTGATTTCTTTCAGTCTGAAGTTTCATGTCTCTTGGTACTTCTGGGAAATACTTGGCCATTACTTACTTAAATTTTCCCACATGTGATATTTTCTTCTCTTTTCTTGAGACTCCTACTAAATTCTGACTCTTCCGCCTTCGTTCCCCTATTTCAGTTTCTGACTTAATCTTTTTCTTTCTTTGTGTCTCCCTGATTCCTTTATGAAGAATTCCTAAAAATAATGTTTAAGCTTATTAAATTTATTTGTTTGTATCTACTCTGCTTAATATATCTACTGAATGCTTTATTTGAAAACTGATATTGTGAAAATTCATTTTTTTCAAATTCATGCACTTATAATGTATTCTTTGCCCTGAGTGTGACTTCCTGTTTCATGCTTCCAACATTTCTCATTCTATCTCTAATACACAGATAATTTGGGGCTTCCAAAGGGGTTACATTTAGATAAACCCATCATATGTTGAAATATTATAAGTCAAAAATGTGCAGTGGGGTTTATCCAGACGTAACCCAATTAGAAGTGGTGGTATAAACTGGATGAATATTGGCCTTTGCACATAATAAAGTCAAAAAAAATAACCATTGTAAGTCTAGGATCTTTAATACTTACTAGGTTTGTTCATTTTTGAAATTTATTTTCAATTGACAAATAATAATTTCATATATTTGTGGGAGACAATATGGTATTTTCATCTATACATTGTAGAAAGATCCAATCAAACAAATTAACATATTTGTCACCTCATCAACTTATCTTTTTTTCTGATGAGGTTAATAATCTATTCTTTTAATAATTTTGAAATATATAATACATTATTATTAACTGTTGGGTTTGTTTTAATCTTTTCATTTATTTAGTTAATTCTGCTCCCCTGATTTAGGTTGTTCGTTGTCTTTGCTATAATTCTCTAATGCAATAAATAAACCGTAGCATGTTCCTGTGAGTTCATCTAACTTCCTTTTGTATTATTTGAGACTCCCATTGGTTGGAGATGGGGCAAAAGTTCAGTATCTGTACTTCAGAATGTACAATACACATT
Source organism: Cebus imitator (assembly GCF_001604975.1). Classification (NCBI taxonomy): domain Eukaryota; kingdom Metazoa; phylum Chordata; class Mammalia; order Primates; family Cebidae; genus Cebus; species Cebus imitator. The sequence continues at coordinate 250,061 of NW_016107794.1, forward strand.
CATACAGCTTATATGTGGGATCTTAGGTATATGTGAGGCCTATTTTGTAAGTCTCTGAGTACCCCAATTTGTGGCTCAGCTGCTTCTGATTACAACACTGGATTTGGACTCAGCTAAGACAATATGGGGCCAGAGAGGGTGCCCTAGAAATTCTCTGTCACAGATCTGTGCCACTCTATCCATCCCCTCCACAAAGCTCTGTTTTCCTCCCTATATCATGTTGAAGGTCAGAAAACAATACCCCAAATATGCTGTTTTGTAGTTCAGAGAGCACTTAGGGACCAAAAATATCAAGGAAAGGGCTTTCTCTGAAATTCCCCATCCACCTAAAAGCCAAATCTTCCACAAGATACTCAGTTGTGAATTTTTTCCCTAGATTTTCTCATTCACTAATAGAAATTGAAGCATACTGCAAGATGAAAGGCTACAGTTGACTCCCCAACCTGAGACAGATAACTTTGTCTCAGACTACTTTGGACCCATTTATCTCCCATAAAAATCATTTTTGCTCTCTCTAAAATTGCCTACACCCCCATTTCCCTTTCTCCTACATAAAGGGTATTTAAGATTCAACTACCTGGCCCTTCTTTGAGTTTCATACTTTGTATAATTCCTGTGCACTTGCACATTAAGTTATTGCTATGCTTTTCTCCTCGTTATTGTCAGTTTATTTCATAGTTTCAAATTATCAAAACTTCAGAGGGTGGAAATGAAGTTTGTTTTGTTTTTATCCCTTCAATCATTACTGTCTCTTAAAGCTCTCTCACAAGTTTTCTTTTGCTCACGGAGCTGTACCAATCTCCATTTCTTTCCTTCATCACCTCCAAGGTTGGGTGGTTGAGAGAAATATAGCAGTCCTCACAATGAATTTAACTGTCATTGAGGTTTTTAATATCAAAGCCTCTGCTAGGGAAACATAGATAGGCATCATTTCATCATTCCAGGAATTAATAGGCCAAAACTATAAATTAATTGTGGTTGTCAATAAGGTTTCTAGAACAAGAGCTAGACTTTTCAGCATAATAGACTGGGACATGTGGGGCACAAACAGCATAGGATACAAAAGAGAAATTTCATACCACATTAGCACAAGGGTAGAATCCTGTCTTTTACTGGGAGTGGTAAACCTTAAGAAAAATCATCAGATTATTTGTTTCAGGGGACGGGGAGCTTCATTAAGCTTCATGTCAACAAACTCTTTAGGCGGACTTCATAAGCACATGCCAGATTAGAAGACGGCAAACTTGATAATTTCACTCAGAAAGATTCTGGTGCCCAGAGCTGACAAAGTCAGGTGAACAATTTCTCTTAACAAATTTGGACCTGTGTTTGCTGCATTCTTTTCAGAAGGTGTTCTATTGGTTGCAAGAAACTGAGGATCATTCAAAGTACTTTTATTTATTTGTTTGTTTGTTTGTTTGTTTGAGATGGAGTCTCACTCTGTTGTCCAGGCTGGAGTGCAGTGGCATGATCTCAGCTCACTACAACCTCTGCCTCCTGGACTCAAGCAATTCCCTTGCTTTAGCCTCCAGGGTAGCTGGGACTACAAGTGCATGCCACCACACCCAGCTAATTTTTGTATTTTTAGTGGAGAGGAGGTTTTACCATGTTGGCCAGCCTAGTCCTGAACTCCTGACTTCAAGTGGTCTGCCCACCTTGGCCTCCCAAAGCACTGGGATTATAAGCATAAGCCACAGCACCCAGCCTCAGAGTGCTTTCAGAAAAGGATAATTTTGAATGAATGATATCAGCTCCTCTCGGTACCTCTGGTAGAAATTGGCTGTGAATCTGTCTGGTCCTGGACTTTTTTTGGTTGGTAGGCTGTTAATTGTTGCCTCAATTTCAGCACTTGTTTCTGGCCAATTCAGGGATTCAGCGTCTTCTTGGTTCAGTTTTGGGAGGGTGTATGTATCCAGAAATTTACCCATTTCTTCTAGATCTTCTAGTTTATGTGCATAGAGTTGTTTATAGTATTCTCTGATGGTACTTTGTATTTCTGCGGGATTGGTGGTTATATCCCCTTTATCATTTTTTATTGGGTCTATTTGACTTTTCTCTGTTTTCTTCTTTGTTAGTCTGGCTAGTGGTCTGTTTTGTTGATCTTTTCAAAAAACCAGCTCTTGGATTCATTGATATTTTGAAGGGTTTTTCATGTGTCTCTCTCCTTCAGTTCTGCTCTGAGCTTAGTCATTTCTGGTCTTCTGCTAGCTTTTGAACTTGATTGCTCTTGCTTCTCTACTTCTTTTAATTGTGATGTTATGGTGTCAATTTTAGATCTTTCCTGCTTTCTCTTGTGGGCATTTAGTGCTATAAATTTCCCTCTCAACACTGCTTTAAATGTGTTCCAGAGATTCTGGCACATTGTGTCTTTTTTCTCATTGGTTTCAAAGAACATCTTTATTTCTGCTTCAATTTCATTATTAACCCAGTAGTCAGCCCAGAGCAGATTGTTCAGTTTCCATGTAGTTGTGCAGTTTTGAGTGAGTTTCTAAATCCTGAATTTTAATTTGATCGCACTATAGTCTGAGAGACTGTTTGCTAGGATTTCCATTCTTTTGCATTTGCTGAGAAGAGTTTTACTTCCAATTATGTCAGTTTTAGACTAAGTGTGATGTGGTGCTGAAAAGAAATCTGTTGATTTGAGGTAGAGACTTCTGTAGATGTATGTTAGATCTACTTGGTCCTGAATTCAAGAGCTGAGTTCAAGTCCTGTATATCCTTGTTAATTTTCTGTTTTGTTGATCTGTCTAACATTGACAGTGGGGTATTAAAGTCTCCCACTATTATTGTGGTAGTCTTAGTATCTTTGTAGTCCTCTAAGAAGTTGCTTTATGAACCTGGGTGCTCCTGTATTGGATGCATATATATTTAGGATAGTTAGCTCTTGCTGCATTCATCCCTTTATCATTATTATATAATGCCCTTGTCTCTTTTGATCTTTGTTGGTTTAAATTCTGTTTTATTAGAGACTAAGATTGCAAAGCCTGCTATTTTTTTCTTTCCATTTGCTTGGTAAATATCCCTCCATCCCTTTATTTTAAGCCTATGTTTGTCTTTGCATATGAGATGGTCTCCTGAATACAGTATACCGATGGTTCTTAATTCTTATCCAATTTGCCAGTCTGTGTCTCTTAATTGGGGCATTTAGCTCATATATATTTAAGATTAATATTGTTATGTGTGAATTTGATCCTGTCATTGTGATGTTATTTTGTTATATTGCACACTAATTGATGCATTTGGTTTTAGACACACTGATTTTGAGGTGTCTCTGTGGACTCTCTGGGGCCTCCCACTAATAAGTGGAAATGTCTGAAGATCCAGAGAGGGAGAGGGAGAGAGAGAGGGGGGAGGGTGGAGAGCAGGTTTGGTGATATAGATTTTGGAGTCATCAATATAAAAATATGAAGTTACAAATTATGGGATTAGATGAGATAGTCCAGGGAATGGATGGATAGAGTAAATTATCCAGGACAGATTCCTAGGAACATGGAGATTTAAGGGTGTGGCAAAGGAGGACAAATGAAAAGAGAAGCTTATTAGGAGCTGGTGGACAAAGGAAGATGCTTGAATATGTTTACATAATTGCAGAAAGAAGACAGTGGAGGTAGCAGTGGTAAAAATTGAGAAAGAAAGAATACTGCAGAACGAATGCTTTGGGAATGCTGGAGGGAATGCAATCCAAAGCACGAGCACAGGGATTAGGTTTAAATAGGAAATGGCTCATTCATTTTAGTAAGAAACACCCCCTCAAGAGTATAATTAGAATGTTCATAACATACAAACAAATAAATGCTTGAGGTGATGGATACCCCTAATGTGACAATTACACATTGTGTGCTTGTATCAAAATATCTGACATACCCCTAAAATATACATACCTACTATGCACCCATAGAAGTGATTGCATATTTAGAAAACCCCATTGTCTCAGCCCAAAATTTCCTTAAGCTGATAAGCAACTTCAGCAATGTCTCAGGATACAAAAATCAATGTGCAAAAATCACAAGCATTCTATACACCAATAACAGACAAACAAAGAGCCAACTCGTGAGTGAACTCCCATTCACAATTGCTACAAAGGGAATAAAACACCTAGGAATACAACTTACAAAGCATGTCTTGGCACATGGAAGCCTATGCAGCCATAAAAAAGGATGAGTTCATGTCCTTTGCAGGGACATGGATGAAGCTGGAAACCATCATTCTCAGCAAACTAAGGAACAGAAAAGCAAACATCACATGTTCTCACTCATAAGTGGGAGTTGAAAAGTGAGAACGCATGGACACAGGAAGGGGAACACCACACACTGGGGTCTGTCAGGGGTGGGATATAGAGGAGGGGTAACATTAGGGGTAATACCTCATGTAGATGATGTGTTGAAAGGTGCAGCATATCACCATGGCATGTGTATACCTATGTAACAAACCTACACGTTCTGTACATGTACTCCAGAACTTAGAGTCTAAAACAAAACAAAAAAAAAACTTACTCATGTAACCAAACCAAACACCACCTGTACCCTAAGAGCCTATAGAAAAAAAAGTTTTTAAAAGAAAAGAAAAATTTTGTTGTTCCTCCCGTAACTTGTATGGTTCACATGGTCCTATTTGCATGGCACTTCTGAGTTTCCCTGCATACCAAGTATTTATTGATTGCTCACTTACTGTGTGTCAGCATACTCTATCATGACCAGGTTAGAGTGATGCCAAGATAAAGTCCCCACCCTCATTCTTCTACCTGCTTGTGGAGTCTGGCTCCTTGTAATTTGCCTTGCATCTACCTTGTAGTGACTCAGCTGAACAGTCAATAACTCTGTATTTTTATTTCAAAGTCTCACTAGGAGAATATAATTTATTAACTCTGGGTTACACACACACACACACACACACACACACAAGTTAGTGTATAAATTAGTGACTCCTGGATTAGGTGCAATGCCATATCAAATAAGTCATAGACAGCAGAGTCAGCATGGACACTGAAGGACTTTTCTCATAGTAGAGGTTGTAGGTAAAACAGGTCTCATGGAAAAGGTTAAATGTGAGTAGGTGGTATAAACATAAATAGTACAACTACATTATAGTATATTCTACTTTGAAAATGTCCCCAAAGACTAAGGGCATGACCTAAGTGTTGGGGCTCAGAAACAGATGCCTAAAAATAAATATGTATGCCATTTCTCCTGTCAATGTGCCTTTGTCAGTCACTTGACTTTCAGTGAAACTTCAGAGGGCAAGGGTAAAACTTTCCCTTGGCCCCTAAAGTTTTGGCACTCTCAGCAGGATACCAAAGGTTCTCTGCTCTCCTGGAAGCAAAGTCAAGGGAGCTCAGGACTTGACAAACCAATAGAAGAGTAAGAAATTTAATAATTTAATAATTTTTACCATCTGGGATCCCAGCTTCTCTCTCTCTCTCTCTCTCTCTCTCTCTGATTAGGTTGAACAGATGGTAAAAAAAAAATCACTATTTGTCTTATTTCCATCTCTAAAATCTTGATTAAGGGAGAAAAGAATTTGTGTGACAAGTCTTGGGTGTAGCTAGTATACATTTCTGGTATGAATATGATATTGCCTTATCCATTTCCTCCCAGAAATAATATTTCTCCCTTTGCCTTTGTCTTTCTGTGTTGTTCTGTCATAGAGGGTTATTATAGAGTATAACACAGGCCTAAAACGCCAATATGCCCATTGTTTGAGCCGGTCCTTCATAATGGTCAGTTTTGTGGTTCTGACCACACCAGCATCTGTTTAGGCAAACTTTGCTGTGCATGGGTCGCCAAAATAAAGACCAAACAAGATTTCTCCCTTATCTTATTTTATGTCTTTGAGAGCCTGACTTGTGACCAAGTAGGAACATTCTCTCTTGGTCTCTATTATCTGGGGGGTGTGATTTTGGGGTTATGGTCCAGTGGCCAGTCTGAAAAAAAATGGGAACCCTGAGACACATAAGATTTTCAACAGAACACTCTTTGTTCTGAACACATTAGGCTCTCAGGGGAGTTTATCTTAATAAGAAATCTCATCCATAAGGCACTTGATCATTCCAAACCCGTTGCCTAGTTAGCCCTGGGGAAGATCAAGCCTGTGACTGGCAGCCTTCCACAAATTTGTGGGATATTGGGGGAACTAGATGCACAAACACTATCCTTAATTGTCTTTGGCAACAAGTTCTTTGCTGCCTTAACTTATTCCTTGGAGCGAATTGTTTTAGGGCAAAATTATTGGGACTGCATCTCCTATGCTGTCTCCAGGAAACATGTCTTGTGTAGATGGAAAAAACTTATTCTAAGCCTATAAAATTACCTCCTAGGCTTTCCATGAAGAGACTCACTGGATTGCATTGCTATTGGAATAAGTACACCACTGGAACTTTTAATCAGCGGCAACCAAAAGATAGATCCTTTAAATTAGAAAGACCCCTAAATTTAAAAAAGAAAAAAAGATTTTAAAAGAGCTCTCATTCTAAATAATTACCATATTAGTATTTCCAAGATCAAATTATTTTTTTAAAGACACATAATAATGTTATGGCTACCCTTAGAAATTCTCTTGACAAAATTAAAGAGCAGAAATCTGACCAGGACAAACTTAAAATTATTTGTACACTTAAACTGCCTGCTTGGAATTTCCTGCAGAATTTACAAATAAAGTCACTTCAGCTGTAGTCTAGAGACTAAGATTCACATGGCCCAAGCTCTATTCCAGGTCAGGGAATCAGTGTTTGCCAATATAAGTTCTTTCAGAAACAATGATTAAAACATGGTTTAATATTTGTGTGACTCTGGATTTTCAGAATACCTATTTGTTATTGATCCTTTTCCCTTCCATGGACAGCTTTTGATTTCCTGTCTTCTTTCATCTGTAGGCATATGGGGTTTTCAGGCCTTTGTAGATGGTAAGCTGAGAAGCTGAGACCCTAGAGAATATGACTGGACAGAAATGTGAGTTGTACCCTACCCCATTTGCAGCTAGTGAAACTTTCCCTTTTTTGAGTTGTTTTTGGGGTAGTTTCTGGATCTTGTCAAAGCTGCTTTGTACCTTTGGAGATGCTTCATGTGTCCTTGGTTAAGTCATAACCATAGTTAAGTCTTATGGTTATAGTGAGTCACTTGGAAAGATACCTTTGGTTTAGAAGACATAAAAAAGTTCACAAGCCAAGAATATTGGCTGTTTGTCCTGGCTGAAATATGAAAAGAGGTTTTTACAGATTTTTTTAAAGAGCTCTATTGTAAAAGCCAGCTTAACTAAAAGCTGATATTCAGGCTATAACTTTATTTTTTATTTTTTATTTTTTTAGAATTTTCTGCTTTTTCTCTTTTGGATTCTGCTTCTGGGAAGCTTTTTAAGCTGTCTGAAAATGCTTTTTAATATTTGTGGTCCCTATGTTTGCTTCCTTTCCTGTTGGCATAATTTTTGGGGAGAAAAATGTAAAACCTCATTGGCCTTTTAGAAAGCTTAAAATCTCCCCAAATTGGATCCTGTAAAAATTATTTTCCCATTTACTTCTACCAGGCCTTCCTCTTTGCCATCTTTGATAGTACATGAAGGAATCTAGAGAGGACTTCTAAGGTTCTGAGATCCCTTGAGGAACACAGAAAAAGTTCCTCAGGGAATCTCAAGGGTAGCAGGAATGTTATTCTCAGATCTAAAGCTCTGCTGTGTTTTTATATTGAGTGACTTGATCTCTTTGCCTTTGGAGGGGCACCAGGTTTCACTCTTTACTAGAAAGAACATGACCTGTGGGTGTGCCATGGCTGGCAAGTCACTGGCAAGGGCTGCAGTTCTGGAGTTGACTGACAGCAGTTGTAGTGAATGATTATTACTACTGGTAGCTACTCGTTCCTTTGCACAGTTAGGTATGAAAGGCATGGTTTGAACACTTGGAGGTTATGAGAAAACTTGCCATTGAGAAATAGGATTCCCATGACTGATATGCCAATCACAGAGTGGGCTGATTGCTATTGGGCCCACGAACCTTGGGAGAATGTCTTTGCAACAAGGTGCACTGTGGAGGTGTTGCATAGCACCATCCTGCAGCATTTCCATTTTTTGGGGGGACCCAGGATTCAATGTAAAAATAGGATCCGTAACTTTAGAGGGATCTAGATGCCCTGCCCTCTTGATGCACCTGTTTTTTTATGTACATAATTATTAAGGCCTAGAAACTACATTTTTTTGCCCTATTTGTTATTGGGCTTTTCCCTGAGTTCCATCATCCAATTGAAAACAGAGGCTAACTTGAAAGCTACATATCTAAATGAAATTAGTCTCCTGGTAAAATTACGTAGTGAATCCTATTACTTTATGTCTCATCAATATCCATTTTCAATCTTTTTCTAACATACTCAAACACCTTCTTAAAGAAATTTAAATTCTCTTTGAGCTTTAAAATGTAAATTGGCTACCCTGTTTTCTATAAAACTCTGTAAGGGCTTTGGCCATATTGGGAAAACTTTAATTTGTTTCACTGGTCTTCTCAGCTGCTTATCCTTCAGACTCTAGAAGGACTAACTTATAGACTGTTCTTGACAGTGGCCTTTGTTTTTCTTCTGTTTCTATAGAGACACCTCTTATTAAAACCATTTATGCCTAGTGTTCCATTATTGGAACACTAAGCATGTGGGAGTTATTTATATCCTACAGCTCAAGGTCATCTCCAAGGTCTGATTTTACAATTGAAAATATTGCAACTCAGGCATAAATGGGATAAAAATATGTTTGCTTACATAATATATAAAAGCCTAGCTTTGAGACCTTACCCGCTAGGTCTTCTAAAATGTGACACAACTGTTTACTTAGGCATATTCCCCGAAATGAGAGACTGATTTGATTGGATCCTTTGTGATTCAGCTACTGTCTTGATTTTTCTCTCCATGCAACTTATTTAGCTTTTATGACCTAAAACTTCTAGGAAAGTTTCAGACAGGGGAATGTTGGGTCTCCAAAACCAATACTCTAAAGCACGGCACTTTGACATGCTAAATTTAAGGAGAACACTCAAACTCTCGCTAACCTTTCCCCAATCCTATCTCTTAATTCTCTATTTTTCCCAAAGCATAGGATGAAGTTGTTCTCTAAAATTTCCATACCTTCCTAAATTCTGAAACATTCAAAGCATAAAATAGTTATTTCTGCTCCCTTTCCTACGTTCTCATTAACTGGACTCATATTGTAGGAAGAAAGATGAGTCTATCACCACACTTGGACAGACTTTGTCACAAGTCATTGTCTGTTCTGCAAGCCCATTGGACTTTATCCCAGACCATTTGTATCATAAGCCCTTTAAATTTCCCTAAAAATCATTTACTACTCCCCTACAATTATCCATACTTCCTCGTTTTCATTTTTTCTAAGAAGGATATGTATGCATCTGTACGTTATTGTGTGACAGGATAATCATTCTGCACTCCCCCCCCCCGCCATGCATATTAATATATTTGTATGTCTTTCCTTGTATTCATTCGCCTTTAGTCAGTTGCTTTTTCAGCAAACTTTCAGAGAGAGAAAGGAAAGTATTACCTTGGCCCCTGCATAAGTATGCCCTTTTCCCTAACAATTGATCAGGGATTCATAAGTCATTAATTCATTAATATCTTTGAATACATATATTTGGCTTTAATCTAGAGAAAATACTACTCCAGAAAACAAAGGCATCATTGTCATCATTTCAGAACAGTGTGATCTGGCCTTGGGAACAGAGAAAATTAGAATAGTGAGTTCAGATATGTTTCCATGAATCACAGCTGCAGAGTGCTATATTCAAGAAAAATGATTGCAAGCAGATTTTGCATTGGATTTTAAATCATAGAGATATCAAGAATCAATATATCAAGACCCGCTTATGTCTATTTGATACAAGCAACCAAAAGAGCAAATACTGCTAGACAAATTTCAAAAGATAAGGTTTCATATGAAGGTGGAAGTGATTCACTTTCCTAGCTGACTTACAACAGAAAACCTCCTTCCCAATTTTTCCCCTATCCCACCATTAACATACAAAATCCATGACCAGTTTTAAAATCCACATCACAAAGAATGTACATGAATAAAAATACAGATAATATAGCATCATATTTTAAGCAGTTGCTTGATTTTTTACATGCTTGTATTAGAGTATTAGATCCTTTTGATTGATTGATTGATTTTCTTCCTTTTTTTTTTTTTTTTTTTTTTTTT
>NW_016107794.1:260295-279458 GCF_001604975.1 Cebus imitator
GATCTTGGCTCACTGCAGCCTCTCCCTTTTTCATTCAAGTGGTTCTCCTGCCTCAGCTTCCCAAGTAGCTGGGATCACAGGTGTACATCACCCACCAGGCTAATTTTTATATTTTTAGTAAAAATGGGGTTTTGCCATGTTAGCCAGGCTGGCTTCAAACTCCTGACCTCAAATGATTCATCTGCTTTGGCCTCCCAAAGTGCTGAGGTTATAGGCGTGAACCACTATGCCTGGCCAGATCTTTTTAAAAAATATTTTTATGTTCATTTTAGAATAGTCTTTATCATTTTATTTTATACCAGGTTAAATCAAGAGAAAAAGGAATCAGTTTAAAGATAGAAGAAAGAAATGCTAAAGTATGCATCAATTCAATTCAATAAATGTTTTAAAGCACAAACTTTTTATGAGGGTGAAACTCAAAACTCAGGGCCTACAAAAACAAATAAGCTACTGTTTTTCCTAAGATTCTTTTACAAATGTCTTCATTCATCAGCCTGTGTAATGGCTTCCCCACCATAAAGATCTAGTCGATTCAATTTTCTTAAGTAAATATTAAGCTAATCCCTTCAGGAAATAGCACTAGTCAGTTTTAGTTATTTTCTCTGCCAATTATTTAAATTTTCCACAGCAAAAGCCAACAGGAAAAACTAGATCATTCTATTCTCATATGATTTACCAACAAGTGAGCTTTGCATTAAGAATACAAACAAGCATTAAGATATTTGCAGTTCACTCTGGCTCTTTCAAGGCATAGCAAACAACAATATCTACAACTATCAACTAATCATCATCATTATAATTTTAACACAATTATAATTTTATAATAGAACACTGTGACACTGGAAACCAAGGACAAGAATCCAGTTCAGAGACAATAGTAGGGGCAAGGGTGGTATAGTGCAGACAGCAGTTAAAAAAGGAAAAGGAAAGAAAAAGAAGACTGTAGCAAGAACAATGAAAAACCCAAATGAGAAAATGTTTAGCAAAGTATCTCAATTCAATAAAGGGAATCAGGACCAATACCCAACAGACCTGGGGCAAGGTAGTCGCCTGGTAATCAAAATTGGAATATTGCAGCAGAATTAAAAGAGTAGCACATGTGATTCCACGCTGAGCTGTAAGATGTTGATGTAAACAATGCTTAAGTACTATTTGCTTGAGGCTAGCATTGTTTTTAGGGACCTAGAAACAAATTTAAATATTCCCAACTGTGAGGAGAATAGAGGTAAAGAACCTGGGGAAATTAGTACACCCTGACATTTGTCAATTTAAAGATACACCTCTTCAGGATTGTGTTTATGGATACTACTCAGAATATTTGTTTTTTTAATGTCCATGTGACCTAAATTTCTTTAAAATAAAATGAAAAAAAAGCAAACCACTTCACAAAAATGAATTGGACAGTCCATTAAAGAGAATTCACCCACTCAGAGATTTCAAATTCAGCAAAACATATTTTTATCATGCATTCTTGATTGGCCATTTTACCTTCAAAATCATAAAACTTGGTTCTTTGAGGGTGAAAAATCCCTTACTCTTTTTCATGTATAAAATGTGGGAATGTATAGAGTAATAAACAGATATACAGCATAAGCATGATATCAAAATTTTATTGCATGAGGATAATTAAGAAAAATAATGTCTTAAAAATATATTCATGGTGACAGTGAGAAGAGAAGGTGGAGAGATACTGACATATGAATTAATTCCAGGGTTTGTATATATGAATAAATTAAATAAAGCCACAAAACATTAGCATATAACACTATAGACACAATTGGTAATGTAGAAAAGAAATTGAGCTAATAGATGATTTTAATTTTTTTCTTGAAGTGTGCATTTAGAACTATAATTACCTAACAAAATCCTGCTTGGATAAAGAATGATTTGCATTTTTGTGCCATAGCATTAGACTAAATAAACACTCTTCCTTTATTCAGTAAAAAGCCTTAGTATATACATACACTTCCCAAAATGACTTAACATTTGCTCTGTTAAGAAAGTAAACACCCTATTATACCTTATCTCTTTTACTGAAAGATAATTTAAAGATATCCATCTCTCTTGAAATAACAGCAATGTCTATGTCTGAATAACATGGCTTTATTTTATTTGAAAGCATTCTGTGCCTGGCTATTTAATTTCTCTGTCCTCTGCTCCTCAACTTCCTCAACTTTCTAACCTATGCCTGCTATTCCTTTTACATAAGTTACTCTGATTTAAGCTTTCAAAAAGAAGAGTATTCTTAGGAAAGCACATACTAGATTACGGAAGAGCAGTATCTCAGAAAAACTGATTTTCTTTTGTTTCTATTGACCTACCTATACTAACTGACCTTCCACTAAGAATACCAGAAGAAAATAAATTTCTGGCTTGTAAATTTCTCTGAGTGAATGCCTCATGACAGTTTTTGCTAAGCTTCTCTTCATTCATCAGACTTTCTGAGCTTAATATCTACGTCAGCAAAAATATTGATTTCATTGAAAAGTGGTTCACAAAAGATTAAAGATCAACTGTCTTGCTAATTAAAAGAGTAGGAAAGTCAATAAAATGATGACATTTAAATTATCTTTATTTACTTGGAGTGTCTACTCCAAATAAAACCACTGCCCTGTGGAATAAAATGAATTGCTTCGGTGAATTGTCCCTTTATCTTATATGGAGGAAAAAAGAAATGAAGAGAGAAAATGAGAAAGGGAAGCAAGGAACATGTAAGGGAGGGAGAGCTGGAGGAAGAAAAGGGTATATTTTCTAGATTGTAATCTACAATTTGTGAATAGCTCAACACTGTTCATTAAGAAGTTTCTTTAATTAAAGAACAATTGATTAATTCTATTTTTGGAAACCAAATTTGATTAACACCACTGGAATTAAGAAGGAATATTCAAGTTTATCCCACTTATAATGTATTCTACAACTTGAACAATTTGACTCCTATTACTACAAAACTATTTATCAAACAGCAAGGTGTAGCAGCAGAAACAGGGTGATTCCTTTTCTTTCTATCATAAGGATCACGGTTGACACTCTTATAACAAAAGACAGGTTAACGAGAGAATGGCATAACAAATTTATTAACATGCGTAAGCAAGGGAGCCACAAAAGGCTTGAAAACTCAAAGAAGGGACAGATGGGATGGTTGATACTTAAATATCTTCTTCATTAGGGACAGGGAGTAGGGAATGAGCTATGATTGAATGCGTCTGGAGACTAGACAAGGGTTTATAAATAATTCTCTTTGGGAACTGAATGGAACTGAAGAAAAAATAGGTTCTTGATAAACTGGGTAAAGGTGAGGGGTGGAAATGCATTGCAAAGGAAGGTTATCTTGTTATACAAATGCAGTGTCCCAGGTAATCTCTAAGAGGTGCCTTCAGAATAAAATGCCCATCTGGGCATAGTGACACATCTCTCAGTCTTTTCTCCATGAGTTTATCCTCCTGATCATTTGATGACATTCCTAGGAAGGACAGCTTAAGACAATTGCATCTCTCTTGGGAAGAAGTTTTCCTATCAAAGAGAGACTTCCCCTATTCCCCTCTCTGCCCCTCCTGTTTTGAGAAAGATGGTAAGTAAGAGACCTCGGTTCTAAGTTCTAAGACTCCAACAGAAGGAAATAAGAAGAATATAGTTAAGATAGGTTTCAATTAATTAAAAGCAATGAATTTTTAACCCATTAATTATGTTACTCTAATTGGAGGAAGTCTGGGATTAAATGCTAAGAATTTTTACTTCAGTTTTCCTTCTAACTATCTGAAACGGGCTTTCTTAAATGAAAGTTTGATTCTTTAAGAGTAATCACCACAGACTACTTAGTTATTTTTAGATAGGAGAAAAAGAAGAAAATATGCAATTTGTGGGAAGTAGGGAAATGAGTTATTTTAACACAAGTCTGAGCTCTATTACGGTTCTCCTCTACAGTATATTAATTTCATTGACCACAAAATAACACAGTGACCACATCAAAATTACCCAACCACAAATTCTAGGCCCAAACTAGCCATTTTACAGAATATGCTTGGTTATGATATTTATTTTAGAAGCATGTTTTGCCAAGTACTTTGACATCTCTAAGTTCACACTATACATAGAATCGATTCTTAAAGGGTTGGACGCAAAAGACAACCTACATTTCATTTTATTCATGACATTCCTGTCCCCTGTTGGGGATAGGGGAAGACATGAAGAAGAAAGAAAAAGAAAGAAGAAAATGACCCATGTTTTTCTTCTGATGTTCTATAAATTACAGGAAAGGTCAGACCAGTCTGAGCCATGAGGGGGAGATGGATTCCTATTTTTAAAAGATACATACATAATTTACTGTATGCATGTTTTTTAAGCTCTGCCTTCTAATGATTGTTAACCTGACTTTTCTTATGATCTTTAACTCTATAACGACTATCTTCAAATACTTAGGCAGCTCTCAGTCTTGCAGTTTTGTGCTTGTTTTTGTTTTGATTTTGTTTTCCCTCTTGTCTGACCTGTTTTTCTACTTTCCCTATTGTCAACATATAGAATGCTTACTTTTCTTTCTGAAAAATTACTACTTGTGCTCCACCACTAAAGGCCAACGAGGACCAACAGCAGATCAAAGGTCCTCCCTGTCTTATAACATCCAGTTATTACTGGAATGGGCAGTAGAAGTGGGCTCCAGGAATAACAGGGGAAATGGATCCATTAATACAAATGGCCAATAAACATGTAAAAATACTCATTTTCATTAATAAGAAAAGAAGTTATGATAAATTGGCAATGTTATTTTAAATTATAAGAATGGAGTAGGTAGAAAGTTACCACAAAAATTTCTGCATAGTAGGAGTTTTTTTATTTATCATTTTCCCTATTTTCCAAGGTACCTGTGCTACTTCAATAACCACAAATATAAATGTTATTAAATAAACATGATACATGTCTACTTTATAAAGATGAGTAAATAAAAAAAAATATCCTATTAGTCCTACTTATCATCCAAAAATATCCACTGATGTATTTTTAAACTTTCTTCCAATCATTTTTTATTCATAATTATAATTTTTAAAACACTTTGGTTTGGCACTATAGGTTCAATATTAATATTTTGATAATCCTATCTCTTTTCCAGAAAAGACCATGCAAGTATTTAGATTGAAATATATAAAATTGCCATTTTAGTAGATTGAAAATGGTCAGATATCAGCAATTTCATATTGTTTAAAGGAACAGTGTAACTTAAATTATAATGATGAAGAGAATGACAGGTAAAATAAAAGCAATAATCTTCTTATCCCAATGTATATGTATTTAATGTGTGCCTATAAAAACATCACACAAAAAGTTTAAAACATGAAAACTTATTTAAAACAAATAGGCACTTATACGAATAGATAAAACATCAAGCTGTATAGTCCATTTATTTTCAGAGAATCATTGCTCTGGAGGGAACCTTGAGAGGTCAGACATACCACAGTGGATGGGGCCTTGTTTTATGACCATCATAGCCTGGTTCCATGCCAAACTTGAAGTTCAAATGCTGGTCAAGAATATGGCAAAAATCCAAACTACAGCGAGGATGTAACTTTCAGCCACTGCAATGACTCAGTGATTGGGTTCAACCACAAACCATTGGTACTCTGCAAACAAACTGAATTCATCTAATAGGCAAAGATAACCAGAAACATTAAAATCGTCATTAGTATCACTTTAGCATAATTCAAGGGGTGCCAAAAAGGCCTAGCCCTCAAAAATAGTTTTCTCACCATTGTCTGAGTTTGCCACTATTGTCAACTCATTCCTTTTTGTCAAGGTTTGCACTGCCTCATCCATGATACTTTTTAAGTGCAGATATCACTGAGAGTAACACATTAAGACATAAGTTTAAGTGCTAATCTTTTCCTTTAAAAGAGGCAAATAAGAACATTAGTCATCAGAAAATGGTAGACACAAAAAGTTCAGAAAGGGGAGATACCACAATGATGATACATTCACTTTTTTCACAATTTTCCTTAAAGACTTTGGCTTACATTTCATCCAATGACAAATCATCTAATCTTAACTTTCAAAAGTCCAGACAGAATCCAAATAATAATTGGATTCTATCCCAGAAAATTATTTGAATAGCACTCACAATGTATTTTATGGACATTTTGAATTACCAACTAATTGCAGTGATATTGAAACTCCCTTTGCAGATACCTGTAAGGCTACCTGACTACCTCACACCTTTTTCTATTTTAGAGCTGCTCTCACATGTGCAGTTGAATCTTAGCAGTTTGCTTACACTCTAGATCCTGATACCGCTCCACAGCCAATTGAACCAAGAGTAGATAATCAACAGGTCTAAACTGAATCAACTAGAATCTTTGTTCTGGGAATATAAAAATGGGACTTAATGGGGCTAGTTTGTCTCTTGCAGGTAGAAGGATTAATTTAAATTCAGGAGTGGGTGTCCTGACCGTGATCCGCTATGCTTTGGAAAAAGCAGGGAGTCAGCAAAGAGAGAGAGAATGAAGCAGGCAGAGAGACATGGAGGTGAGAGGCAGTGCAGTTTCCATAAAAGACTAAGAGAGAGCCTCTTTGGTGGCTTTCCAGCTCCTGTACTTCATCAATGGCATTTGACTGTATTTTGAGATGGTGAGTCCTGAGGCCACCACTGATTCATAACAATATATTTACCTTCGTTTCTTAAATTTACTTAGGTTATAGTTATACAGTAACAAAAGCTACAACACCACCAAAAATAAACTCCATCCAAACAATACTAGCTAATACTTATGGTGCACCTATAAGTGTAAAATCGTGTTCTATGTCTTTATAAGATTAATCTACTTGAGCTTCACAATGGCCTTATGTGATAGACAATAATCACGTCAAAGGTGGCATTTGGAAGAACATGGTAAGAGTTCAAGCAGTTTTCAATAATTACCCAGTGTTTAACTATCCTGGAATTTATGCAGAGTTCATAAAGCATTGTATTAGATGCTTGGCATCAGAATCATTGGGACACATTTAGAAACAAGGAAAAACAACTCTTAGGCCAGGTCTGACCAGAGAATCACAACATCTAGAGGAGAGATTATTTTAGTCACTTCCAGGTGATTCTTTTGTTTGCTCAATAATCTAAGTAGAGGGACTTTTGCTGTGGTAGCAGTATCTCTGTGTGTGTGTGTGTGTGTGTGTGTGTGTGTGTGTGTGTGTGTGTGCATGCGTGTGTATATCAGGGAAGAGCAACAATGCAAAATGGATAAAGAGTTTCACTTGCTTTACTAACCAGATCCATCAGCACCATTTCTACTGCTACTACAAAACCTAATTTTCTGGGATTCAGGCCTGAGAATGAGGTAGTGGGTTCATCAATGATAGGATTTTAGGCTCTCCTGGGAGCCAAAATTGTCTATATAGATTTTCAATCCTAATAAGAAACATAAAAATTCAGTTTTGAGAAATCCTAACCTAGAAAAACAGGAGTTTAGAATAATGTTCTAAATTATAAAATTCCCTTCTGTATGACATCATGTACATTTTCTTTCTTGAGTAGAAATATATATTTTTTCATTATTCTTTAAATAAGAGTATTTTCCTACATGCCATCATTGTACAGATGGAACCATTCCATTCCTAAAGAGTGGGAAGTCTTTTCTGTCATATTTTATTGGTTCTTCTGGTTATTAAATTTGACATACTATAAATCCCCTGTTTGCCATTAAGCATATTGTGAATGACAAGATAGTATTAAGCATTTTTTGGCACACAGATTGCATTTGGGCAATCAATAGCACCATCATTCTAGGAAAATTGTTGCTGTAATTGAAGGAGGGGATGGTCATCAAGGAGAATTCTATGTTCTCTTTATACTTGGACTTAGCAAAGAAAGCCAAAAATAAAAACTAGGACAGTTCACAGTTGCAAACATTCTGATTAATAATGATGAAGGAAGGCAGGAAATAAATGGTTGGGGTTGAGACAGAATATGTGGCCTTCCTTTTGCATGGTATCTTCCCAGCAGCATAAGGCATGGAAAATATGAGAGGCCATTACCCAAATGTAGATGACACTGCTCAATCTCACAGCCAAGTGCACCAATCATCCATTAATTTTTTTTTTAAATTATATGTTTTAGTATTTTCCTGTTAATGAGTTGATTATATTTTTAGAAATCGTGGGAAATGTGTAGACACTGATATCACTGTTCCTTGGCTTTGCTAAGGATGCCTACTGTGAGCAAAGTTGTTTCCTCCCTTGGCTGAAGGCCACTAGATTGCTGTTCTCTCCCTGCCTGTTCCCCTCCCCACTCCCTCCTCCATATACAAACACCAGGGTCATAGGAAAAATATGCTTTTAAAGGCCTAAATCTGCTCTCTCTATGCTGATTAATTATATTATATAATTTTAAAGTCATCTGTATTTTTTATCCATGGCTCCTTTTTTGAATACAATGAAAAAATTATTTGTAATTATTAGCTTCATATTTGTGTCCTCCTTTTGTCATAAGCTCCATGAGAATGAGAACCTGGCTTGTTTTTTTTCACCTCACCACCTATAAACCCAGTGCCATGAACAATGCCAGGTACATAGAAAATGTTAAAAACATGTATGTGAGTGTATGTGTATATATAAATATATATATATATATATAAATGATGAATGCTTATCAACCAGTTAACCTTGTATCCACTGTCACTGAATGCCTTTCACTGAAAGAATCTGTGAAAACCTTTTATTGTTAGCTCACTTTATTAAGTAAAAAGATCTAAGGAGTCGAAGGACTACTACTTTCCAATACACAAATACTCATTACTAATATTCTATCATGCTGTTTTTCTAGTTCGTTTCATTTTTCAGTAGCCACATAATATTGGGTGAGTTCAATCTTTTCTTCCTCAGAAGCTTTGATTTCTATTAAGCTATATGCAGTTTCTTTAAGCATCCATGTCAGGCACACAAAAAGCACACCCTCGGATGTTCTTCAGTTGAGGGCAGACTAAACTCTGAATCAGAGGACTACACACTTGGTTTAAATCAAATGGCATATCTACACATTTCACGGAAAAAGAAAGCAGCCAGAAACAATAAATCTTCCTTTGGTTACTAGCTAAAATTTCTCAGCATTCTATCAAGTGTATATAAAAATTTTGTTGAAGAACGTAACAAAATAATTAAGTCCTTTGACATATTTTTTAACTTGTGGTATAGATTTTATTTGAAAAACACTTAAGAAATCATTTTGCCACTCCCTAACTAACCAAAGAAGTCAAAATAATTATTCTGAATTAACTGAAATAAAATAAGAAAGAAAAAAATAAAAAGCTTTTTGAGAAAGGTAACATGAGGAAAATTTACTAAAAATGTAAATTATATACTACACTATAAGAGTGACAGAAAACGGACAAACATTGTAATCCCAATTTTATGAGAAAAACAAATCTCTCAAAATTTTGGCATAAGATTAAAGTCATGGGGCATTTTAATTAAAAACTCTGTAAATATAGACAAGGGCGTATTTCACCTTGAAGATGCAGAGACAAGTAGCAACTTATTACTCTGCTTCTCGGACCTTTCTTTTTTTTTTTATTGCATTTTAGGTTTGGGGGTACATGTGAAGAACATGCAAGATTGTTGCATCGGTATACACGTGGCAGTTTGATTTGCTGCCTTCCTCCCCGTCACCTATATCTAGCATTTCTCCCTATGCCACCCCCCGCAACTCGCCACCCCCCACTATCCCTCCCCTATTTCCCCCCAACAGGCCTTTCAAGCTAGAAAGTGATGATTCCAGGACTTTCAGGGCTTGAAATAATTATAAGATAGAGAAAAGATAAAATCGTACCTTTCATCTCTAAAGAAGTTTGTAGGTGTCATTGTCCAAAGATGGAAGTATAAGCACTCTTCTTGGCACTGCCACAGAACGCACAACACTACACATCCACACCCTACACAAAATCCTTGATATAAAAATGTTTTTTTTTTCTTTTGGTTTGTTTGTTTGAGATGGAATCTCGCTGTGTTGCCCAGGCAGGAATGCAGTGGCACAATTTTAGCTTGCTGCAACCTCTGCTTCCCGGGTTCAAGCGATTCTCATTCCTCAGCCTCCCGAGTAGCTGGGATTACATGCCTGCCACCATGCCTGGCTAATTTTTGTATTTTTTAATAAAGACAGGGTTTCACCATGCTGGCCAGGCTGGTCTCGAACTCCTGACCTCATGTGATCTGCCCGCCTCAACCTCGCAAAGTGCTGGGATTATAGGCTTGAGCCACCATGCCCTGACAAACGATTGTTTTCTAATCAATTCTAATTGTAGGAAGACTTTTAGATCTTTAAGGAAAAAAAAAGTTTCTTCTTTTACTAGTGTTCCAAGAGCATTTGATATACAGAGGGTAATTAGCATGCACATATTAGATAGAGACATAATCAAATTAAATTGCATGAACTCATTTCACTATGACCTCAAAAAATTCATTCATTCAGAATTTCCAGAAATCAGAAGTCAATCATTCTCCATCAATGAATCTCCAAGTTAGCTGCACTGGAGGGATATCTGTCTATACTTCTTCCTTCAGAACACAAAAGTCAAGACAATTGCCAGAGTAAAACATTCATATTCTTTTTTCTTTTTTAGTTAAGAATGTTTCAATTTTGGATAAACTGTCAGTGGACATGAATCCTAAGAAATCCATTAACATCTGGGAGCTGGAATGACTTTCTTTGGAAATTACCTTATATTTCACATTATTTTAATAATGGAGTGTTACTTTGCATGTAATGTGTGCAGAAACCCCATAATGCAGTATTAGTGACCTTTAATCTTGGTTAATGATAATAAACACCTTAAAATGTCTATACTTTTATCTTTTGTTTTTAGGTAAACTGAAAGTCAGTATTTTGAGTTAGGCAGAGCCTGCCAACAGCACCTTTTGTAACTATGTTTTCTTTCTCATGTAGCAGAAAGCTAATTTTGTTGGTGTTGGCAAAGTTCCTACCTAAAGCATTTCTTAGACTCCTTTGCTCTTAAAGGTATCCATATAATGGTATTTCCAGACAATAATATATAAGTGACTTTATTGGGAGGGGTTTCTGGGAAAGCACCTTATATAGGAAATGGACTCATTTAATACCAGATATATCATTTTTGCCCATGGCACATTTTCCTTTTTGTTGCCACAAATACAGATCTATGGGATAAAGCTCTCCAGCAACCATCTCGAGCAGATTGTGGGGAGAAACAAGAAAATCAGCCCTGACATCTTTGAGACACTGGAATGCTTACTTCTGAATTTTTGGCTTTGAGGGAAAAGCACAACACCTATCTTGCTTAAATCACTGTTCCTAGCATTATCCGTTACATTCAGCTGAATAACTTTCATGTTCTGTAACAAGTCCAAGGTCTCATAGCTATAAAATAATGTAACTTCTTCTAATTCTGCATTCAATAAAGAATGCTAAGAGCAGACATCTTCAACATTAATTCAGCTGGCCAGAGCAATATGTAAGGGCTAACTTGCAGCACTAGAAAGATCCCATAGGCCCATCTGTATCCCGAGCTACAAAAATATCTTGTTTACTGCATATTTCATTGTTTGTTTTTATCTATTCATCCAGTATTATTGACAGCCTACTATTAACAAATATTGCATTGTCTAGAGACCAACAGAAGAAAATGTCACTACTATCAAGAAGTTTATAATCTGGTCTCGTAGATATTTCCAATAAATAGTTAAGCAAAGAATTTTTATAATTGTGGTAATCTGTTACTATGATAGCAGAAAACGGGGAGGCCTATTTCAGTGTTCAGGGTGAGAGAAAGCTTTAGAAAGAATGTGTCGTATGTGCTGACTTCTGAAAGATAAGGATGGACTAGTCAGGCAACTGGGTATGAGAAAAGGGAAGGTAAGTTTAAGGCATAAGAAACAGCATGTGCAAAGGTCCTGAGGTTTAATAAAGATTGGGATAAGTGATTCACAATTAGACTGGAAAAGTAGGCCTGAAAGGTAGGTTCTTTTAGGCTGTGTTTGAAATTTTGGACTGTATCACAGAAGCAATGGAGACCATGGAATGCTTGTAAATGGGAAAGAGATTTAACTAAATATATCTTAGGATTAAAGAGAAAAATACCCGGAGTTATTTTTTTAATTATTTGGAATAAGACAAGAGGAAGCAGAAACAATTGTTAACATATTATTATTGCAGTAGGTCTGACTGGTAAATATATTGGTGAATTAGAATCTGGTGATAATGGAGGAGTTAGCAAGAAGTGAACAGATTTGATAAGCATTTAAGAGGCACCTGTCTCCCGACACATAGATGATTGGGTAACAGAGCAGTAAGAACACAGATATGAAGAATACCTTCCTTGTTTTTGATATGAACTGAACTGTCATAAATTACCAAGAAGAATGCAGGAGAAGGAAATATTTTGATAAAAAGAGCATTAATCCAGTTGGTTGAGTTTAAAATAAGTGTAACACATCCAAGTGAGAATATTGAGTAGGCAGTAGAGTATAAAGGACTAAGCGCAGGAGAATTCAGATGGTATACTCGTGGCGAGTGTTCCCTCCGCATGTAACTGACAACTTTATATATGTTTATCGCCACACTTCTGCCTCTTTTGTTTCTAGATTAGAAGCTCTTAGTATTACCAATAAATAATTTTATGCTATGAGAATTAGGTAGCTTACTGTCTCTTCACCCATCTTATTTGCCATACTTAATTTTCTCTCTTTGCAATTCCAAATGAGTCAGTCAGAAAGCAAATTTTTTTTTCAGAAAGCTTCTCCATCACTAAGCACTGTATCTGCTTTCTATAATCTATTAATATTACAATAACAGAAGAACAACACCAATACTTTACCAAGCACATAAATGTCCCAGACACTGTTACATCCTTTGCATATATAATTGCTAATTGTCTCAACACTTACATGAAGAAGGGTTTTCAAAAGCATTTTGTCAGTGAAAGAATTGAGATTTAGAGCAGCTGCATTGAGAAGATTATTCTTATGCTAAGGGGCAACTTGTCCTCAATCATGAGGACTGGACACCCAGATTTTTCCTAAGAGTTCCCATTGAGGATATAATAAATAAATGTTTTGTAGGGGGCAGAAACTTTTTTCTTTCCTCTCTTATGTCTTCCACCTGGGGTCCTGCAAATTAGACTGACAAAAGACAGATGAACAGGAGAACAATGAATACTTCATTAACATGTGTAGCCTGCAAGAGAAATTCAGTCATGAGTAACCCAAAGCGGTGTTTAAAACCTGGATTTACATAGCATCTTAACAAAGATCAAATTTGTAGAGTACTGAAAAGACAAAAAACAAGTTTTTAGGCTTCCAGATGTTGCAGACTTTGGGAAGGTAACTATATGGAGGAAACAGATGTACGATAAAGACTATCTTAGCAAGATTTGTTTATGCAGAACAATCTGGAAGCTGAAATTCTTCTTCAAGACCATAAAACTTGCTGGAAAGAGGGGATTTATGGCAGTCCTCATTTCTCAGAAACTTCTGCCGTATGGTTATATAATGGAAGCTCTGAGAAGGCTTCTTTCTGCTTGTGTGGATTTTCTTTTTGGCTCTAGCTAAAAATAATTTTTATGCCAATGTGTTATATTTTGGGGTAGCATGTTCTGATCCCCTATGGCTTCATGGAAATGATAGAAACAAGTATCAGCTCTTTCTAAACTGGCCCAAATACTCCATGCAAATCGTTCAGAAGTGTTTCAGAGGAAAGTTACATTTAGAAATAACATAAAGGTGATACTCAGAATGCCACCATGGGTCAGATTTTATACCTGTTTCCTTTAGTTACCTTTGTGAGGGCAATGAACAATAGAGGCTAAGTTTCATTACTTTATAAAATAATATGTCAAAGGAGTCCTCAAAATCCATTTGTTCTAATAAAGATCTCAGTAGGATGTTAATTTAGGATGCTTATAACAAATAACAATGTAATTTCTACAAGAAGAACAAACACTCTGTCTATGTAAAATATCCAGGTCCTGATTCTGTGCTCACTGCTTGGAAGAATTTGACACATTAATGAGATGAGTGGGTAAAGTAGAGAGAAACATTGTTCAGATGGCATTTCAACTTTCATCTGTCTATATCAATCATCCCACTTTTTTTCTTTTACAGATTTTGCTTATTTTGTGCAGAGGATGAGGCTTAAGAAGAATTTAAACCTGTCTTAGTAGATTATTTCTTTAAGCACAGAATACAAATTTATTATATGAAATATAGATATACATATTTTAGAAACATTTCTAGATAATATGAAATAAAATGGAAATGCCTTCATATGGCTTAAACATATTTAATTTTCAAATATTTTACTTACAAATTATTCTATCTAGTAAAATAGATCTTTGACATAATTTTTGAATAGTTTTCTTTAAAATAAAATATTTTTTAAAAATCTACTAGTCACTCCAATATAAAAATAATAAATTTAGAAAATACAGAAGGGTACAAAATATTTATCTATTTATCTCATAACTGTGACTATGAAGGTATCACATAAATGATATACATGACTATAAGATGAATTTTGTGTTTTGATAGCCTAGTTTACATAATTTATTTGCTGATGAGAACTGTCAAATAATATTATGAATTAGCTTTGGAGCTTTTTATTTGCTTAACACATTTGGTGACAAATTCATAATATAAGAACGTGAAATTAGATGAACAACAGTTTGACTGGTGTCCACAGCACTGAAGCAGTTATTTCAGTGCTATAAACCTCAAGTGTTGCAAACCTAAAGACCACTGTCCTCCCAAGAGTCTGCCTCAAAAGCCTCTCAAGAATCAAGGCCTCTTTTCCCCTTCCAGTTCAAGTAACTGTCTCTTATTGGCTGGCTATACCCTGGAAATATTCAAGGGTGGAAATTCTGGGAAAATGTAGTCCTGTGAGACCATAGAAAGATGTGGCGTGATGCCAAGTTAACAGCAGACATCTACCACATTATATTATTTTTTAAAAAGTTAAAAAGCTGTATAGACTTTAATGTTTCCATCTTAAGTATGCTCATTAAAACTCATTATTACTTCTTCCTGCCTATAGGTACTCCAGGCATCCTAAAGTTTGAACAGAAAGGAACTTAGCTTTAAATTCTATAAAAGCACAGGATATGGTGAAGAGTAAACATAAATTGTTCAGTACTGTGCTTCTTCTTTTTCTATCTACATTTATTCCTTCTTTTCCTATCTACATTTACTCATGTTTGATGTATGTCGAACATACATCGACATGTTCCAATGTCAATGTATGGATTGAATTATCATGTATATACTGACAACTCTCAAATCTGTTTCCAGCCTTGACTTTTTCCCTTCGAACCACAAAAATATTTCCAGTATCCAACCAACCCTCACTTCGATGGCTTCCACCCTAATCTAAGGCAGATGTGATCGATTACCTGCTTTAACTAGAGTTCCAACTTTGGTCATTAGCCTTTTATTCTCAACAAAGCAGATTAAGTATATAGTATCAATCCTCTGTCCAGAAACCTTTAGTGACTTCCACTCTTGTTGAAAGTAAAAGTTAAAATTCATCTCAGTGTCCTATAAGGTCCTTGGATACCTGTTCTTATTATCTTTTGGAATTCACTTTCTATTACTTTCCCCCAACACTTACTTCACTCCAGCCCCACTGGACACCTTGTTGTTTCTCTGCTACACCAAATATCCTCCCACATCAAGCTCATTGAACTTGCTCTTTCTTCTACTTTGAGTACTTCATTCAGGATTCTGATCAAATGTCACCTTCTCAATGATGCCTTCACTGACTTTTCAACATAAAATAATATCTTACCCAAGAACTCCATTCCTCTTTTTATTTGCTTAAATTAATCCTTGGCAAACATCAATATATGTAATTATTCATTTTTATCTCTTTTTTCCACTAGATTTTAAGCTTCTTGAGGAAGAGAACTTTTGTCTTACTCACTGCAACATCCAAAGAAGAAAGAGCAAGCAGATCCCAGCATTTTGTAGACACCAAATAAGTAATCTGTGAATGAATAAATGAATAGAAGCTGAGTTGTATTGAGAAATGATGATACACAGATGTGATTGGCAAGCAAACATTTGGATTCGACCATAATAAATAAGTGTATTTTCTCCAAGAAAGAAGGTGTCTACTACATAGCTAAGCTCATTTATCTAAAGTGAGTATTAACAACTATTATTTAATTTGATATATACTCAGTCATTTCTATTTTATTTGGCTCTAAGTTAATGTAATATGCTGACAGGCTATGAAGTAGCCCTTCTTCATAAAATAGCACAATAACTCCAGGCTCTTTAGAATAGTAAGAAGATTATGCCATTTTTTACTTTCAAAATAAGCACTAACAGTACAAAAATTTTACCTCTTTTGTGACATATGAAGATTAACTTTGAATTGGTATTTAACTGGGTTTCTGATGAGATTTCCCAATATTTTACACTGACAATTTCTATTTGCATTTTCTTCTCTCATCCTCCTTCCCAACTTCACTCGTGCCTTCCCTCTGCTTGAATGTTCTTCCAGCATTGATTTCCTTATAAAATATTTTCTCTGCATCTAAGACTTACTTCACATGCTAATACCCTGGCAAACCCTTTCCTGATTCACATAGATGAAGATGAAGGCACTCTTCCTGTGCTCTTTTTGCACCATGACCACAGTATTTGAAGGAAGAAGCTGTATATCTCATATAAATATCCCTAGTGCCTTTCACATTGCCTTACTTATAGTAGATGCCTGTTACATATTATTTTCTGAATGAATAAATGAATGAATTCATGCAGGGAAAACAAATTGGTATTCAAAGCTAAATAGCAGCTCCTGAATTCTCACAATTACTGTTGAAATCACACTGTTCTATATTCCAGAGACATAAAGTTCTGCACTGAGAAAAAAAACAATACATTAATTTCTAAAGTCACATACCTTGAACTCTGAGGGACAAAAATATTTAATTTTCTAATGTGAAAACATAGTTTAAAGAAATTAAACCAACAATTTTCTCACTCAAGTAACATGTTTTATTTTAACCCAATGAATACGTTTATAAAATACTTTAATGTCTATAAATTTTGCTTCTGTAAAAATTGATGGATCTGGTAAAGTTTAGCCACTAATTTATGTAAATGCAGGGCATTTTGATTTTTTTAAATGAGATTGTTAATTTCTGTAGCTTAAAAAAAATATGAAACAACTCTTATTTCTAACTTCATCCTCTTGCTGACATCCTACTCCCTTCCCATTCTTATTGGCAGTAAACTTGTCTTCCCTGACAAGTGAGTCACTTGAGATAGGAACATTTATTGATTAGAACCTACTTGGGTCAAATTAATATAAAGAATATATAAGAATGAAATACCATGCTTTATGAATACACAGAAATGCATATGTATATAAGTGAATTGTTTAGGAAACAGTCTCCAGATAATGAAAAAAATTGTTGCTGGATATCAATCTTACTAATTTTAGAATTAAAATATGGTGCTAAAATGGCTACTACTCCAACATCTATGATATCCAAAGAGCCAAAAAGCTAAATATTAGTTTAGCAGTGAAGGAAACCAAAATAGGCCACCACAAAATATGTTTCTTTGGTATATTTTGAGATGGCTATTTAGAGGGGTTGCAGACACAGGAATAGCTATGAAAAGCTGTCCTTTTGTGGAAGAGATTTGCATCTGTAAAGGAAATCTACATTAGAGAAATAAACAGCAGATGCAAATAGGGTTTATCTGACCCCACCCCCTACCCTTATTTGCCTTATCTGAATCTAGGAAGTGATTAACAGAAAAAGAGACTAAATGTCTGAAACTCTTAGAGGTTTGACAGAAAACATTTAACTATGGGCTCCCATCGATTTTTTCTGAGGACTGCTACCCATGAAGCTTCATCTGCATCACAAGGCAGCCTTTGTTCACCATGCCTTTCCTCCCCTTCCCTTTCCATAACCTGTCACCATGCTTCAAACCTCTATTCCTTTCTCTATGAAACAAACTTTCAGTCATCTGGCTCTTCTTTGAGTTTTGTATTTTTTATGACTCATGTGTGCATACATGTGCATGCACTAAATTTGTATGCCTTTTCTCTTGTAATCTGACTGTAGTCATTTTAATTTATAGACTCAAATATCAAACTTTCCTACAGTAGTTTTTAAGATACATCCGTGGATTCTTTGATACTCCTTCTTGAAAATTGGAGCTTTGTACCCTCTCCCTCAGTGTAGGATAGACTTAGTGATTTATTTCTGGCAAATATAATTGTAGAAGGATGAGACATTACTTCCAAGATTTGTTTATAAAGCAATTGTGAGTTCTATGTTGCACATATTCAACCTTTTTTTTTTCTCCTGTCCCCACCCTCATTACTCATTCTGGAGGAAACCAGCTACCATGTCACAGTATAAATTAGGCAGTTATGGAAAGGTAGTAACTAACTTTTGTGTACTGAGGACACTCAGGAAGCCCAATGCAGAGGTTCACATGGCAAGGAGCTAAGGCCTTAAGCCAACAGTCACATTAAATAGGCTGTTTTGGAAGAGAATCCATCAACCTACTCAGGATTTCGGATGTCTTTGCTCTGATTTGATGCCTTGACTACAGCTTTAGGAAAGACCCTGTATTCGTTTTTTTTTTACTGCTAGGTAATAAACTACCACATAGCAAATGGCATATAACAACATATTTATTATCTTATATTTTTCATGAATCAGGATTTCAGACACAACTTAGGAAGGTCCTCTCTTGAGGGTTTCACAAGGTTAAATCAAGGCTACGCTTCACTGCGTTAAGGAGCTCAGGATGCTTGCTGACAGAATCTATTTCCTTGCAGTGGTAGAATTCATGGTGGCTTGCTTCTTCAAGGTCCATTCATCCAAATAGGTTAGACCTATACAGGATAATCTCCATTTGATTAACTTAAAGACAATAGAGATTTTAATCATATCTGGAAAATCCCTTCACTTTTGCCATGTTCTATTGATAAAAAGAGGATTACAGGCCGGGCGCGGTGGCTCAAGCCTGTAATCCCAGCACTTTGGTAGGCTGAGGCGGGTGGATCACGAGGTCAAGAGATGGAGACCATCCTGGTCAACATGGTGAAACCCCGTCTCTACTAAAAATACAAAAAATTAGCTGGGCATGGTGGCGCGTGCCTGTAATCCCAGCTACTCAGGAGGCTGAGGCAG
>NW_016107794.1:279577-314170 GCF_001604975.1 Cebus imitator
AGGAGGCAGGAATCAGGGGGGCCATCTCAGAATTCTGCCTATTACAGACCATATATCAGAACTACCCACCTAAGCTCTTCCTAAATTCCTGACCCATATGAGCTAATATATGTTTGTTTTATTAGGTCACTACATTTTGGGGTATTTTGTTGCACAGCAATAAATAACAAATACAATGAGATTATACTTGCATAAATTACACTCAGAGAAGGAGTATATAATATTATCACTGTTTTCTTCTTGATTCAGAAAGCCCAGCTCTGCTAAAAGTAGTTGTTAAACAGTGCTGTATTATGTAAGGGTATAATCTTTGAGTTTCATTTGAAGAACTTACAGGGAAAAAAAAGCACAAAGACAGATAGAAATGTTAAAATATAATCTCAATACTCAACGATTAAAATAGAACTGGTACTAATTCTTACATCAGACCTGTTCATTTGAAACCACTGAAGCTTTAGCATAATACCATTTTTGAGGTCAAAGTAGAAATTTAGAGGCAGAATTATCGTATAGCAAAATCAAATAAAAATATTTCTTGCTAACATCAGTAATTAAAATGTTACATATTAAAAATTATGAAATATTTGATTTTCATTGGCTATTAGTGCAAATTAAACAAAATTCTTCTTTCCACATCAGTGCAGAATGTAACCTCTGCTTATGAGTAATGTGACAGTAATTAAGAGTGGTGGCACTGATGCATGTTTATGTAAAAAGATTACTTCGTTACAAATGAAACTAAAATTTAATGAGAATAATTCTAACCTTTAACATTTTCGAAGAGGTTTTTCTGTATAACCTGTCTGTTTCAACACATACCTGATCTTCTTGGGGATAAACATTTTTACTACATGTAAGTTCATTATGTATAATTCAAAATTATTAATTATCTGTAAACAATCTTGCTTTCAAATATTTGTTAGTTACTTAATCTGCTGCCTTTATGATTTGTTTGACATAGTAAAATATTTATTTTAATAAAATAATTAATTCAAAAAGATAATGTTTTAAGCAAAATAGTGACTGTCTTAACAACTCAGAAAACTAAAGAAGACAGGTCTGCTTTAGTGAGATCATTTCCATTGATTGAATAAATGATGAACTTTTGCTGGACGCTTTGGCTCAAGCCTGTAATCCCAGCACTTTGTGAAGCCGAGCCGGAGGGATCACTAGGTCAAGAGATGGAGGCCACCCTGGCAAACATGGTGAAACCCCGTCTCTACTAAAAATACAAAAAAATTAGCTGGGTGTGGTGGTGTGCACCTGTAGTCCCAGCTACTTGGGAGACTGAGGCAGGAGAATTGCTTGAATCAGGGAGGTAGAGGTTGCAGTGAGCCAAGATCTTTCCACTGCACTCCAGCCTGGCGCCTGGCAACAAAGCGAAACTCTGTCTCAAAAAAAAAAAAAAGATGAAATTTATTTGTTGTTTCAAAAGTGAGGAGAGATGAAGAACTAAGCAAAGCTATAAAGGTATCTTTATTGTTTTGATGAATTTTCAGAATAGGAGTTATATGTTTATTCATATATAAGTATAAATATAATTTTAAGCCCGAATAAAAGTGATTTTAGACTTTTAATTTTTTTGCTTATATTACCCTTTTAAATATATGAAAATATAAAGACTTTATATTGTTTGCTTATTCTTATACATTATCATTTTTGCAACATTTACAATAATAAAGAGTTGGTTCTGTGTGCAACCCTAAATCTTATTTTTATGGCCGGCAGCACAACTTCCAAGTAGAAATGACGAAAACAAGAGAGAAAGTGCGAACAGTAAGCTATTAAAATTTTGTCCTGAGGAGAAAGAGACCTCTGATACCTAACTGATGATAAGGCAGCTGATGAATACAAGAATTCCAGAAAACAATTTTATAATATTGCCTTAAAATAATAAAATTCTAGAAATAGGATACAGAGCAATGTTGAATGATAGAATCGGCAATGAAAAAGCATTTTCATATCCATTATTTTATTTAATCTTCACAAGTTCCTGTGAGTGACTAATGGCAGGATACAAAATTTCTGCCTTTTGTGGATGAGAAACTGAGTCTCAGAAACATTAAGTTATTGGTCCAAAGTTATGTAGCTACTACATGATCAACCTAGGTATAAAACTAAAATTTTATGACTGGTTTTCTGAAGTTTTTATTCACTAGAAAATATTACCTTCACTCATCCATAAATATACCTTTAAAATTGGATCTCCATGAACTAATAAGAGCCAAGGAATCTTAATTTTAAAATGACAATGTTAAAATTTTATAGATTTCAGACACATACAAATCATCCCATAAAGTGACTGGTCCTTCAGCAAGCCTTGCAAAGTAGCTTTATGTAGTAGATTTTACCAATTTATGGATAAGAAATAGTCTTAATGGTATAATATCAAATAGCTAATAACCATTGGAGCCATGAGACTTCATCTTAACGCAAGTTAAGTGCAACTCAGGGATTTCTAGGTAGATTATTCTCAAATTGGAGTTCTTATACCCCAAAGCCATTGCCCATGAATGTGTATGAAATTGTAGGATAAACAAAACACACCTTTCAGAGTATTCATTTTACTTCATACTGAGCACCATACCACAATTTTCTTATACTAAAACAATTGCAAATACATACAAGATGCAAAAATCAAATGAATAATTAAAGGAAAAGTACTTCAAAGATATTTCTTAAATTGGTGTTTTTGTTGTTGTTGTTTTTGATTCTGTCCCCATGCTCCCTGGGTGTTTATTTACTCTTTTCTCATGTCAGGCTACTATTTGGAAAAGTTAGGTAAGAATTGCTTTTTGTATAAAGGTCGTGAAGCCCCTTTCTTTCTTTTCATCTCTTTCCATAATACAGTCCTCTAGAGTGAACCCAAACTTCAGTTCACACTCTTTTCTTAAAATCCCAGGTCAAAGAGTATCATAATTACTCCCCAATTTAGGAATTTCTTATACATCTGAAAACTAAAACATAGATATATTCTATGCCCTCTGGTTAGACTAGCTTGATAAAAGAGCACTCTGTGCTTTCCAAATTCACCACTTATATTCTAAATCATTACACTATTGCCAGTTTCATACCGACTTCTCATTAGTGGGTTGACCTATGCTTCCTGCTCCATTTGGTATACCTCCAGGGACTGCAGGTTGGATTTACCTTCAGACTTCCCTTCTTAAGTTCCACCTAAAGACATCCCTCTCCTTTCCCTGCCCATCCAACCCCATCAGCTATAACCCTTCTTTCTCCTATTCCTGATCTACGACACTCTCCAATAAAAACAAGGATGACATTTTACTTAGAAGTTGAGATAAGAAAAATTGAATAAAATAATAAATTGAATTTGGAGAATTTCTAACCCCATTCAAGTGTCATAAGTCAAACATTTTGCCATTCACATTGGGCAATTATTAAATTTCTACTATGTAGAAACCCCAACTTAAGGTTTCTAAGA
Organism: Cebus imitator; assembly: GCF_001604975.1. Classification (NCBI taxonomy): domain Eukaryota; kingdom Metazoa; phylum Chordata; class Mammalia; order Primates; family Cebidae; genus Cebus; species Cebus imitator. The sequence goes on from NW_016107794.1 coordinate 283,023, forward strand.
TAATAAAAATGTATATCTCATAGCTGTATTAAAATATTAGATAATTTAAATTAACAGTGGCAAATATTTTTAAGGTGGTAAGATTATATGTATATAAATATGCATATATATATTCCTTTTTATCTTATTAATAGTTTTTTACTGAAGTTTGAGGTGTATAATAATTGAGAACACAGTACAGAGAATCCCTATATATACCCTCTTTATTACTTCACAGTTATCCTCATTATTAACATCTTGGTTTAGTTTGGTGAACTTGTTACAACTGATGAGCCAATATTGATATATTATTATTAACAAAGTCCATAGTTCACATTTGGCTTCATTCCTTGTGTTACAGTTGTATAGGTTTTAACCAATACATAGTATCATGAATCCACCATTATAATATCATGCAGAATACTGTCACTGCCCTAATGTTCCCCTGTGTAGCACTTGCTCAACCTTCCTCTTTCCCCGCAAATCCCAAAAACCACAAATTTTTTATCATCTCTATAATTTTGCCTTTTTCAGAACGCTGTATATTTAGAATCATACAGTATGTAGCCTTATCAGACTGGCTTTTTTACTAAGCAATATGCATGTTAGGTTTCTACACACACACACACACACACAATGTGCATGTTAGGTTTCTACATATATATGTAGAAACACACATATATGTATATAGAAACACACACATACCACACACACAATGTGTGTGTGGTATGTGTGTGTAGAAACCTAGCATGCACATTGCTTAGTAAAGTATATATATAATACTTTAATTTTTTTGTGGCTTGACAGCGTATGGCTTCTTATTGTTGAATTATATTTTATTATATAGATATACTACATATAGTTTGTTTATCAATTCACTGTTTGAGAGATATTTTTGTTATTTCCATTTTGGGAGGATTATAAATAAACCTGTATACATTTGTGCAGATTTTGGGGTGAGCCTAAATTTTCAACTTCTTTGAGTAAATGCCTAGAAAATGGATAGCTGGCCCGCTTGTAAGGCTATATTTAGTTTTCCAAGAAACTGTTTTCCAAAGTGGCTATTTCATTTTCACCCCTACCAGCAATGAATGAGAGGTCCTGTTACTCTGTATTCTCGCCAGCATTTGGTATTGTTGTTTTTATGTTTTGTTTTGTTTTTGTATTTTCACCATTCTAATAGATAACAAAGACATTCTAATTATTTTATTTTATATTATTGTTTCTCTTCAAGGTAAAAGTCTTATTGAAATATTAAGCTTTATTCTTGCTAAATTGAAAGTCTAAGTTTACATGCGTCTGATTTTTTTTAACAAAATTAAAGTATTTAAAATCTAAAAATCTCAGTAAAGTTGCTGATAAATTTGAATGCTACAGGAATGAGATACACAAAAACCTTTTCTAACCTAGAAAAGTATGTAATCTGGGCTTAGACGATACAATTCATGAATACCATCATCTTGAAAAGGGGTGTTTATATTACTTCTACTGTCAATAGTAAGCCAATTCCAGTCTGAGAACAAGACATGAAAATAATAAATACTTGTAATTTTGAGATTTTTAGAATTCATTTCAAAGCCACCAAATTTATTATTACTGAGATGCAAGTGAGGCTTCAGACATCTATAGGTTACCCGATTTATTTTCAGTAAAAAAAAAGGGATAATTTATTAATAAATTTATTTGCAAATGTCTTCATAAGGAAGAGCTTAGAGATGAGAGAAGCTCTATTTTAATAATATAGTCATATCATAAGTAAAGGCCTATGATATGGGTTCACATCACACTACAGAGAAGGAAACGGCTTGATTGGAGTGTATAGAAAGCAAATACATAATCAATAACTAGTTTACTCTTTGTGGAGCAGGATGGCACTTTGCAAAGAGATTGGAGTTTATACACTGAAAAACTTGTATGAGAAGAGATTGCTGGCTGGTTTGTAGCAAATCCCCAAGAGTTCTGTGGAGGCTTCAAAATAGTTACGTATTGCTGGTTGGGGTTTACAGAAAGCCAATTCTTTAGAGACTTTTATAGCCTTTTATAGACTATATATACACATACATATACATTTGTGTATATATATGTATATGTGTGTGTGTATATATACACATATGTGTGTGTGTGTGTGTGTGTGTGTATGCATATATACCAGAAATCATGTAAATAGAGACATATAGTATGTTATCTTTTGTACCTGGCTTCTTTCTCAACAAAATGCATTTGAGATTCATCCATGTTGTTGTATCTATCAATAATTCAATGTCTTTTATTGATAGCAGTTTTATATTATATGAATGTACCACAGCCTTTTTTAACCACTGTCATTTGAAAGACAACTGAGTTGTTTCCAGTTTGGGAAGTTAGGAATAAAACTTCTATAAACATATACATTCATGTTTTTATGTGAACACAAGTTTTCATTGCCCTTGGGCAAAAATCCTTACTTTTTAAATAAATGGTGTTGGATCAATTGACTCTCCATAAAGAAAAAAAATTTTTTTTTCTTATTATATATACAAAAGTTAGCAGTGGATTGTAAATTGTGCCAAATATTTTTAGTAGAATTTGGAATAACCCTAAAGAAAAATTTTATTGGAATTTTAGTAGACTTTAAAATATTAAATGTATTAACTGTAATAATTTTAAACTATATTAAAAAGAAGAAATTTGGTTATCAAAGACATCAGTAAAAGAGTGAAACAGGCAATTCCTAGAGTGACTTATTACATATATATATAACATATATGACTAACAGAAATTTTATATCCAGACTTCACTTTTGCATAATTAATTAGAAAAGAGCAGACAGTCTAAGAGGGAAAAATGGGCAAGAAACCTGAACAAGCAACTTAGGAAAGAAGACAACCAATGATAAACAAATTTATGAATATGGACCCAATCTTTTTAGTTATCAGAGCAATGCAAATGAGATCCACAATTCAATACTTCAACATTCATACTCCAGGATAGTTAACTTAAATGTCTGATAAAGCAGCCGGGTGCGGAGGCTCACGCCTGTAATCCCAGCACTTTGGGAGGCTGAGGAGGGTGGATCAAAAGCTCAGGAGCTCAAGACCAGCCTGGCTAAGATGGTGAAACCCCATCTCTACTGAAAATACAAAAAATAGCTGGGCACAGTGGCAAGCACCTGTAACCCAGGCTACTCAGAAAGCTGAGGAAGGAGAATTAATTGAACCTGGGAGACAGAGGTTGCAGTGAGCTGAGATTGTACCACTGCACTCTTGCAAAGTATAACTGTGGATATGAAACAATTTTATACAACCATTATCACTATTTATTTACAATCTACAGAAATGAGTATTGATATACAACAAAAGGCACAAATAAGAATGTGTCAGAATTATTTATAATAGTTCCAGTTGGAAACTTTCCCAAAAACATCAACATGGAATGGAATTCCTGTGACTATTGTATATTTTAACTGGTAGAATACTACCCAGAATGAATATGAAGAAATAATAATAAACTGTCACAAACAAAATATTAAGCAAAATAAAAAATCAACATGACAGTATTTGTGAAGTTCAAAACAGATCCAAAGACAAAAGCTGAATATGGTTAGAAATCAGGGTTGTGGTTACTTGAGGGAGAGGCAGGGGCAGGAGGAAGGGCCTATATAAATTCTTTCTTGACCTTGGTGATAGTTTCAAGGCCATTTGCTTTTTACAACTATGTTGAGCTAAACATTTATGAACACTTTTCTATACAGATGTTATATGTTAATTCTAAACATTTAAAAAAATAAGAGACACTACAAGGTTCCCAATAACTTTGAGCACAACTAAATTAATAAACATTTAAATCTAAATATTGTGTTTTAATTTCTTTTTAAAAAATTAGAAAAGGTATTAAGCTGTCCAGTAGGCTGGTGATATAGGCTCAAGACAAGGGAAACCCCTCTTGGGAGGATGACTCAACACCTGATATTCCCTTCTTTTAGCTTATCTGATTTTTCTTTCTTTGCTCCCAATCAACTCCCCTGATAGGTGGACAGTTCAGCTGGATGTTGGTGCATGTCCTGGGTTTTGCTGCTGCTGTCTTCAGTGTCTGCCTGTGTGTATGTGCAGGTGTACCTGAGTGTACCTCTTCAGCAACCCCCCTGGTTTTGTTGCAAAGGCATTTTCTAAAATCCTTCCTTCCTCTTACATCTTCCATTCTTCTGTACCCATTAGGTAGAGGTAGATCTGATTGGTCAGACTGAAAGAAGAGCAAGGCTTGGGTTACCCAGACACTTCCTCTGTTCTCTTCCTCGCTGGGTTTCCCATCCTACACAGAACATGGCTCTTTCTTTTTCTCAGCCTCTTTGTCCTAGGCAACATGACCCTGAATAAGGGTGGGAAGTTTCTTTTCTTCGAGGGTATAGGTAGCAAGTCCATTTGGCTGCTATACTGAACTTAATCTTGCAACCTGGCCTTTCTCAGCAATAATGGCAATAGCCAAGGTCTTCATCTGTCTTGCTGTTTTGTTTTGCTTTGCTTTGCTTTGCTTCTCATTTGCTTCAAAGCCAGAGTAGAAAGAAGGTAGAAAGGATGTGCTAATTATTGAGCATTTTTATGACTCAAATAACACATATAAACTCCAATACAGAATGTGTTCATGGAATTTTATATAAATGGAGTCATTCTGTTAAGTATTTTACTACAGTATATTCTAAATTTGATATTAGCAATATATCTCTTGTCATTTCTCCTGTGTCAAAAATTCCCTCCCTGTGATTTCCAGTTCTCTCTCTCTTCCTTAGAGAGTAGCTGAGGTTTTCCATGTTATTTAGTCTGGGAACTCAGGAAAGATGATGGAGAAAATGAAAAAGAGAGGATAAGGGGAAGAAGAGTAGAAAATATTAGTAATAGTGTCTGTTTATTAAATGGTCTCTGTGGTCCTACCTTACAGATGAGGAAACTGAAGCTAAAAAAATTAAGGAAGTTGCCCAAGACTACAAAGCTTAGTAAAAGTTTCCTTTCTCTGACCTTTCATTTCAGCTTCTGATTGCCTACCATTTGGCATTTCTTGAATTATGTCACTATCAACTTTTTCTATATGTTTCCCATTTCATGAAATCTTATTAAATCTCTTTAAAGCATAGATTGTTTTCCTTTTCAATTTATATCTATTGCCTCTAAAATAATGCCCTGGACACAGTAGGTGCTCAGGAAACTTTTGTTGGTGATGACATAAGAGCTCAAACCAATGAAAATATTAGATAAATAATATTTAAAGTGTGACAGTTATGAGATGCAAAATTTGAAGTTGTTGTGTAAGTTTGGTGGATATAATAGAGAAATAGGTCTCTCTGCTGCATAAGTTGTAGGGTATGCAAAGATATATTATTTTTAAATAAAAAGTACAGTGGGCTACGAATGGTGGCTCATGCCTATAATCCCAGTACTTTGGGAAGCCAAGGCAGGTGGATTACCTGAGGTCAGGAGTTCAAGACCAGCCTGGTCAACATGGCGAAACCCCTTCTCTACTGAAAATACAAAAAATTAGCTGAGCGTGGTGGTGAGTTCTAGTTGGGAGGCTGAGACAGAGAGAATCACTTGAACCTGGGAGGCGGAGGTTGCAATGAGCTGAGAACATGCCATTGCACTCCAGCCTGGGCAACAGAGCGAGATTCTGTCTCAAAAAAAAAAAAAAAAAAACCTGAAATGTTTAAGGACTTTAACATCAAGAATCCCATTGTACCTCTTCCCAGCCATGAAACTTTGAACAGGCTCTCAATCTCTCAGAAATAGTGTTTCCCCCTCAGAAAAAAAATCACATCTCTCTGAAACAGTTGTTAGGTAACAGCTTGGACAGATTTGAAACAGTAATAATATGATGCTCTAAATGTACATTAGCTATTTGATAATAATATGTGATCTAGATGATAGAACATGATATATATTATATAATGTATAATATACATAATGTAATATATGCTACATAGATATATAATATTAGTCCGTCATTTTGTAATAATTCTTCATTTCTTTTGGCCAAAGCCCAGAGTGAATTCTCAATAAGTATTAAGCCTTACTCTTTAGACAGAGAAAATGCTGTTACTGTCACTTATGTGAAGTTGCTGCTTCTTTCCTCTGTCTTCTTTATTCTCTGTCTGGTTTTCCCCTTCTTGCCTGTCACTTCTGTCTCCAGGCATATGTCAGAACCATGAAATATTAAGCAGTTCCCTAAGGGGAAGTTTTTTCTAGGGCTTTTCTTGCTCCTGATTTTCCAAGCAACTGTGAATACCTCTTTCTTCCACCTTATACTATTCTTGGTGCAGATCTGCCTGGACTAAGGACACTTGAACTCATATTGGCAAATTGTTGGGTTGGTACAGTCCATGTTAGTTCATCTTCAGGTCCTTGCAGCAGCATAGAGTAATGTCTGTTCATTCAGTACATGATTAAAAATGCTTATTGGCTGGAATTTATCATAGAACAAATCCACCTGTATTATCTTTTTTATTCTTTTTCAAAAAGCTCTTTGTGTCTAACATAATTATGTTTTCCTGAAGGCAAACTCCTAAAAGAAGATAATATTTACATTGATTTTTTTTTGTAACTAAAATATTATTTTAAAAATATATTATTGGCTGGGCACAGTGGCTCAAGTCTGTAATCCCAGCACTTTGGGAGGCCAAGGCGGGCAGATCACGAGGTCAGGAGTTCGAGACCATTCTGACCAACATGGTGAAACCCCATCTCTACTAAAAATACAAAAATCAGCCGGGTGTGGTGGTGCAAGCGTGTAATCCCAGCTACTCAGAAGGCTGAGGCAGGAGAATCTCTTGAATGGATGGAGAGGCAGAGGTTGCAGTGAGCTGAGATTGTGCCACTGACCTCCAGCCTGTGCAACAGAGCAAGATTCCATCTCAAAAAAAAAAGTATTACTAAAACTAACACATATTGTAATTTAAAAAAAATTCAAAGAAGATGGATAAACACGAAGCAAAACTCAAAAAGCCCTCGTTAGTCTACCTTTGACAGCTATTAGAAATTCTATTAGTTGGTTCTTGTATAGCCTTCCAGAAAACAGATATAGAAATACACACATGCCATAGTCTTATACTCCCTCCATGCACACGTATACATGTACTAGAATTTCTATGTATACATGTATTTTATATATATATATATATATGAAGCATATACCATCCGTACTGTTCTGTAACTTACTTACAAATCTGAAATGCATTAATGATAATCAGAATAATTGTATGTTGGACAGCTTCTCATACAAGCATCCTAGAAGCAACATCATTCATTTTTATTGCTTTCGGAGAATGTCATTGAAGAGACATTCCATAACTTATTGCAGAATTCTTCTACTTATAAACACTTTGATTGTTCTCACTTTTTGTGTGGTACAAACTGTGCTTCAGTGAATGTGGCTGTCCTTCTATTATTGCAGATTTGAGCCAAAATTAATACATCCATAGATTGCATTCAGAAAAGGAGGCATACTTCAGTTATAGTAAAATAGCTTTTGATTTTGAATGGGCTGTGTTTCCCAAAGGTTTGACTAGTTTACACTCCCAAAAATAGAGTGTGAGAGTGTCAATCTTATACTTGGAAAAGATAAAATGGTAACATAATATTGTGAAATGTATATTTGGTGGTGGTTCCTGTTTTCTGGCATACAAAGCCTAAAATCCTTGGTATCTCTGGAGTACTGAGTGCTTTTTGTATGGTACTGAGAGGACTGGTGGCTGGGGGACTTTAGAAAGTTTCAGGATAGGAGCTGGTTTAGAAAGTCCTCTGGGAAAAAAGGGGGACTGAAGATTAAGCTGATTAGCAAGTTGATGGCCAAAGTTTTAATCAATTATATCTGCTTAATAAAGCCTCTGAAAATTCCAAAAGGACAGGCTTCAGTGAGCTTTCTGATAGGTGAACACACAGAGGTTACTGAGGGTGGTGCACCCAGAGAGGGCAGAAACTTCTCCCATACCTTGCTCTATGCATCCCTTCAATCTGGCTGTTAATCTGTGTACTTTGTAAAATCCTTTGTAATCTTGTATATCCTTTAAGTAAGATAAAAATGTAACATGGTACCAAAAATACAGAACAAACAAAACCAAAAGCGTTTTCGTCTCTGTGTTACACACCACTCAACACAACACTTCACTAGGTATGTGAGGATTTTTCTCATATACCAACCAAGAAATTCTGCAGCAACACCAGCTGAGTATCCTCCAATTCAGTCCCATACTATCTACTAGAGACAGTGTCAGATCTTTTAGACCAAGGGTTCATTTCTTAAAGATAGATTCCCAATTTAGATGCCTATGCAAGCCCAGGTTGTAGCCCATGCTTCTGGCTGACTGATTTTAAATTAGGGTTCCCACAACCCTTTTCTTAGGTTCAAGTAATTTGCTAGAACAGCTCATAGAATTCAGGGAAGCATTCTACTTACAATTATCAGTTTATTATATTTTAAAAATAGAAAAGAGTTAAATTCCAATATCTGCTTCTGAGTTAATCTATTGAGTTATAAAATATTATGTAGCCTCTGGAAAATTCCAAGATAATCTTGTGAGATAATGACAGTATAAAGGTCAAATAATGTTTTAGTATTATTACAAAAGAAGTTTTTAACCATGTGTACCTGAAAAAGACTCGGAAATCCCCAAAGATACCTGGACCACACTTTGCTAAGTACTTCGTTGGAGCAAGAATTTATGTCTACAGACATAAGCACGAATATATCCTGTTCATCTTTCATGCTCTTTCAGTCTGGGTGTTGTGGCTTCAGAAATCAATTAATCATAACAGAAAGATAGTCTATTTGATGATGACGAAAACACCACCAAAGCATCAAACACTGATTAATTAAAGCATTTTATTTTTCTCTGTGGCTTAATAGTTATGGACAAACAAATCCTTTGCTATGGAAAATTTATTCTAGAAAATTTTAAGCCCTAGGAAGATTCAAAAGTGAAGCTAACGCTACATTATGTTTCATTATTTGGGTTTTGTATCTTCAATTATAATTATGCCTTGTGATTAAATCTGAAATTGATTCTGCCTGGCTCATTTGTTATATTATTAATTCTTTTCCACTGACAAGAATGACGGAAGTTCACTTTCTGCGTGAGAATATTAGCTAACAAATTTATTCCTTGGGATTCTGGTTTCATTTGTTTTTCTGCTGAAATTCAGAGCTCTGCAATTTGTCTTGTTTTTATCTCCTTAATATAGTATATTAACATATAATTTTTACCTAAATTCAAAATTGTGATTTTATATATTTATTTCTGCTTTGTTTGCTGTCTCTTTCTCTCTCCTTACTCTACTCACATTATTCCCCTCGTGAACCATCACAAATAACCCATGTTAGCAACCTAATGTATCATTTTCATATTTATTTTCCCACTCCCATAATTACATACCTCCTATGTATGTCCGTAAATGCACACATAGATTTAAGGGCACAAGTTCTTTTTTCACAAAAATGTGATCATAAAAAAAAAAAAAAAACATTTTTCTGCATCTCTTTTTTTTTCTTCACTCAATACATGAAAGACACCAATGAGATAATTAGTTCAAAATTTATTATTTTTAAGGGTTGCCTAACATCCCAAAATTTATTCAACCATTCATTCTCCTACTAAAGGCATTTACATTGTTGAAAGTTGATTTTTAATTTATTCTTGTTATTATTTTATATCCTGGCCATTCTGAACAATGCCAAAATATACATCTTTGATGATGTGTGTTTACCTACCAGCATTTTTGTTTTTATAGAACAGAAGACTGGAAGTCCAAAGTGAAACTGCTGGGCTGATGGATTTATACATTAAAAAAAATTGTTCTCACTCATAGGTGGGTGTTGAACAATGAGAACATGCGGACTCAGGGAGAGGAGCATCACACACAGGCGGCAGTTGGAGGGGGTAGGGGAGAGACAGTGGGGGTAAGGGGGAGTGGGTAGGGAGGGGAGGGTGGGGAGGGATAACATGGGGAGAAATGCCAGATAGAGTATGCACCTAAAGTAAAATAAATAAATTTAAAAAAAATTTAACTAGAAGTTTTTCTAGTTTGTATTTACAGAGGTGTTCATTATAGTCCCTCAGAATCTTTCATATTTCTGTGGTATTGGTTGTAATGTCACCCTCATCATTCCTAATTGTGCTTATTTGGACGTTCTCTCTTTTTTTCTTTATTAATATAGCTAGCAGCTCATTGATCTTCTTAATCCTTGCAAATAACTTTTAGATTTGTTGATTCTTTGTATGGATTTGGAGGTCTCACTTTTATTCATTTCCCCTCTGATTTTGGCTATTTATTTTCTTCTGTTAGTTTTGAGTTAGTGTACTCTTGTTTCTCTTATTCCTCTGGGTGTGATGGTTGAACTTTGGGGTTGGTGTGTTCTTGTTTTTCTAATTCCTCTAGGAGTGATGTTTGATCATTAATTTTGAGATATTTCTAATATTTTGAGATAGGTAGGCATTTAGTGCTATAAACTTTCCTCTTAGTACTTCTTCTGCTGCATCCCAAATGTTTTAACATGTTGTGTCTCTGTTATCATTTATTTCAAATAATTTTTTTTATTTCTGTTTTGATTTCGTTTGACCAAAAGTAATTCAGGAGCAAATTTTTTAATTTCCATGTAATTGTGTGGTTTAAAGAAATCTTTTTTGGTGTCAATTTTTATTTTATTGTGGTCTGAGAATACGGTTAGTATAATTTTGAGTTTTTAGAAATTTACTGAGGCATGCTTTATGGCCAAGCATGCCATGTGGTCAATCTTGGAGTATGTCCCATATGCAAATGTATATTCTGTGGTTGACAGATGAAGTGTTCTGTAGATGTCTACTAGGTCTAATTGGTCAAGTGCTGAGTTTAAGTGCAGAATTTCTTAGTTTTGTGTCTCAATTATCTGTTTAATGCTGTCAGGAAATGTACCAATTAATAGGAACACAAATTCTCTCAAGATCGAATCAAGAAGAAATTGAAAACAGGACAAAGCAATATTGAGTTCTGAAATTGAATCAGTAATAAAAAACCTAACACCAAAGAAAGCCCCAGACCAGATGAATTCATAGCCAAATTTTATCAGATGTGTAAAAAAAAAGCTGGTACCAATTTCACTGAAACTACTCCAAAAAATCAAGAGATATTCCTCCCTAATTCATTTTATGAAGCCAACATCACCCCGACATAAATCCTGGCAAAGAAACAACAAACAAGGAAAACTATAGGCCAATATCCCTAATGAACATAAATACAAAAACCTTCAACAAAATATTAATAAACCAAACTCAACAGCACATCAAAAATTTAACTCACTTTAAGCATATCCTGAGAGCAGGGAAAAAAAAAGTTAATTCACCGTGATCAAGTAGTCTGCATTCCTGAGATGCAAAGATGCCACAACATATGCAAATCAGTAAATGTTATTCACCACATAAACAAAATTAAAAAACAAAAATTTATGATCATCTGAACAGGCATGGGAAAAAGCTTTCAATAAAATCTAACATCATTTCATGATAAAAGCCTTCAAGGAACTAGGCAACAAAGGAACATATCTCAATATAATAAGGAACATTTATGACAAACCTAACACATACTGAATGAGCAAAAACAAGAAGCATTCCCTTTAAGAACTAGACAAGGATATACACTCTTGCCAATCCTATTTAACACAGTACTAGAAGTGCTAGCAAGAACAATCAGGCAAGAGAAAAAAATGAAAGGCATCTAAATAGGAAAAGAAGTCAACGACCTCTCTTCATGGATGATATAATTCTATACCTAGAAAACCTTAAAGATTCTGCTAAAAGACTCCTGGAACTGATAAAAAAAACTTCAGTAAAGTTTCAGAGAACAAAAATCAGTAGCATATATATATGCCAATAACCAACAATTCAAGCTCAGAGCCAAATCAAGAATGCAATCCCATTTACAATAGCCACAAAAAAATTAAAATAGCTAGGAATACATCTAAACAAGGAGGTGAAATGTCTCTACAGGGTGAACTATAAAACACTGATAAAAGGAATATGGATGACATAAACAAGTGGAAAAATATTTCAAGCTCATGGTTTGGAAGAATCAATATTGTTAAAATGACCATGATGCCCAATGCAGCCTACAGATTCAATGCTGTTTATATAAAACTATCAATATTATTTTTCACAGAATTGGAAAAGAAACTATTCCAAAATTCAAATGGAACCAAACAGCCCAAATAGGCAAAGCAATCCTAAGCAAAAAGAACAAATCTGGAGTCATAACATTGCCCAAATTCAAACTATCCTATAAGGTTACAATAACCAAAATGCATGGCAGTGATACAGAAACAGACACATAGAAGGATGTAACAGAATAGAGAACCCAGAAATAAGGGCATATACATACACGCATCTGATTTTCAGTAAAGTTGACAAGAATAAGCAATGGGGAAAAGACTTCCTATTCAATAAATAATTCTGGGAAAACTGGCTAGCTATATACAGAAGAATGAAATTGAACCCCTACATCTCGCCATATACAAAAAGTAACTCAAGATAGAATAAATATTTAAATATAAGACTTCAAACTATAAGAATCCTAAAAGAAAGACTATGAAACATTCTGAATTCCAGCCTTGGTGAAGAATTTATAACTAAGTCCTCAAGAGCAATTGCATCAAAACAAACATTGACAAGTGAGAACCAATTAAATTAGGCAGCTTCTGCACAGCAAAGGAAACTATCAACAAAATAAGCAGACAACATAGAGAATGAAAATATTTGCAAACTATGTATCTGACAAATGCCTAATCTTCAGAGGCTGTAGTAATTCACATTTCCATCATCAATGTATGAGAATATCCTTATAAGTGTTTATGGCATTTAAAAAATTTTAAAGTCTGACTTGTATAAAATAATACCTCATTACATTATTCATGAGTTTGCACATCTTTTCACATGTTGTGGAAATTGTCTACTCAAATGATTTACATGCTTTTCTATTAGCTAATTTAACAGGATATTTATAAGAACTCTTTCTGCCCACAGTTTTGGCTGAGACTTCAATACTAAGAACAGTAGGTACTATTGTGTCATTCCAAATCAAAATACAGTTCTTCTATGCAGTACTTAGAAAAAACTATCAAAAATGGACAATGAGCATTAGTCCATCATCTATATCCAGGATCTATAAAGAAGGCTCAGAGTGTATTAAAAGTAAAAAACTGATAACAATAGAAATCACAAGTGTGTAATTAAAGAGAAGAAAGTATTTCCCATTTCTTTAAAACCAAATGAAGAAACTGTTGATAACAGCATGGAGAACTAAACACATACTCCTGAAATCTTAGAGATGCAGGGATTGGGATATAACTCACATCTAAAAAGTCTAAAGCAGATAGACTAGCAATAATGGCATGCTTTTGTGCAGCAGAGCAAAGAGGCAGCAATGGGAATGGCTGACCCTCTGGAATTTGGCAGGGCAGGATACATAAACATCTCTTCTAAGTCAGATGAGGTCTTTGTGTCAGAAAGCCAGACTTGAGGCATTGTAAATGGAGGCTTGGTGATGAAGCGATTAAACTTTGAATGGGCCACAAGGAGTCATAGGGCATATGCACCCTTTGAAACTGCTTTTTTTCTTACATATTGTTTATTTTTCTTCTTATTCTTCTTTTTTTGTTTGTTTGTTTTGGTTTTTTTGTTTGAAACAGAGTCTCCGTCTGTTGCCCAGGCTGGGGTGCAGTGGTGAGATCTTGGCTCACTGCAACCTCCACTTCCTGGGTTCAAGCAATTCTCCTGCCTCAGCCTCTTGAGTAGCTGGGATCACAGGCAGAAACAGCTGGGATTGTCGTTTGCTCAGAGATGGAGAGTTTGTGTGTGTTTGAGCATGTTTGTAGCTGAGATAGGGTTTCACCATGTTGGCCAGGCTTGTCTCAAACTCCTGACCTCAAGTGATCCACCTGCCTTGGCCTCCCAAAGTGCTGGGATTACAGGCATGAGCCACCATACCTGGCCTGTATTTTTTTATTATTTTAATAAAAATTGTAACTCAAATAGATCATTTATAATTTTAAGCAATTTTTAAGATATCCTATTTTTTCATAGTTTTTCAAAGTTAAATATAATGTTTGATGAGCATTTTCTATATCAGTTTCATTTAAGTCTAATTATTTCTTAAGATAAAATTCTGGAAATCAAATTATCAGGTCTTGGTAAAAAAATATTTTACAGCATTGATGTTCAGTTCAAAATGTCCCCTGAAGTAGACTGTAATAATTTAGATTACTATTAGATTCTAAGTTTTAAGAAAGCAAAGACTGTGGCCCCTTTACTTCAACATTTTATCTTTACACCATTAGCTTATTTTTCTTGCATTATTGCACTAGCCAGAACTTCCACAATAAGGCTGAATAAAATTATGACAGTAGTGTATTTTTCTTGCTTCTAATTTTAAAGTGTTTCAAATGTTTTAACATAGAGTTGAGACTTATATGCTTTAAAAATATATATTTGAGATGAATTTTACAGACACCTAGTATAATACCTGATCCATAATAATTATAATTTACACAAAATAAATAATGGGCTGGGCATGGTGGCTCATGCCTGTAATCCTAGCATTTTGGGAGATGAGGTAGGAGGATTGCTTCAGTGTAGGAGTTCAAGACCAGACTGGGCAACATAGTGACACACATCACTACAAAAGATTTGAAAAATTATCCAGGTGTGGTGGCATATACCTGTAGTTAGTCTCAGCTATTTGGGAGCAGAGTTGGGAGGATCACTTGAGCTGAGGGGTTAAACATGCAGTGAGCCATGATTGCACCACTGTGCTCCAGCCTGGGCAATGGCGCATGACCCTGTCTCATAAATAAATAAATAAATAAATAAATAAATAAATATTTTCAGAATAATGAGTGAACTAGGATTTAAATATATCATGATCCATCATTCTTACACATACTGGTTACTATTATTTTGCTCTTCTATATTTGAAACTCCAAAAGGCAAAAAAAATTATATTTTTAATTTGTATTTCTTTGATCATTATTGGAGAATAAATTTTATTAAGTATAAAGTGATTTGGAAACATCTGACATATTTCTAGATGACATGCTCAGATCTCTTGTCCAGATTATTTTGGAGTATTTTTTGTCCTTTTCTTACTGATACATAAGAGCTGATATGTTGACACAATTGATGACACATTGATGCCACATGGTACAAGTATTTCCCCCTGCCCAGTTTGTACATTTTTTCTGATTTTTCTTTAAGACATTTAATGTAACTCAGAAGTTTCTAAACTTTGAAAAACAAATATATCAATATTCTGGAGGTATAGCTCAGCATTTGACTGGACACAAATATCAATATTTCATTTTCCTTCTTTGCTTTTATAACAAAATAGATTTTCCCTTAATCTCACTATCTGATATTTGGTACAGGAGACTATTGCATATTTTTTTCTCAAGATATGTTAATTGAATGAATTTTATTTATTATGTCATTTGTTTTCTACTACTAGAATATGTATATTTACAGCAGAATAAAGGAGTAAAATGTTCCACTCAACAAATACTGGGAAATTATTTAATAAAAATGTGCCATTCAAGATAAAAAAAAAATCTTACTAAACTAAATGTAAAAGGAAATCCAGCAAACGGTATCTGCAAAAGGCATACTTCAAATATCATTCTAGATAGAGAAATATTGAAAGCACTTTTTTAAAAATAGAAAAACAAAATAATACTCTATTCTACTCAAAGAAAGTGTCTTGACAAGTGTGATAAGACAAAAAAATGAGTAAATAAATAAAACAAAGCTTTCATTATCTGAAAGTGAAATAATTGTATAATTTTTAAAAATCTAGTAAAAACTATACAAAATAATACCAGAATTTAGCAAATTTAATGGGCATAAGAATGCATTTCATTATGGCCACAACCAATATTTGTCAATGATTATTTAAATTTAACCATTTATTATAGCAACAAAACAGTAAATTACTATAGCAACAACAATAAAATACCAAAGTACGATGGTTAATTTTATGTGTCATCTTGACTGGAGCACATGGTGCCCAAATATCTGGCTAAATATTATTTCTGAATGAGTCTGTGAGGGTGTTTCTGAGTAAGATTAGTGTGTGAATCGACAGACTGAACTGATTGCCCTCTCTAATCCAGATGAACATCATCTAATCCATTCAGGGCCTGGAGAGAACAAAACAGTAGAAGAAGGGAGAATTCTCTCTCTCTCTCTCTCTCACTCTCTCTTTCTCTTCCTGTCTGCCTGAGCTGAGATAGCCATCTTATCATGCCCTCACACTGGAAACGTATTCCACCAGAGTTAGGTCTCTGCATATATGCGGGTGTGGGTGTGTGCATATGTATACATACGTATATTGCAAAATATACATTTTGTTTCTCTAAAGAACCCCAACTAATACACAAGAAATACATTTTTTTAAAGTACCAAAGTTTTATGCAGAATACTATAAAAATTTACTACAAGATATTAAAGGCAAGTTAAGTAAATATAGGGATACACTATGTTAATAAATTGGAAAACAATTATAAATGTCAATTCTCCCCAAATTGACTATTAATTTGAAGAAAATTCATACTTAAAAAATTATAACTCTAATATTTTAATGAAACTTGATAAATGACTTCTAAAATTTATATGGAATAGCAAAGCACTAAAAATAGCCAAGATAGTTCAGTAGAAGACTGAGAGGATAAGACTTTTCAAATGAGAAGACTTAGTATAAAGCTACAGTAATTAAAGCAGTGTGACATTAGAGTATGGATAGGCAAAATAATAATAATAATAAAGAATCTACAGCCCAGAAGGAGCCCATGCTCTTAGGAAACCCTGACATGTGCAAAGATGTCATGGCAGATCATAGAGAAAGAAAAGACTGTTTAGTAATGAAACTGGAAAAATTAGTTCCATATGAGTACAAAAAATGAAATCAGATCCTTATGTCATAACACATACAGAAATCAACTCTACTGGGATAAAGAACTAAATCTTTGTGATAAACACATTATATATGCGTTCCAGAAAAAGGTATAGGAATATACATAGCTTCTTGACATAAAAGGAGCTTGTTCTTAGCATGAAAGAAAAAGAACTGGCAACAATCCAAAGCCCATCAATTGGAGAGTAAATAAATTGCACTTTTTCACACAGTGGAAATTATATAACAGTAAAAGTAAATGTACTATGGCTACATACAGTATTAATAATATAAAGTGAAAAGGCATGTCCAGAGACTACATATGGTATATCTTTATTATGAAGTTCAAAATAAAGCTAAAACTAAATAAAATAATGTTAAGCATGCATTAGATGTACCAATTTTTAAAATGGCAATTAAAAAACAGAAAACCAAATACTGCATGTTCTCACTTATAAGTGGGAGCTAAATGATAGAACATGGGGATGCATAGCAGAGAACGACAGATACTAGGGCCTTTCAGAAAGTGGAGGGTGGGAGTGGGGAGAAGATCAGGAAAGATAATTAATGAGTACTAGACTTAATACCTGGGTGATGCAATAATCAGTACAACAAAGCCCCATGACACAAGTGTACATAATAAACCTGCACTTGTATCCCTGAACTTAAAAGTCACACATACATACACACACACACACACACACACACACACACACACACACACAATTGTGTTTGCATCTGAGAAGTGAAAGGGAGGTAGGTGAGGAGATAGTTTAGATAGGTATGGGATTTTCTATTTCTATTTTTGGTTTGAATGGTAGTTTCACAATGGCTGAATAAATTCTGAATAAATAAATCTATTAACTGACTAAATAAATGATTAAAAAGAAAGAGGGTCATGTGTAAAATTAGTAATGACAGCATGTGTAATCCAGATCCAAAAATTGAGAGAAAAATTTTATATTTATTATAAACTAAATTTGAATCTTGACTGAGATGCCCTCTATTTTTCTCTGCATTCCCTATCTATTTGCATGTAAGAACTATTATCTTTCATCTAAAATGCTTTGTCATGTGTTTTCTTATGCAGTAGACAAGTCCACCTATATTATTCTTATTTAATACAGGTAGTTCTTATTTTCAGCAGTATGTGTTAACTATAAAACATGCACATAAGAACTGTACCCTTGGTTGGTCACCGTGGCTCACGCCTGTAATCCCAGCAATTTGGGAGGCTGAGGCAGGTGGATCATGAGGTCAAGAGATCAAGACCATCCTGGCCGACGTGGTGAAACACCATCTCTACTAAAAATACAAAACTTAGCTGGGTGTGGTAGTGTGCACCTGTAGCTCCAGCTATTCAGGAGGTTGAGGCAGGAGAATCACTTGAACCCAGGAGGCAAAGGTTGCAGTGAGCCAAGATCATGCCACTGCACTCCAGCCTGGCACCTGGTGACAGAGCG
This sequence comes from Cebus imitator, assembly GCF_001604975.1. Classification (NCBI taxonomy): domain Eukaryota; kingdom Metazoa; phylum Chordata; class Mammalia; order Primates; family Cebidae; genus Cebus; species Cebus imitator. The sequence goes on from NW_016107794.1 coordinate 301,390, forward strand.
AGACTCTGTCTCAAAAAAAAAAAAAAAAAGAACTGTACCCTTAATTTTCACAGCTATTCAATTACTATAATACTGTGGAAAATGAGTGTACAACATACATGAGTGACAGTCAACATCATATTACACAAATTGCAGACTGTATTTGTAGAGGATTGGTCAGCGTGGTGGGAAAAATTATAGGAAAAGGCACAAAACTTCTTGGAAGGCTGGGAGATTTTGCAAAAGCTTCAGAAAAGGGTTATGACTGAAGGCAGCCTAATACTCTTAGCTAGGGCTAATGGCAGAGGGCAGATAACAAGGGAGTGCAAAGGAATTTATCTAGATAAGCTCGTTTACCTATTTCTCCGAATCCAACCTTTGATCATCAGTGCACAGGACTGCCCCCTACTTAGGGGGTCAATAAAGTTAATTGCCCACAAATTTTGTTTGCTGCAAGACTTTGTCATTAAACGTGTATAAATAAATGCCAGTGTCTCCAGGTTATAGGGGCTGTACTTTCTCGTCAGTGGTGCTAAGCCATGCCGTCCACTAGCCACACTCACAGGCAAAATACTTGTGTCTGCGTACTTCGTTCATCCACTTGGCCAGAGTCTGCAGGACAGACTCAGCTGCTGGTGCCCCCACATGAGGATCGCTGCAATGGATTATGATGGAACTCTCGAAAACGAAGGTGAAGAGACTGCACAGTTAGTAAGTCAGTAAGTCATTGGTGCCCGCTTGAGTTTTCCAAGTTCGAGGGAATTATTCAAGCTAGGATTTCATCATGTGACAACAGTCATCAGCACAATACAAATAGTATATAAAAATATTGAAATAGCAGCTTAAAGTTACTGGAGCCTTGGTTTTGCAGGCTCAATTAAGGGACCTAATGCAGACTGTTGTTTCCCATAACCCATGGTTCCCGGAAGAAGGCATGCTAGACATAGAGCTCTGGGAACAAGTTGGGAGAAATCTTAAATGACATCAGGCACAAGGACAACGGGTCCCAGTAACATCTTTAACATTGCTGTCCCTCCCCTAAAAAGGGAAGGGAGGAGGAACCATCACCTACCTTATCGCCTCCTCCATCTCCTTCAGCCCCATAATTACCAGGTAAAGGTGCCACAAAGGACACACAAATTCTCCCTGAGCCCCCTCTCCCATTTAATAGGAATAAAGACAAGGGATATGCTACAGCTATGGAACCCTGTCTTAGGCAAGCGACAATAGAAGGGGAGTTCTTGGCCTGTCTGGTAATGCAAGATAGACAAGGCAATCAGGTATATGAACCTGATTTCTTTTGACTGTTAGAGATAAGAAAAAGCGTTAGAGAAAATGGAGCTGCTAGCCCATTTATGAAAGGATTCATTGAAGCCATCGCAGACAACTTCCATATAACCACATGGGACTGGCCAGTGCAAGCTAAAACAACTTAAGAGGCCAGTCAGTACCTCCTGTGTAAGGCAGAATTTGATGAATTATGTGAACAGCAAACCCTTTTCTAATAATGGCACCTGTTATTCCTCCCCTACTCTGATGTGGCTGTCTCAAAATCCTATTTGGGTAGAACAGTAGCATTTAAAGGAGAGAAATTAAAACAAGCCCATGAATTAGTTTAGGAGCAATTAAAAGCCAGCCATATAGAACCATCTAACAGCCCTTGGAATTTACCCATTTTTGTTGTCCCCAAAAGGTCTGGAAAATGGACACTTTTGCATGACTTACAGGCTATTAATGCTAATCTGCAACCTATGGGGCCTCTTCAACTGGGACTCCCTTCCCCTGAGGCAATTCCTCGGGACTGGCCTGTAGTTGTTATTGACTTAAAAAACTCCTTTTATACTATTTCCCTTGCAAAACAGGACAGAGAAAACTTTGTGTTTACAATACCAGCTATCAATAATAAAAGGCCAGCTCACAGATTTTATTGGAAAGTGCTTCCTCAAGGAATGCTGAAAAGTCCTACCATGTGTCAGTATAATGTAAATCAGGCTTTGATCCCCAGTAGAAAGAATTTCCTAATTTCAAGATTATTCATTTTATGGATGATATTTTGTAGCAGCCCCAACAAAGCCAGTACTTTAAAGTTTATTTGCTTCTGTCCAAAGAAATACACAGTTAAGAGGTTTAATCATAGTACCTGCAAAAATACAAATGTCCTCTCCTTGGAAATATCTTGGATACATACTAACTTTCCAGTCAGTAAGATCCTAGAAGGTTAAATTAAATACTAGCAACTTACATACCTTAAATGATTAGCAAAAATTACTGAGCAATATTAACTGGCTTCTTCCTACCTTGGCATAACTACTGATAAATTGTCAAACCTGTTCTCTATCTTAAAAGGCAATGCAGCCCTAGATTCTCCCAGGTATTTAACCCCTGCAGCAAAAAAAAGGAAATTGAGGAGGTAGAACTAGCTATCTCTCAGAGGCAACTAGATTGCATAGACCCACAATATTCAGTTCAATTGTTTCTTTTTCCTACTAAACTTTCCAATAGGATTAGTAGGAAAGATGGCCCCAGGGCTATGATTCCTAGATGGGTTTTTGCTCATATATGATACTAAAATCCTATCTCCCTATATCCAGCTAGTTAGTAAAGTCATCTATATGGACCACAGATGATGAAGTCAGTTGCTAGGTTATGACCCTGATATCACAAGAATTTCCTTGAATAAAAAGCAATTCGAAGCAGTCTTGCCCCTCTCTCTAGATCTTCAGCTAGCACCCTCTGATTTTGCAGGCCATATAGAGCATCCCTTTCCTGTTGATGAACTACTTCAGTTTTTATCTCATACTCCTGTAACTATTCTAAAAGTGATTCACTTCCCCATACCTAACACTTTAGCACTTTTTATTGATGACTCTGGTAAAAATGGAAAAGCAGCTATTTGGTGGGAACTGTATAATTCCCTCACTTAGCCGGGCGCGGTGGCTCACGCTTGTAATCCCAGCACTTTGGGAGGCCGAGGCGGGTGGATCACTAGGTCAAGAGATCGAGACCATCCTGGTCAACATGGTGAAACCCCGTCTCTACTAAAACTACAAAAAATTAGCTGGGCATGGTGGCGCATGCCTGTAATCCCAGCTACTCAGGAGGCTGAGGCAGGAGAATTGCCTGAACCCAGGAGGCGGAGGTTGCGGTGAGCCAAGATCGCACCATTGCACTCCAGCCTGGGTAACAAGAGCGAAACTCCGTCTCCAAAAAAAAAAAACATAATAATAATTCCCTCACTTAATCTGGATTTACTAGAACTCAGACAACTGAGGATGGAGGCTTAGTATTAGGCCTAGAAGCCTTTTCTGCTCAGCCTATTAATATTGTTAGTGACTCTGCTTACTCCATGTCTTTATTGCAGAAGCCTCAGACAGCCCTCATTAAGTCTACTCTCGAGCCCACCCTGTGTGCACTTTTTTTTCAACTTCAACAATTGCTAGATCTATGAACACATCCTATTTTTATCACACATATTTGAGCCCACAGCTCACTGCCTGCCCACTGGCTTATGGCAGTGATCGAGCAAACCTGCAGGTTATGATGTCACTGCTTGATCATGTCACCGAATTGTATTAATTCTTCCACCAAAATTGGAGAAACTTAACTAAACAATTTCAACTTACCCAAAGACTAGCTAAACAAATTATCCCGCAATGTACAGATTGTCAGCTAACAGGCATGTCTCCTGTTATACAGGTGTTAACCCTAGAGGACTAGAACCTAATCAGTTATTGCAAACAGATGTTACACACATCCCTGAATTTGGAAAACTAAGATATGTACATGTATCCATTGATACCAGTTTGCACCTACTTAGCACATATGCTCTTCCTGGAGGGTCCGCCCAATATGTTATTAAACACCTTCTAACTTTTGCATTTATGGGGCAGCCCACAAGAATTAAAGCTGATAATGGTCCAGCTTATGCCAGCTCACAATTTCAACAATTTTGTCACACATGGAACATCCAACATTCCACAGGCATCGTGTATAAACCCCAAGAACAGGCCATAGTAGAACATGCATCCTTAAAAATACGCTCAGAAAACAAAAAAGGGGGAATATGAAGAAGGACTCTGCAACACTACTGGCACAAGCCTTATTTACCCTTAATTTCTTAAATTTAGATGACAAATAATCAGATATAGAAAAGTGTTTTGCAAAAGCTCCTCGAGACATAAAACCTGCAGTTTTATTGAAAGATGTGAATAGTGATGTATGGTGTGGTCCAAATGATTTGCTAACATGGTCCAAATGATTTGATAACATGGGTATGCTTTTGTTCACACCCCCTCAGGCCATCTTTGGATTCCAGTACAATGCATCAAACCATACCATGGTGTGGCTGGGACCCAACCCGATACCAGAAATGAGGGACATGACCCTGCAGGACCCACAGCCCCAGACAATGCAGCTTTCTCAGACAACACAAGCCCCAGACATTATCTGGGGGATGCTGAAGAAGACAACTCAGGAGGCTGAGCAAATTCTGCTCTAGACACAGACACCATTCACTCCAGATAATCTGTTTCTTGTTATGCCCTCTATTGTACATTGCAACTCTCATAGGGTATTAGCCTTTTTATTCTCTCACTCTGTCTGCAACCTGTACCTGCTATACTCTATTGGGGCCATTTTCTAAATCTACCATTTTACCTCCCTGCTACTTAGGCAGACACCTCCTTCCTAGCCGCTAATAATATAACTGCTTGGCTAGGAGAAATTGACTTATACCCAGTGGGGTTCCTCAGTAATGGCACACATTAAACTGAGGTGCCAAGTAACACTACATGTCACTCCATGATTGGAAAAGAGTGTTATACTCATGTTTGTCTTATGTTATTTACTAATTCTAGGATGCAAAGCCGGAACATGACTTATCACCGCTGCACCTGACAAACCCGTTGTTGCACCCATTTGTACTCTTCAATCAACAAAACCTGATGCAAAAAAAAGAAAAACAGAAAAGCAGGAGATGTAGGAGGTCAGTCAGGGTGGTGGGAAAAATTATAGGAAAGATGCAAACCTTCTTGGAAGGCCAGGAGGTTTTGCAAAAGCTTAGGGAAAGGATTATGGCTGAAGGCAGCCTGATCCTCTTACCTTGAGTTAATGGCAGAGGGCAGATAACAAGGGAACGCAAAGCAATTTATCTAGATAAGTTTGTTTACCTATTTCTCTGGAAACCAACCTTTGATCATTCCACACAGGACTGCCCCCTATTCAAGGGGTCAACAGAGGTAATTACCTACAAACTGTGTTTACTCCAAGCCTTTGTCATTAAATCTGTACTAAATAAATGTGAGTGTCTCTCTGGCTTATCAGGCAGCACTTCTGTCAGCGGTGCTAAGCTGTGCAGCCCACTAGCTGAGCTCACAGGCAAAATACCTATGTCTGCGTACTCCATTCATCTGTCGCTCAGCCAGAGTCTGCTAGACAGACTCAGCTTGTATTCTTTTTCATAATTATTATTATTTGTATGCATGTATGTATTTACTTATTTTAGAGACAAGATCTCACTCTGCCATTCAGGCTCTACTGCAGTGGTGTGATCATAAGTCACTGCTGTCTCAAACTTCTGGGCTCACAGGCTCAAGCAATCCTTCTGCTTCAGCCTCCTGAGAAACTGAGACTACAAGTATACACCATTTTATCCAGCTAATTAAAAAAAAATTATAGAGATGGAGTCTCACTTTGTTTCCCAGGTTGTTCTCCAACTCCTGGCTTCAAGTTATTTTCCTGCCACAGCCTTTCAAAGTGTTGAAATTACAGATGTGAGCCATGGATCCCAGCCAAGCTTGGTATTCTTATATGGAGAGTTGAACCCAGGATGCCTGGGTGAAATGCATTCTTAAGTCTTTCATTCATGTATTCTGCTAGAGAAATTTAGAAATGTGTCACATAAAAAAAAATAAAGTTTTTATTGGAATGGCATACAACTATAAGCTAATTACAAGGTAATAGCCATATTTGTAATATTACATCAAAACTATTGAAACAAATAAAAACATTTGGTAAATTTGCCAGCTATAAAGTAAAAATACATGACAAAATATTGGAGGCTATGTCAGATAGATATAAACTCTGACATTAGTCCACAGAGGCTCTTTCTGTGCTCTTGGGCAGAGCCATCTTCTAACAATCATAACTTGATCAAGAGTGTCTTAACTGCCTGGGAATGTTCTAGGGCACAGATCCAGATATCCAGTAATAGATCTTGATTTGCTTGCGATAATGAACTCTATGAGAAAATATCCAAGTGAAAAATAAGTCTGAGAGAGTATATAAGTAGAGCAACAGAACTTGAGTTTTAAAAGAGAAATAATATTTTCAGAGAGAGTATGAGGTTAGACCTCTTCCATCCCCTAACATTGCCTCTTGAATGCCTACTTACTGTAGGATAGCAAATGATGTAAAATAAAGGAAGAATTTACCAGGGCCCCAACATCATGCTATGAGAAAACACTTCAGAAGACTAATAATATAAAGAAAAAATTTTTTGATTGCTAGAGGGAAAAAGCATCAAAAATAGAGGATATCTGTGACAACACTGGCAACTCCATGAACAACAATCTTGGGTTACAGAGGTCATGGATGACCAGAGAAAGAAACACTAAAAAGAAGGACCCCACAAATGCAAGAAGTAGCTTCATATATGCCAGAACTCTGCCTCTCTACAGACTCCTGGGAGAAATAACTGAGATAATTTGTAAAATTGAAATGAAAACTAGACTTCCTGTGAGTCAAAAAAGTATATTTTTGGAGATTTGAGGTCTAAGATATTGTAAGAGTGGTGAGGGGCCATGTCGGGGAAGTAAAAGAATCCCCCACAGCTTCACTAAATGTGATATGATAATAATATGATATATTAACAAAAGTGATTTTGTTCCCCTGCCATCAGTCATTGAGGCATTCTACCGATTTGTCTCACAAGAACTGAAAACAAGAAATTAAAAAAAAAAAAAAAAAAAAAAAAAAAAAAAAAAAAAAAAAAAGAAAAAAAAAAAAAAAAAAAAAAAGGATGCCATACTTCCTTGAATTTGGAATTTTAAAATTCTACTCTCCCAAGAGCAACAGAAAGGACTCCAGTACACATGCCGGACAATAGATGGGAAAATGCAGATCACTTAACAGACTCCTACCACCTTCATTCTCCAACTCGAAAATCAGTAAAGATTTCTCCGACAGAGGGAACAAAGGTGAATTGAAAGGGTTGCAAGTCATGAGTCCCTTTGAAAAAAGTTTGTTCCTATACAAACACAAAGCAGTAGAAACACTTACACTATCCTCAGTCAATACTGAGGAAGCAGCAATAAACCACATTACAACTTGCCGTGGTAGGTGACAAGATAGACAAGTCAATATAGCGCTGAAGAGTTGCACAGCACCCCAGAAATGCAGAAAGAAATGATTCCAGAGTGTCAGAAAGTAGCACCAGAGTAGAGGACAGATGAAAGAGAAGGGATAGAGAAGCAAAACAGAGGTCATCTGCATAGACTGAGGCATCATCATGATCCTATCACTGCATGCTTCCTGCAGCAAACAATTTTGGCAATTTATATTATATTAAAAGCATTAAAGATATATGGATCCTTTGACTCAGCAATTTTACCTATAGAACTTTTACTAAGCTATTACTAAGGGAGAGATCAGATTCCAGAAATGCCATGGACCAAAAAAAAAAAAAAAGTAAAATCTCTCATGCTTTAAAATGTTGAAATTGTTTTAAATGCATGACAGCTTGTGAGGAAGGAAAAATGTCAAGTATCATAAATGAAGAGGTAATTGAAAGCAGAATAAGAATATTTTGAGCTGTTGGTGAGGCTACTGTAGGGAGGAAGGATAAGTATTTTCTGTCTGTGTGATACAGCATCTTTGATAGAAGAAAGGGAAGAAGAACTGAGACTAGCATAAACCCAGAATCCTCAAAGTGCTACACCCTAGTGAAAGAGCAAACTAGACACATATTCTCCCCAATGGCTACAGGAAAGTGGAAAGAAAGCTCATCTGTTTTACTGTCAGCTATAGAAGGAAAAACAAGAATCCTCAGAGGTTCCAGTTTTGTGCCTCACATTGGTTTAGGGTTCAAATTTTCATTACCTATGTAATATAAGTACCAACAATTCAAGAAATTTATATAAAATGTGTTAATAATTCTGAGGCTTTCTTTGCAGAACACAAAGCAAGCCACAAGGTTTTCTGACAGCAGGGAAAAATTAAGCCTTCCTAATGTGTGAGCTAACAATAAAAAATTAAAAGCATATGAGGAAAGAATCTATTGTGAGTTAAAAGACACAACATCTGATATATAACCCCATGAACATGTTATAATACCAAGATCACTCAAATAAGATACAAAATAAACATAAAATTAATTAAAATGTAAAAGAAAAATTAAAACCTTAGGGGAAAAAAATGACCTAATGAAATAATACAACTCACAAATGAACAAAATATCTTATAAAAATGCAGTTTTATTGGAATATATACATACATATGTGTAGAGAGACACAGACACATTAATAGGTAGACAAAGATAGATAGCTGATAGAGATATATCAGCAGTCTATATTCAGCTGGAAAGGGAATAATTTAAATATAATAAATAGTTGAAAATATCATACAACTTCTATCAGAAGAAATTAAGACATAAAAAAGAGATATATTAAACATGTTAAATATATCTAACATTTATCTAAATAGGTCCAAAAGAAAATGACAGAGAGACTGTAGAAAAATAAATATTTAAAATGATAAAAATAGAGAATTATTCAGAATTTATATTTAGATGTAATGAAGTAGGAAACAGAAAACAGAGACAGAGAGAAGAAGAAAGAACAAGAATAAAAGTGAGATCAAGAAAGAGAACAAGAAGGATAGGAAGAGCTAAGAGAGAAACTGTTCAAAGCTATGACAGAGCAGCAACATATTACCTACAAATAAATGGCAATCACTCTTACAGAAAAGCTCTTAGTGATGTAAATAGGTCTGATAAAGCTCTGATAAATATATCCCAGCTATATACTTTTATAAGAGGCAAAAATATAAAATCAGAGAGTTTTAAAGTCAAAGAATGGAAATTATATATAAAGGAAATAAAAGGTGGCTATATTAATATCAAGCAAAACGGACATTATGGACAAATAAAAGAAAAAATTGGCAAAGCATTAGACCATGATGCTAATGCTCTATGTGAGTAACTAACAACATGATTTCAATATACAAGACACAGTTTGGCAAATACAGCAAATATGTGTTCAGAAAATATATAGGAATATAAAGCAAAAATTATGGGGAATTCTCGAAGAAAGTTATACTTCTCTAAAGTTATTGATAGATTATTTTGATTAAAAAGTGAAGTAACAAGACAAAACAACATCTAATAGAATATATGCTAAGACATTGCCAGTATCCCACCAAAGTAAACATACACTAACTGTATGATCCAACAATTTTACTTCTAGGTATGTATTCAAAAATAATAAAAGCATGTTTTTATACAATGACTTATACATGAATAATCATAGAAGTTTTATATTTAATAATCTAAACTTGGAAACAACTAACATATCTATCAATGAAATAGTAAATTGGTGTTACATCCATACAATAGTTACTACTCAGCAAAAAAAAAAAAAAAAAAAAAAAACAAAAAAAAAAAAAAAAAAAAAAAAAAAGTATGCAACAACATAGATGCATCTCAAAATAATTCTGCTAAATCAAAGAAACTAGACCAAAACAGAGTACAAAATTCTAGAAAATGCAAACTAATCCACGGTAAATAAAGCAAGCAGATTAGTTGTTGCCTGGGGTGGGGGATGGGAGTAGAGGGATGGGAGAAATGAAATATGGAGAAGACAGATAGAACTTTTTGGGATTGTTACATGTTCATTATCTTGATTTTGCTGATGATTTCAGTGATGTTTACATATATCGGCACTTTCAAAATACCGTTTTGGAGTACTGGTCAGCAATACAAAAATTATGAGATCCTTTCGTTTGCAGCAACATGGATGGAACTGGCAGATCTTATGTTAAGTGGAATAAGTGAGACGCAGAAAGACAAACTGCATGTTCTCACTCATTTGTGGGAACTAAAAATTAAAATAATTGAACTCCTGGAGATAGATAGTAGAATGATGTTTACCAGAGGCTGGGAATTGTAGTTGGGAGAAGTGAGAAGTGGGGATGGTTATTGGTTACAAAAATATAGTTAGCTAGAATCAATAAGATAGGATCTACTATATGATAGCACAACAGGGTGACTACAGTCAACAGCAACTTACTGTGCATTTTTACATAACTAAACATGTAACTGGAATGTTTGTAACACAAAGAAATGATAAATGCTTGACATAATGGATATTTCATTTACCCTGATGGGATTATGCATTGTGTGCCTGTTTTAAAATATCTCATGTACCTCATAGATTTACATACCTATTATATATCCATAATAATCAAAAATAAAAAATGGTTTAAAATAGAACAAATTTTAAAATTAAAATACTCTTTAAATATGGCATTTATTATCAGTTCTACCTTAATAAAGTTGCTAAAAAATTATAACTGATTCATAACACCTCTACAAAGCATAATGTGCCATATCCAGCAAAAATACTAATCAGAAATTCATACTTTTCAAAGTACCTAATAAAATGAGAAAGGGACTAAAAATTAATGAACTAAGAATATGCCGAAGAAGTTAGAAAAATAAATAACATAAACCCTAAAAGAAAAATCACAAAGAATAGGGTATATTTTCAAAGGAATTAGAAGGAAAAAAATATAAGGTCTGCTAATATTAAGTTTTAGGAAAGCAGTGGGAAGCAAGAATTCTTGTACATGACTCCTGAAAGTGTTAGTTGGTATAGCCATTCAGGAAGAAAACTAGCTGAAGTGAAGTTAAAGATATGCAGATTCTCATTTCCTCCTATATATGTTTACCTTACAGAGGTTTTGCACTGTACATGAGGATGCATATACACAGATATACTTGTGCATATACAAATAATGCAATATTGTTTGTGATAGCAGAAGAATTTGAAAATGTATTTGTCTTTAAATATGGGTGGATAAATGAAAGTTCAGTCATGAAACAGAACATTATATAGCAGTTATAACTAATAATATAGATCTTGCAACATGGACGGATCTCTAAAAAATAATGTTGGGAAAAAGCAAGGTACAAAAGGATATGTACATTCTAATGAATCATTTTTGCTTTTTGTAGGTAATTAAGTAGGTGACAGATTTTTGGGGTCATTTATGGGAATGACACAACACACCTTCTCTCAAGGACAGCAGGTACACAAGGGGAGATAGGGAGGAGTGATTTCTGCTGAATTTGCTAAATTTGATTTCTATTTATTTTTTTAACTCTGTAATGTAAGTCAAATATGACAAAATAGAGGCTTGTTACATATTTGTATACTCTTGGATGATGTTTTTAAATGATTCAAAATTAAAATTTTTAATTTAAAAATATTTAAAAGGTATACATAAATGTATAACTATTAGAATGTTCATTGAGCATTGATTTTTATTTTAAAAGAAACTAGAAAGAATATAAATATCTAACCATATGGAAATTATTCAATAAACTGTGGCATGTTAATAGGATAACATGCATTAAAATAATATAATTAATACTTGATAACAAAAAATATGTTTAAAATAAAGTAATTAAAAAATAGATTAAGATAGCTGAGTACTATATTATTCTATTACTATACTATTCTAATACTAATTATTAGAATAGTACTATACTATTCTTTATGACATACGTGTATATATGCATATCTACACTCACACACAACCACATAGAAATAGTTACAGGAGGAAAATGATCCATTTGATCAGAACTGAGGACTTTTTCAGGACACAGGAGTTTCAATGCCAAAACCAGGAAAGTCTCAGGTAACTGAGACTGTTGACCACCCTATCTGGAAGATGCTGTGTAAATAAAGAATGAAAATGAGTGAAGTAAAATTTAACTCAAAAATATGGTACAAGATGCAGTTGGATTTCCCTGACTATACATGGGGAAACTAGCTATAATTTCTGCAAGTTAAGGACATAAAAAAGCTTGTCCCGATAGTACCTGATAAGAATAGATAGAGTTTCCCATCAATTTTGTGAGCATAGCTGTGAGCATATTCAGAGAATATTAGAGCTGGAAAAGACACATCTTATCTCAACTCCTCTCTTTAGAGATTAAAATACCAAAAAAATGTGTAAAACAGTGGTTTATAACAAGTGGTAATTTTACCCTTAGGAAACAAGTGGTCATATCCAGAGACATTTTTTATTTTCACAATTGAGGGTGCTACTGGCATCCCATTGGAAGAGGTCAATAATACTCCTAAGCATTCTAGAATACAGAGAACAGTTTCTCACAACAAAGAATTATCCAGCCCAAAAGGTCAATAGAACTAAGGTTGAGAGACCCAGTTTCAGACATTTCCCATTGATACCAAAACTAAATACTGACAAAGGCATTTCCATTGTCCTGACCTTGTCCAGCATCTTTGTCACTCTAACTTTGGAGGGCTGTTCTCTAAATGTCAAGCATGAAATGGACCCTTCGATTATTTCATTTCTTCCTGGATACAGTTTATATACCACTTCCCACTTATACTTCTTCACGCTTTTCAGTATATTTGTATCACTCTCCTGAGTTAATTCATTCTAGATATACATTATCCTTAAGAAAAATAGCCATGCCTCAAGTCTGAAAAAAAAAAAAAAAAAAAAAAAAAAAAAATAAAAAAAAAAAAAAAAAAAAAAAAAAAAAAAAAAACCA
>NW_016107794.1:314201-496507 GCF_001604975.1 Cebus imitator
TCTTGATATATATCTGTAATGCTGATTTAGTGCTTCTGACAAGCATTTCCCCAACTGCATCTTTTTAGCAGCATTAGAAATAATGGCTCAAAGAAATTAGTCTTTTCAATGGCAGTATCTACAGTTGGAGAGTATTTTAAATCAAATTGATTGCTAGGATATTTGTAATGTCCAAACATTTGATTGCTTTGCTGTGTACCATACGGAAAAGTAGTAACACAGAGGCATGCCATTAAACAGTGTTGTTGTTTTCTTCCTCTTTCATTTTTTCTTTTAGTTTTATGAAGTTGCAATTAATAGAAGTAATTTAGCAGCTGTTAGGCAAAACTGCCTAGGATAGTTTGTGTATGTATCCAGTGCTAGAGCATTTTTGCTCAGTTGTAGATTTTTACACTTAGTTGTTTGTGTTTAGGATTTGTGGCAAAACCATATTTTAATATCTCGATTATCATTCTGGCAAGAGAGGAAGCATCGTAGTTTCCTCTTAAGAGAGAATAATAACCTAGAGAGATAAGGAATGTGACCTTGAAGTGTTTTTGTTCATGCATCAAGACTCAGTTCATGCATAAGTATGCTGAGGAAGTAATCCAGGTCGCTGTTTCTCTCTTTCCTGACTGCTGTGTGTTATTACCCAAATCAAGCACATTAAAGACATTGTGGAGGAGACAGGAAAAGAAATGAGACTTTAAGTATTTGCCTAAAAGGCATTTTTAACTTAAGAGTCTGTCTCACAGGGAATCATTTTTCTTTTGAGGAGCAATGGATGGTTGATATCAGTTATTTGCCAGAATATAAGTTAAAAAGAGTATATCCTAGATAGGCACTTGATTTTGAAGATAATTTAAAAAAATAAAATAAAAATTGTTTTACAATGAGAACTTCTTCATACCGTCAAGATCATTGCTGTATTCAGATACTGTATGATGTCAAAGCATTCCAAGGATTGCTAGAATTTAGTGCAGAGGTGCAAGTCTGTGAGTGATTAATAAAACCTCTTGGCTTAAGTAATAGAGAAAGTAATGAGAAAATATCAACTCATGAGTTTAACAAAATAAAGGCCTTTAATCTTATCTAGACATCAGAAATTATTTGGCACAATCTCAAGTTAATCATTCTGTTTACAGGAAAATGAAGCTTTTAGTACAAAAGAAGTTTTTTCCTCAATAAAGTGCAAGGTAAGGAAACAATTTTTCTTTTGTGCTACATTGGAATGATTGGAATAAGGAAATGTGAATATCCGCTAAAAAAGAATCTGGCTTTAAAAAACGGTGCCACTGGGTGTCCCAAAGTTTGTTTCTTTTGATGTCTTGAGATTTCAATGTGTACCAGAATAACTGGGCTATGGCCAGAAATTCTGGCTAGAATCTCAATAGATTTTTTCCTACTGCTGTGAAACTTCACAAGAGAATGCAACTACAGTGAGTGTGAAATATGTTCTCACTTTGCAATTGTAGGAACCTTAATAGCTGATTTCATAACCATTCATTGCCTTCAGAAAACAGGTACATTTTTTCTCTCAAAGACCATCAAAACAATCTCTTTGTTACAGCAGCATACTTTGGATGTTTATGCCTTCCAAATGTCATGTTGAAATGTGATCCCTAATGCTGGAGGTAGGCCCTCGTGGGATGTGTCTAGTTTGTGGGGCAGATCCCTCACGAATGGCTTGGTGCCCTCCTTATGGTAATGAGTGAGTTTTTGCTATGAATTCCCATGAGACATTGTTGTTTAAAAAGAATGTGACATCTCTCCCCTCTTGCTCCCAATCTTGCCTTGTGATATGCTGACACCCTCTTTGCCTTCTGCTATGATTGTAAGGGTCCTGAGGTCTCCACCAAAAGCTGATGCCAGCCCTGTACTTCATTTATAGCCTCCAGAACCATGAGCTAAATACATCTCTTTTCTTCATAAATTACCCAATCTCAGATATGTCTTTTAAGCAACACAAATGGAGTAACACACATCGTATAAACATTTTTTACCCAACAACATCCTGTTTTAACTTTCAAGCAACCTATGAAAACACAGATGAATACATATAGAATGAATGAATTACTTATATAAATTTCAGGCTCATATATTACCTGTGGATTTCACAAAAATTTCAGAAATTGGTCATTTACCTTTCAATCTTTGCTTTAAGCAAGATAAATATGAGGCCCATTTGTGGATGAATAAACAGATTCAGAGCTGTTGCATGGTTTACATAAGGCTACAAAATTAATACATGCTTGGGATGAGAGTAAAAATAGTGTCTTTTGTACTAATGTCTTTTATATGACTGCCAAATAAAAATCCTACTATCTTTGGAGAGAGATATCATAATTAGAACATATACAGTTTTTTTTATCCACAATTCAGAAATCTGATAAAAATTCTATATCATGCTAAAAAAGAGAACTAATATATAAGAAATCAAGAAAATAACAGGCAAAAGAGAGAGAACAGATGGTTTAGTCTTTAAAATAACTATAAAGTGTTCAATAAAATAAACATATTAAGAATTTGAGCAATAAATTAAAATCCATTTTTCAACAGACAATTCTAGAATGCTGCTATCCAATACAGTAACTACTAGGCACTTGTGGCCATTTAAATTTAAATTAATTCAAGTTAAGTAAAATTTAAGTCAGTTCCTTAGCCACACTAGCTGCATTTTTAAGTGCTCAGCAGCTAGATATGGTTGGTGGCTAACATTTTAAGTAGTGCAGTTTATAGGACATTTCTTTCGTCCCAGAAAGTTTTGTTGGACAACAGTGCTCTAAAAATAGAAATTGTAATAACTGAAATTTAGTCATATCATACTAAATACAGCAGATCAACAGGTTAGTAAACTGAAAAAAAACTCTAGTAAACATCTAAATTTGTAATGACAGGTGGGATCAACAGACCCTCTCCCCCTAAAAAACAGCTATTAAAATGGATAAAATTATTTTAAAACAACAATAAAAAATAATAGTTTAAAGCCTCTGGATAGAGTCCTAAGGACATGCAGAATATGAAGAAACTCTATTAAATAAAATATATTAAATCTCAGTAAGAACAGTCAGCATCTGTGGCAACTGCACCATTACTTGTTCCCTTCCTTACACCCCACACCTGCTCAGGCTTCCAGAAACTCTACTCCATGCAACCAAGAAGTCAGAGACACTCCCTGTATTCTCAATTTTAAATCTAAAGCTATAGTTTCACTGCTATTTCTCATACCCTTTAGCACTGTATAGAAAAAGTATATTCTATATGGCCAAAAAAATCTGAAACTCTTTCCCACCCAGTACCTACTTACAGGGAAGAAGCTGTACTTCATACACAGTGGTCATATACTACTTGGGCCTTACACACTTAGACACACTTGGCCTATCCCAGCTCACCTAAGGATAGAATTTCAAAGCTTGATGGACAAGCCAGTAAAGCAGGGGCTAACCTTGCACCCAGTGTTCACACTCTGGGAGAAGAGGATCTCATTTTCAACCCCCATTTCCTGTACAGGGGCAGAGAGTAAATCAAGTCTATGCTCATACCACCCTGAATGCCCCCGATCTCGTCAGAACAGTAAGTCAAGAATTTTATGCTTAAAAGTCATGTCCAAGTATGTTCCCTATCAAGAGTTGTCAGAGAGGGAACATCCAAACTACTGGCTACATATGTGGGGAAAGAAGTCAACTCTGAACTGTGACAGCAACATTCAAGCCAGGCATAAAAATTCAGTGGCAAAAATCTAAATGGCTAAGATGACTAAAACACAACCTTTGACCCATAAATAACCTATAGTAACACAAGAATGGTAGCTGCTAAAAAAATAAAACCAAGAGAAAAAAATCTGAGCAAGGTTATCAGAAGCTGCACACTATGGAGGCAAACAGACTTCACAGAATTAGTTCTTTCAACTAATTAAACAAATAAAGGGAGACCAAACAAAAACAATCATAACATTAATAATAATATTTCCAATGAGATCAGCACCAGTGTTGCTACAATATATTAACTAAAATGTCCACTTTTGAACAAAAAAAATTCACAAGACATGCAAAGAAACAGAAATTATGACCTATATACAGTAAATAAATGAAAATTCTTTTGAGCAGAGACAAGTGTTAGATTTAACAGAAAATGATTTCAGAGAGCACAGAAAACCCTCTCTAAACAATTAAAGAAAATATAATAAAAATGTTCCATTAAATAAAAATATAACAAAGATATAGAAATTATTTAAAAAATAACAAAATAAAAATCCTAAAATTGAAAGCTATAAAAAATAAAATGAAAAATTATTGGAGGGCTCAATAGTAAACTTGAGCAAGCAGAGACGATAATCAGTGAATTTCAACATAAATCAGTGCAAATCAGACAATCTGAAAAAGAGATTGTGGTGATGGTTGCAGAAGTCTATGAATATACTAAAAATAATTGAAATGTATATTTTAAGTTGCTGTAATGTTATATCAATTATATCTCAATAAAGATGTGTTTTAAAAGATAATATGCAAATTCACAAAGGAAAAATTTAGAAAAAAATTATAGATATTGTATAGTAGGACCATCTTAATTTCAACTTTTCTGTGTTCTCATTTTTGACTCTCAAACGCAATAGTTATTCAGAGAAACATATGTGTTAAAAAAAACTTTGCTGTTAAGTTGAAGTTTCAAATATTGAAAATGTTTTTGTATTATTTTAACATGGAGAGATGACAAATGTACTTTGGGCTATTGATGACTCTTATCTTCTTTGGATGCTTTAAACTGAAGCCCATTCTCTGTGCAGTATAAAATATTAAATAAATATGTTAAATTTCTGTATTACTTACATTATTTAAACCCCATTAAAAACATTTTTTGTTTATATTGCCTGAAAAAGAACAATAGAGACAATATGTGTAATCAAATTTGACTCATTAAGCTCTGATTACCATATTCTCAACTTTTAAGTTATATAATATTTTAGTTTTATCTTCATTTTTTAGCTTTACATATTAGACACAATTTATTTTGCTTAATATAGTCAAATTTGCTTTGAATTGCTTACACTTTTACTAATTTCTTTGCTTTATATATCTTTTTAAATCTCATATTCTGCCATTCTGCCCTTGGATCACTTTCACTTTAATTGAAATATCACTTTAACACTTTATTTATTGCATATCTACATTTTATCCCTTTATTATATAAATATATGTATTTCACTTTCATTCTCCAAAAAGAATCTGGATAAATACAAAACTTAAGTTGACAACTGTTTTTTTTTTTTTTTAACCTCACGGCTCTGAATCCCACACATCCTATCATCTACCATTCCTTTGGAGAATTCTGTTGCCAACCTAGTTTTTGTTCCTTTGTAGGTAATCTACTTTTCTCTCTAGTTGCTATTAAAATATTTTCTTTATTTTTGGTGTTTTTCAGTTTCATTTTGATGAACCTTGATACTCATTTATTTTATTTATATTGCTTAGGAAACATTATGTTCGCTATATATTCAGCAATTTTGGTACAACTTAGCCACAGTGACAATTTACATAGATGATTGTAATTCACTGAGGAAAAGTGAATTCTCAGACAATTCAAGGATCATTGGTCTAAGGAATAGAGTTGACATTTATATCTGGAGACCTGAAGCATCATCAGGGCCCCACTTCTAGAGTGGGGGCATAGAAGTGACAGTAGTGAATGAAGCTGTGGTCAAAGTCTGGTGGAAAATGAGCCCACTGGGTCCACTGACATACCCGGTACTCAATTGTGCAGGTCATGAATGTATAATAGGTATCAACATACTTGAAATTTGGATTGACTCCTGAGTCCTTGGCCTGTGGGTTAAAATCCAACAAGAGGAACAAAATGAAAACCTCTGAAACTACACTTCACTCCAATCATGGTAGTAAGTTAAAAATAATTAGTAATAAAAAAAAATCATGCTTCAGAGGATGGTGGATTTTGACCTCATCACATTACCTACAGAAATTGGATGGACCTTGATGAATAATTTTAATCCATAGCAAGTTGAACTAAGTAATATCCCTGATCACAGTTTTCATGCAAGATATGAGATTTTTATTACAGCAGAATAGTATGAACTTAGATATGTGGTATATGACTAAATTATGTTCTTCACAAAATTCATATGTTGAAGTCTTTTCTCCTACTACCTCAGAATGTTACTGTATTGGAGATGGAACTTTTAAAAAGGTGATTAATGTAAAATGAGGCCCTATGGGTGGGCCCTAATCCAATATGACTGGTGTCTTTATAAGAACACACAGAGGGAAGACTACATGAAGACAGAGGGGAAAGATGGTCATCTGTAGACCAAAGCAAGAGGCCTCTGAAGAAACAACCCTGCTAGGATCTTGATCTTTGACTTCTAGCCTTCAGAACTGTGAGAAAATAAATTTATATTGTTTGATCCACCCAGTCTGTGGTCTTTGCTACAGCAGTCCTAGTAAACCTAGCAAATTAATCCATGGTATTTAGTTCTTAAATCAATGGTGACTATGCTCTACTCTATCCCAATTTAAAAAGAGAGTCATAAATAGGTTGCATTTGAATGTAATGGACAGCAATAATCATTCGTAATTTGCTTTTGGGCTTTGTTAGCTCTCCTAGGTTTTGTCATAATAAAGTCCATAAAGATTTGGACATCCAGCAGAACTTCACATTGATATCAATAACATCATATTGATAAGGTAACATTCTCTAGCTAGTGAGCTAGAGAATTTGGAAAGTTACACAAATAGTATGTCTATCTGTGGGATAGATAGTAGGAGATTTACCTTGTGAAAATTCTGGGGCCTGAAACATCAGTAAAGGATTTAAAGGTTCAGAGGTCAAGGGTATGTCAGAACATCTCCTCCTGAGTAAAAAAAAAAAAAAAAAAAATTGCAGCCTCTTGCACTATCTATTCTCAGACTGCTAATCAATGCATAACTGAGACTGGGTAATTGATAAGGGAAAGAGGTTTAATTGACTCACAATTCAGCATGGCTAGAGAAGCCTCAGAAAACTTACAATCATGGTGGAGGGGGAAGCAAACACATCCCTCTTCACTTGGTAGCAGGAAGAAGAATGACAGTTGATTGAAGGTGGAAGCCTCTTATTAAGCCATCAGAACTCATGAAAACTTACTCACTATCACAAGAATAGCATGAGGGAAACCACCCCCATGACTCTACATTTCTCTTCTGCTCTGCCCTAACAAAGGTTCTCCATGAGGGCTCTGCCCCTATAGCAAACTTCTGCCTGGATATACTGACATTTCCATACATTTTCTGAAATCTAGGCAGAGGTCCCCAAACCTTAATTCTTGACTTCTGTGCATGCACAGGCTCAATGCCACATGGAGGCTGACAAGACTTGGAGCTTGCACTCTTTGAAGCAATGCTCTGAAGAGTATGTTAGCCCCTTTTAACCACGGCTTGAGCTAAAGCAGCTGGGATGCAGAGCACCATGTCCCAAGGCTGCATAGAGCAGGTGGGCCCTGGGCCAAGCAAGCAAAAACATTTTTCCCTCCTAGTCCTCAGGGCCTGTGATTGGAGAGGCTGCTGTGAAAGTTTCTGACATCCCTTAGAGACATTTTCTTCATTGTCTTGGTGATTAATGTTCAGCTCCTTGTAACTTATGCAAATTTCTGCAGCTGGCTTGAATTTCTCCCCAGAAAATGGGGTTTTCTTTTCTATCCCACATCAGGCTGCAAATTTTCCAAACTTTTATGTTTTGCTTCCGTTAAATACTGTGCCACTTAGAAATTTCTTCCACCAGATACCCTAAATTATCTCTCTCAAGTTCAATGAACCAAAGATCTCTAGGGCAGGGACAAAATGCCTCTAGCCTTTTCGCATAGCAAGATTACCACATTACAGTTCCCAAGAAGTTTCTCATCTCCATCTGAGACCACATCAGCCTGAACTTTACTGTCCATCACACTATCAGCATTTTGGCAAAAGCCAATCAACAAGTCTCTAAGAAGTTCCAAACTTTCTGACATTTTTTCTGTGTTTTTCTGAGCCCTCCAAACTGTTATACCCTCTGCCTACTACCCAGTTCCAAATTTGCTTCCACATTTTTGGATATATTTACATCAGTACCCCACTCCTGGTACCAGTTTGCTGTATTAGTTCATTCTTACACTGTTAAAAAAAAACATACCTGAGACAGGGTAATTAATAAAGGGAAGAGGTTTAATTTACTCACAATTCAGCATGGCTGGAGAGGCCTCAGGAAACATAATCATGGTAGAAGAGGAAGCAAACATGTCCTTCACATGGTGACAGGAAGAATGAGAGCCAAGTGAAGGGGGGAGCTTCTTATAAAACCATCAAATCTTGTGAGAACTTACTTATTGTCATGAGAATGGCATGGATGAAACCACCCCCATGATTCAATTACCTCCCACCAGGTCTCTCCTACCACATGTGGGAATTATGGAACTATAATTCAAGATGAGATTTTTGTGGGGACACCATCAAACCATATCTTGCATCTTCTATTGCAAGAATGAAGCCTGATGCCTAGTAGGTATCTTTGGGTTCTCATGACAACACATCTAGAAATACTCCTCTGGCTCACAGACTGGGTTATATAAAAGGCTGCCAATTTTATTTAGAACCTTGAGTACAAAGGCCTTTGTAGCAGATCCAGAATACGATATAGGCAATCACACAATTAGGTCAGGCAGTCTGAAAGACCCTATGGTATTATTGTCATCAGTGGTAGAAAAAGATGCAGTGTAGAATTTATCCCAAGCCACAGAAAAATAATAATGACCTGCCAAGTCATTAAATTGAGGAATTCTAACAGCTTCCATTATAAAGTTGAAATGGTAAAATCAGGTTAAAATATGAGCAGTAAATAGCAGAGATGATGAGTCAAGTTTTATGAGCAGATAGCTCAGGACCCCTTGTGACTCACAATGGTTGCCCTAGCATCTTCCCTCATTAAAAAAGGAGGAAGGAGAGGTCAGATCAGTACATGGCTGAAATAGAGTAGTAGCCTTGAAATACAGTAGCTCAAAAATAATCTCCCAGTAGGTAGAACTTTACATGGTATACCAAGTCATCCTTTTTACATGGAAGAAAAAGCTGACTGAGGTGAAAATATATATAGACTCAAGGGCAGCAACCACTGACCTTGCTGATTCTTCTGGGTTCTGAAAGGAAAAGTCATATACAAGTGAAGATAGGAAGCTCTGGGAGAGAGGTATGTGAATAGTGGATTAACATATGATGTGGAGAAACACGCTAATACTCATCAGAAAACATTCACCATGGAAGAGACACAGAAAAATTGATCAGACAAAATAGACTGGTCAATTAATGTTAGAGTCTTTCTCATTGGCCACATGGAGGCTATGCATGGGTCTAACAGCATGAACTCCCGCTTACCAAGGCCATCTAGCAATACCTGCCTCTGAATATTCAACTTCCCAGCAACAGAGACCAGTGCTAAGCTTCTGATATGATATCTACCAAGGGAGTATTTGGTAGCAAGTTAATTATATTGGACCATTTCTATCTTGGAAGACTCAGCAACTTATTCGGAGTATGTTTGCCTTTCTTGCCCACAGAGCCTCATTCAGCACAGAAGGGTTTACAGAGTACCCAATCCCACAGAAATGGAATCTAACCTGACATGGGACCCATTTTACAGCAAAGCAGGTATAGGAAGGGGACCATGACAACAGAATGCACTGTCTGCCTTCCTTCCCCACTGTATAAAAGTTGCCATTCAGATAAAGCATTAGAACAGACTGATGAAAGCACATAGAAAGTGATGCTTCCAGGGAATACTCTGCAAGAATAGTACACTACTATCCAGCATACAATATTTGCACTGAATCAGAGACTTCTGTTTAATGGTAGTCTTTCGTAGAAACCATCAGTCTAGGCACCAAAGGCTGGAAAAGAAGGTGATTCCACTTATCATCATTTCCAGTGACACACAAAGGAATTTTACACGACCTTACCTGCAGAAATAGAGGGCCTGATCCCAAAGAAGGCAACTTATCCAAGGGACAAAATAAAGATCACATTGGAACTACAAGCCATGGCTACCATGTGAGCACTCAGGACTTATTTTTAACAGAGATCAGCAGGCAAGAAGAAGTGTCACCATATTGGAAGTGTTAATTTACACTATTTAGATGGACAAGATAGGGCCTGCAAACATACATGTTGGAACTCAAGTAATCAGTTCGGATATCTCCCACTTTCTTGATTACTTGGGACTATGACTGCACAAATACAGAAATCTCTCCTGAGAATAGCATTATTAGCAGAAACTCAGGAATCTCAAGAAATATTACGGGCCACACCCTTTGGTGAGCCACCAAGATTGGCAGGAGGTGATAGCTGAGGGCAAAAGAAATTTCGAAAGCTAAAGTGAAAAATAAGTGCCACTTGTAATCCTGAATATAGCTGCATCATTGAGGCTGTAGTTCATCCCACCAACTTCCCTCTACTAAATATCCCCAAAGAAGAAAGACACACTAAACCCTTGAGGCTTCCCCAAAGCATATGGCATCTGTATAAAGAAGTGGTGGACTGTAGCAGCCATTGAATTGCCCTGCTCAGGTCTTCCTAAAAAGAATTTGCTGCTGTTCTGTTACAAGGAATGCAGTTAGGAGAACAGCTTCCAGCTTCAGGCTCTTCACAGTCACCTCAGCTTTCAGTTTGATGCTATGAATTTCCTGAGCAAATCAGCCAAGAATAAGCATGGAGGAAGTACTATGTCCAGTCATTTCTGCCTAACAGAGGACTCCTCTAAAAAGGAATCTTTGCTCCAAAGTTCTCCTTTTGTTTGGCGGAGACTTACTTCTATGCGTTGTACGGTCTGGGGTCTTCTCTGTCCCACTCCTGCTTCCTCTCCACTTCTTTTTTACAGATGCCACATCTAAAGGCTTTCCACGCAATTTTTCTTATTCATCATTTTATTTTTCACAGTATATATAACCCAGTAAGTTGTTGTCACCCTTAATTCTGTCTCAGTGTCTGTTTCTCAAGGGTCCTATCTAATACAGAACTCCAGAATATGTTACAAGTATATTTGTCAAGTTTATTCAGCAACAAGGTAAATTTTAGCTGAAGGGCTTTTCATAATACCTTGTCTGCAACATGCTGCAATTGGAAAGCAAGAAATCCTTGCAATTTCTTTGGGGTTTTGTCTTTCATATTACCAATATGCTCTTCATTTATTTGATGGTGAATTTTTCTCCTCCCTTTATTGACGTGCTCCTTGACAAGATTTTATTATCTTTCACATTTTTTTCCTGAGATTTTGTTTTTGCTTCAAGATTTTATTCAGATTAATATTCCTTCAATAACTTTCTTTAATTTATGGTGATATAGCTGGTGACCAGTTGATTTAGTTCTATATCTATGTTTTTCTGGTGATTCTCCTCTAAAGAAAGTTTTCCTCTTCCTTTTATCCTCTTTACAACATTATTTTATAGAATCTATTTCATTTATTCTTATTATTGTTCATCTTTGATGAGGAGTTAAAGAAAAGCTGAACTATATTTCAAGTTACAAAGTTACATGAACCTTTTCTTGGTTCATGTAAAGTTCCTTATAAAGCATAAAGTTTTATGAATGAATGACGATTTTTTTTCTGGACAAAAGTGATTGACAGATGAACTTTTTTCCTCCGCTTCCTGAATATAGGTATGTCTTATACTTCTATATTTGGCAGCTCTTCTCTTCCTTCTTAAACTGCAACTAAGTCTAGGGGATCTCCTGCCAATAGACACACCCTGTTTCTGTTGTCAAAAATAAGAAATGTTGGTTTTCTCTTTTACTAAGTGTCATCTACTTTGCACTGCAATATTCTGCAGGTCTCTCCTTAAATCTGCACCTCTGTTTAATTTTTATAGTATTTGACAACCCATTCTCTAACATTACAGTTGACATTCATATGACTTTTAGTTTTATCCAAAATGGAGATAACATTTTTTTCCTTTCCTTTCTCTATTGTTTGAAGATAATTTCCAAGAAGAGAAAGACATAAAACTGTGTATCTATTGCAATATTTTAAAATCAGAGTTTTATATACATATTTTACACATAATGCATTAGGGACACAATTTTTGAAACTATTAAACAACACATTTTTTACTTATTTTCTTAATCATATGTTTCTGATTCTCCTATCAGTGACATCACTTCAGAGAGAGAGAAAATACCACACAGCATTGGTTGTGTGGTTAAAAAGTACTGCTTAGCTTCATGTCTAAAATTAAATTTTTGCAAGTTTTATGAGAAAAGACTATATAGTTACGCTTTATTGTAAACAAAAATAAACTATTAAATAATAAATATCTTCCTTAAAATATGGCATACAGAATGTGAGTCTCTGACTATAGCTTTTCCTATTAACTGTAGTTTATTGAGGATGGAAGATATGACATAAGAAAGAACCAAGGTAGGAACAGAGTCCTAATAAAAGAAGAAGAGTGAGGAAAAAGGGCAGAATTGCAGGTTGTAATTATTCAGGCTCCCCTCTTGTAGTAAAAATATAGAGAAAAGTTACAACTGGTGAGAGCAACATGGGTATGATTTGGTGTAGCTAGCATAGTTAGCTCTCTGTGTGGCTGGTCCTTCCTTTCTAGGACATATCTCAAGGAAACTGTAAGCCCTTTGGAGAACCTTATGATTAAGGGGAAACCTGACATACAATAAGGAGAAACATGACATACATGAAAATTGCTAAAAAGATGACCAGCATATGGGTCTATATCAGCACCTCTCAGTTCTTTGTGTTTGGTGTGGAACAAGGGAGAAATCCTGAAGTTTTTCTATGCCCTGCTCAGAATAACTGAGCAACCGGTACACAAGGAAAGGCCAGCATTTGGGACAAGGAAGTCTCTGAGTGTGATGACCTGGAGCTCAGAGACCATGGCAAGTTAGACAAATTTCCAGAAGATCTGCAGTTACAATAACCCAAAATTAGTAAAATTCTCAGAGACCACAAGCATAAACATGCAGCCTAATGGATTAACATAAGCCTGCCAGACTACAGATAAGATCAATAGAAAAAAAAAATAGGATAGCAGATAGATCAAAGTTCCATTTTTTTCTGAGGCTAGAACACATTTAACCCTCCCTAGTATCCAGGCACCATTTTAAGAAGGACTTGGGAAAAGAGAAACTGACAGAAAAGGGAAAGAAAGAGACCTAAAGAGCTCTGAAGTAACTTAAACAAACTTTTTTAAACTTTAAGAAGCTAAATTATATTAAATGGGTAAGTTTCCAAGTTTTCTGCCAAAAATCAGAAACATAAAGACATGACAAATATGGTTGTAGAAATATTAATAATTTGATTTGTTTTTGCATATAGTAGCTATGCAAAATGGAAGTTATGTTATGTACAAGGTAAACTTTTACCTGTTTTCCTAACTTAATGTCACAAAAATTATTTTTGATTTTATTAAAGCTATTTGCAAATGTCTAATTTAATGGCTGTATAATGTTCCACCTTGTATAGGCTGTAGTTTAAAAATTAATTCCATTAACGCTAGGTACTTGTATTTTTCTTTTATTTGTTATAGAAATGTCCACAATATAAGTGAGATATCTCCTACTGTCCTAGAACTGTGTCTAATGCTAAAATCTGGGGATGAGAGTTACTAATTATTTTATACCTGAAAGAGAATCACTGGTGAGCATCAACAAAGGGACGCAGATGTCACTTCTCCAAGCGTATAGGAGGTATGTAATTCTTATGTGTCAACTTGACATGAAGTGCCCAGAATTTGTCAAATGTTATTCTAAATGTTTGTGGGAGGATGTTTGGATCAGATTAACAAATTGAGAGATTTAGTAGTAAAGTAGATTGCCCTCCCTAATGTAGATAGGCTTCATACAATCAGTTGAAGGCCTAAATAGAACAAACAAAAAAAATGAAACCCTTCCATAATTAAGAAGAATCCATCCCAGATACCTGCATTTGAGTTGGGATATCATTTTTTTCTTTTTTGGCAGCTTTTGGCCTCAGATTGAAATATCACCTCTTGATGGGTCTTGAGCCTGCTGGCCTTCAGACCAGAACTTCATCATTGCCTCTCCTGGCTCTCCAGCTTGCTGAATACAAATACTGGGACTCATCAGCTTCCATAATCATGTAAATTGATTCCCTATTTATATATTTATATATCTTGTTGGCTTTGTTTTTTTGAGGAACCCTAATACAAGTGACAGAGCTTTTGCTACCTAAGCCTCATACTCACATATGTAATCTCTCAAATACAAAGACAGGACAGGAAGAAAAGAAGGCAGCAGTCAAGCGACATAGGCTATGCCTAGAGACCAGTGTCTGAGGAAGCAGGTTAGTCATTCTCCTCTCCATAGAGAACTGAGAGGGCTGCGTCCTTCATTCTCTAAGCCAAGTAAGGTAGCAGCTCTGAGACAATTGCACAGACAGTGAGGCCTGAAAGGAGAAGAGAGTGTCATCATTTTTCTGGTGGCTTGAGACTCTAAATCCCTATAGACCTCTGCAGTGCCCCCAGCAGAGTAGAATCAGTCGTGGAGAGGAGTACTTACATGTATTCCCTGTTTGCAGATGTATATCAACAGGAAAAACTGGGCTAGAGATTTCTGAAGAGAGAAGACCACTGGAGAAACCTGTGCCAAAAGGATCTGAAGGGAACTTGGTGAAAAATGGCCCATGCTACTTGTTCTTAGCCCTTAAAGGGTGTAGAAGATGACCTAGTACTGTCTATAGATCCACATGAAGTGTTAGAAAGGTTAGGGGAAAAGGAGAGTTACCAAGGTAGCTCTGGGCAAAAAAATAAATAAAAATAAAAACCTCCCCATTGAGAGGGCTGAAGGGAAATTAGAAAATTGCCATTTTCTGAGGGAGTCTTTATCCACAGTTGGGGATATGACAAAACCAAACACTCCCTGAGGAATTATGCTCACCATCAATTCAGAGACCAACCCAGCAGCAGGAGACACAGGATGAAACAGAATTAGATCAAATCAGAGAGCGAACAAGTACACCTTCTTCGGACAACTTCTTGGGATACACATCTGGGACATAGGCCGTTTTCATAGTACAATCTATCCTCTTGTAGTCTCTTCCCTTTCCTGCCCAGAGGGGATAGATTTTGAAGGGGAAGTATGCCCACAGCCACAGCTGCCTTTCTGCCTCACCTCAAATCTCTTTGATTCATCAATCTAGTTTTGCTGAGAAAGGGGCAATCTTTGGTCAGATACAAAAACTGAAGTCTGAATCTATATAGTACTTACTACATTTCCGTAAGTAAAAATTATTCAGAAGTTCATTAATTCTGCTAAAAATCTTGTTGAGAGATAGTGAAAGGGGATTTAATATACCACCATTTAAATCAGAGACTAGAAGAAGTAATATGATTTCAGGATACATAGGTAAGAGGCTGAAACTTCTTAGCCTTTTTAATGAACCAATTATACCAACGGGTTGAAATTAAGAGTCTGGTGCATTATAGCTTCTAATTTTTCTTTTCCCTCTGGATTCTCAGTTATTTCTTTAGGATAGATTCCTAGAAGTAGAATTACTGTATTAAAATATTTTTGATTATGAGGAATAGAAACACATTTGAACTATCTTATCTTAAAAAAGGAGATCTCACTGTGATATCATCACAGACGTGTGTCATGAACTCCAGGGATGGGTGTTGCTGCTGGGCTTCAGGGTAGGAGGTACCCAGGGACTGGAACATTGAAAAACTTTTCTCATTATCGTTTTGATTATTTGCACGTCTGTCTATAATTCCTTTTGTTGACAAAGTAGTTTCTTCTGCCTCTCTTTAGTCTGAATTTTTACATTAGAATCTTTAAGTAATTTACAACAAATTGTATTATTTAAGACCTACGTGTCTTCAGAAAACACAAAATTTCTGAACACCTAACCAGTTGTCTCAGCTTTCTAACTAATAATTCACCTTATCTTACTGATTAATGTATTTATTTTATGCTAAATTATACAATAGAATTTATTAATAGACTAATTCTTCACAGTTCTGTGCTGATTTCATTATAGTTTCAGAATATGTTTTATAATCTGGGAGAATTAATCTTTCTAAACATTTTTTTCATTGTTCTTAGCTATTCTAATTTTCATATAGTTGATTTTCAAAATCGTCAAGATTAAAAAGGAAAGCTTCAATAACATTTTGACTGGGATTGGGTTAGATTTGTGCATTAATTGTTGCTCCTCCCTGGAATATGATATATCTCCACATTTACATATTTTGTTTTGTGTGTGCATGAGGAACTTTTGGTTATTTTTTAACAGATCAAACAATAATTTATTAAAGTATCAGTTTATTACTTTTCATTTATTTTCTAATGTATATTTGCAATTATATAGAAAACACATTTGTTGTACTTTTTGAACATATAGTTACAGAATATTTACTAGTTCTAACAATTTTATCAGTAGATTGTTTTGGCTTTTTAGTTGGTTCTTGTATTTTATATAGTACCACTTTCTAGTTTACACTAGACTTGCTCTTTTCCTTTTTATCCCTGGGCACGTGCCCCAGTGCTGCTTCTTCTGCCTGCTTCAATGATATGGTGCATTTTTAGCTTACAGTTGCAGTGCTTTCTTTTACATGGGCCCCAAGAATGATAGCATGCATTGGAACAAAGCAATCCCACAAATATACATTATTTATAGTTTATTGATTAACAATATCTGCACTCATGAAAATCAATTAAACAAGATTGCATACTACAGCAATTTCCAAACAGTGCCCTAAAACTATAATTAGTGATATACAGCTTATGTGACAAAATGTACAAACAGCCTGCAGCCCTGGTGAAAGACTCTATTGCCTCTAACAGATTAGTTAGTTATTGCTTACAGTTCAAACACTGAATAGCTGTGTCTCATTTTGAGAATAAACCCAGGTGTAGGTATGCTGGAAAGCCTCTGCTATCTAGAAGGATCCAGCCAATACTGTCTTAATTGAATTGACATGAGTAGAGGCAGATGCTCTGAGACCATAAATCTGCATGAGTAAAACTAGATTTTCTGGGTTCACTTATCTCTATTACGGAAAACATTCTATTAAATTTATAATTACCCAACTGATATATCTAGCTAGCTAACGATTCCTGCTCTTGAATCTAGAGAAAATACCACTCAGGAGTGGAACAAGATGAAGGAGCTTGGTATCATTTCTCCTGCATAGATTCCTTGGAATCTCATATAAGGGTGCTGTCCTATTTAGGTTAGCCCTCTTAGAGGAGTCAGGAGCCTGGGCCTTCAGTGGATGCCATGCCTAGGTCTTTCATTGTTAGCCAAGTCCTCCCACAAACTTGTTGTCAATGGTACAGTCTTTGTTCCTGTCTTCTATCTCAGAGCTACTGACCTGATATTGCTTGAGCTGAGATAAAATAATAATATCTGTAGATATTCACAGTGGTCCAAGTGGGAGGCTTGACATCACAGTAATTCAGAAAAAAAGATAAAAAGGTATAGCTAGCAAACAGCAGAGTGCACGAGCTCCAATTTTAATTGGAGCTGCTATGTTGAACAACAGAAAAACAGGTTGACTCATTTGGTGTCTATTGTACTGGAGTAATGGGGTTATTTCAGTATGTGTCCTAGCTATTCCTTCTAGAGCATCAAATAGAAATAGATTGGTCCAAGCCCTAGTGAATGCATTTGGCTCATAATATAGTTTGTATTTAGATCAAATTTATAGTTGCCCAAAATAGATTCTCCAACTGTGCAGAAGTCATCTAAGTAGCAGGCAGAATGATAAGGGTGTTTTTTTTCATGCATTCAAAAACTCATAAGTTGCTGAAGATACGCTTTTCAATTGTTATCCATCCTATAGAGACTATTGCAAGAGTTCAGGTTCTCTTCAATTACACTAAAGTGGTGCACTTTTGTCTGCTGTTCTTTTAAATCCCTATTATCTCTAAATGTGTTTAGAAAACACCAGGAAGCTCAAAAGGTTGTTGGTTCTTTCTTTATTCTTTTCTCTTACTTCTTCCCTTTTTTTTCTTTTTATGAGGGTTCATAGGTACAGTTTAATTTTATTCTTCCAAAGCAAGAGTTTTCAGCTGGGACATTTTGCTTCTCAGGGGACATTTGGCAATGCTTGGAGACATTTTTGGTTTTCACAGCTGTGCATGGATGGGGAGATTTGCTGCTAGCTAGTGGGTAGAGGCCAGAGATGCTGCTAACCAACCTATATTTTATAGGACAGCTGCCACAACAAAGATTTATTCAACCCAAATGTCAATAAGATTGAAATTGTTCAAGAAGAAAAACACAAGATTGATTAGAAATATCTTTAATATGACTTTTAGAGAAGGTGAATTTACATATTTTTACTCTATAATTTTGAATTTAGATTGGGAGATTTGCATCTTGTGGGGCTTGTACAAGTGGACCTTGCCTTGAAGTTACCAATGAATCATTAAAATTACTATTTTAAAAAAAAAGCCATTAGATCTGACGCCACTTTCCTATTTCATATTCTGCTCTGATATATTGCTAATGTGTCTAATTAAAATTGTCTGTGATAGAAAAATAGCACTAAATTTCTTTGCAGTTACATTTACCTAGAAGGAATAGTATTTTAAAAATTTTTAAATTGCTTTTTAAAATGCTTTTGATGATGGGATAGAGGACACTCTATCCTAAAATGTGGCATCTTGGTATTTGAAAAATCAGCAGGAGGAAGAAAGTCACTCACACTTCCCCTTGTGTTTCTCACCTGAAGCAGGTCATAAAACCTAGGAAGGTCACTCCCTGACCTTCCTGTACTCTTATTCCCTGAAGCACATCACAGGACTCTTAATCAAAAAGTACTCTACCTTTTCTTAGAGAGAAGAAACGTCCTTATTAACAAAGACACAGAAACACCAGGAACACTCCAAAAAATAGGCCTTTGTCAAGTTCCCTCTCATTTTTTATCATTAGATCATATCTTTTTGTCCTCCAATCGTATTTCTCGATAACTGTTCACTCTTTATTAAACCTAAGGATAAAAATACACTAGTTTACCAATTTCTCTGGGTCTTCATTTTCAAAGGCTTTCACATCCTGTAAAATCTATATTAAATAAATATATATGTGTTTCCATTGTTAATCTGTCTTTTTGTACAGTGGCCTCAGCTATGAACCTAGTAAAAAGTAAGAGAAAGATATTTCTTTTCCTCTGCTACATTGAGAAGCCTAAATTTTTATGTATACTTTTATTCTATCAACATAAAGTGAAGAGTCTTTGGTGAACCCTAAGTTTGTAGTTTCACTTGAGCTTTGGTCTTACCTTTAACACTTTAACTTTTTATTCTTTACTTTCATTTTTATTTTTCTTTCTTAGTTTTTCAAGGGTTCTGATAGGCAACATTAGTATTTGAAGCTTTTCATATTAAAGAATGCTCCTATAAAATACGGAAAAGTTATGCACATATTGACAGTTCAGAAATCACTTGATCCAAGGCGCAACGTGATCAAGGCCAAACAATAAAATCCATATGTGCAGAATGGCTGGGGCCGGTCATTTTACAAATAATGATGGAATTAAAGAGATCTGTCTTCTGATACCTGTGTTCGCACCTGGTATGACGTCTTAGATAAAGAAACCTGGACCTTAACCCCTTCTCAGTCTGCCAGGATTAGATTTACACAATTACATTAAAATTTTTAAAAAATCCTTTCTAAAACAGCCCCAGCAGATGAAAAAAAATGTGCTTCCTTCAGAGATTCCTACTTAACATCAAGTGTTCAATCTGGTATTTCTCTAAACATATCAGTAGGAATAAAAATGTCAATATTAAAAGCAGTGCTTCTCTGAATGGTTCTGTCCCCCATGAGATGCATGACATCTGGAGACATTTTTAGTTGTTACAATTGGGGAGGGGAGTATCGCCATTGACATTGAGTGGGTAGAGGCCAGAGATGCTGCTAAATTCAGGACAGCTCCCCAGAACCAATAATTATCCAGTCCCAAAATATCAATAGTATCAAGATTGAAAAATCCTGACTAAAAAGATGAACCAAAGATGAGTTGGTAAATGAACCCCATTCTCTTTAATGCGGTTAGCTACAGAGTAAGATGCCAGACTGGAAAATGTGTTTCCAAACCAATAGTTTTCTTTTTCTTTCTTTCTTTCTTTCTTTCTTTCTTTCTTTCTTTCTTTCTTTCTATCCTCTCTCTCTTTCTTTTTCTTCTTTTACATTAAGGGTTTTTGGATTAGTGCTCATGATAGTGAAAGTGTATGTTTAAAAATTTTATAAAGCAAATTAAAAGCTGCATTGCCTTTTTATTTCCATTTTCTCATGTTATGAGACACCATCCTACAGTATACAGGCTTATGAGGCTAACTAGCCTGTCAGTCGCTTGAGTGCACAGACCACTACAGAAGCCAATTCTGACAAATCTGATTTGAAATACTTCCAAAAACATTCTCCTGAGACTGACTTTTTCTTGGATTAAACCTAAAGGATACTCTAGGGCCCTTCAATTGATGTATCACTTTATAAATACAGCAGCAAAATCCCTGACCACTAGTCCTCTTGGGTGCTCATAGCATAAAGCTTGAGTAAGACATAGTTGGAATAAATAAAAATTAAGAGGTGCTACAAAGGAAAAATATAAATGGCTTTGAACAAGCTTTGCCAAAGTTAAGTGGTAGATAAATTAAAATAAAATTAAAGGGAAAAAAAGTAGATTATGATTATGAATAATGAGTTATTAACAAAAAACAGACATTTGGGTCATGTTCTTGACCTTTGATGTTAATGAGAACCATGGATAGTACTTCCACACTGCTGCTGCCTAATCCATTGTGGGCCGGTTCAGGGACATTTTTAGACTGTAAAACATCATGGATCTGAATTGTGTGGTCAGTTTCATTTCAACTTCAACACATATAAATTGTGAGAGGGCTCTTGATGTTCTAAATCATATAAGCCAGCTAAGTTTATTTTGCCTAGTTCATAGCAGATGCACACTAAATATGCATATGTTCCACAAGTATGAAAAATATTAATACAAATGTTACTCCAATTAAAACATTTAAAACTAACATTTTATAGGTGAGCACACTAAAGCACAGAGTTTATGTAATTTGCCCAAAGGCTCACATAGAGTGAATGGAAGGGCCAGGATCTAAACATTACTACGCAAATCAAAATAGAAACATGTAGAAAAGGATCACCAGTCAATTCATCACCCAGTATTTTTTTACATCTTTGTGTATATTTAAGTCCAGATGTACGTGTAAGGTTTTAAAAATAAAAGTATATTATTCATTATATCTTGCAATATTCTTTTCTCACTTAACAATGCATCATAAACATTATTCAAAATCAACAATCAGCATGTCCCATATTGATACCTGATTAGTAATCCGTGAAACCGTATCCCACAAAATGTTAAGTGTCGTGCTGCCAGGACCTAAACCAAAAGTAAAAGAAAAACAAAAACAAAAACAAACTGAATGGTTGCCAAGGGCTGGAGGGAGGAGAACATGTGGAGTTGTTGTTCAATGGGTATGAAATTCAGTTATACAAAGTGAATAATTTCTAGAGATTTGATGTACAATGTAATGCCTATAGTTAACAATACAGTCTTGTGCACTTAAAAAATTGTTTAGAGGGTAGATCTCATGTTCAGTGTTCTCACACAGGGAGAAAAGGGCGGCACAATAAACTCTTGGAAGTGATGGATGTGTATATTACCTTCTTATGGTGCTAGTTTCATGGGTATATGCATATATGCCCAAATTTATCAAATTGTATACATTAAATATGTACAGGTTTTGTATATCGAGTACATCTCAATAAAACTGTTTAAGAAAAAGAAAGAGAGATTAACAAAAACATATTTTAAAGGTCTTGCCAATATTAATAGCTATTATTAATGTTTTGCTAGTATTATTAACTATTATTTCAAAGGGCAGTGTCCACTTAGGGTAAAGTTCATCATGATGGTAGTTAATGTAAATACATATCTTTAGTAAATCTTAATTTCAACTTTTTCAGCCTATTTCTTGTTAAATTCTATTAGACTGTTAGTTATTTTTAACTCTAACATTTAAGTCATTTAACTTAATATGCCTGATTAAGAGCAGAAACAGGAATATTTATAATTGGAGACTGCAATACACTGCAATAAACTGAACAAAACCAGGAATATCATATTTTTGTGGAGCTCACCCTTCCCATAGGAACCATCATGTGACTTAACATGGAAACTTCTGACATAGGGACCAAGTGAGGTTCCAGTCTCAATGAGTATATAAATACCAGTGAAAATGTACTGAGAAATTACAGCATTTTCTTTCCATATCATTGTGGATCAGTTTAAAAATCATGGCCTTATAAAATATACTTCTGTGAAATGTTATAGGTAGAAGAGAAATTACTATGAACTAATAAGAGAGTTGGAGAAGAGGAAATATAAATATTCCAGATGGACTTGTATTTCAAGTAAACTTTCCAAGATAGCAAGGAAAGAATTCTACATAAAAACATGAGACTGTCAAGGAAGTTTATATACTTTGTTTGTTCATTCTTAAAATTAGTATTTCTTGAGTATGTCTAAATAACAAATAGATGCTGGTGGAGAAAAGTCAGTGGAGAAAGATGTATCCTTTCTCTCATTAGATGTATTCTTTCTCCTTATAGCTGTATTCTAATTTCTCATGTATTTTTCTCCTCTCTATATTGGCTTTAATAAGGAAAAATTTAATTGAGGACCAGAGACTGAACTATTGCAACATACAAAGAGAGAGCTTTCTTTCTGCAGGCTGGTTCAATATATAAAAACATCTCATCTAGAAAGATGCAGCTTGACTCAAGCTGTGCCAGGGACCAGAAATTAATGCAGAAGTAGATGAATGGACAAGAAAGAACCAATATGGCAATATAGAACCAGCATAAAAAAAGAAATGGTAACCCTGAGGTGAATTGCAGTCATTTCCTTCATCATCTTAGGATAAGTTTGAATAAGGGAACCCAGTGAGCAGAAATTGGAAGTTAAATTAGTGCCATCTCATATATCAATTATCCCTTATCAATTAATTTCTAAATTCATTAATACCTACTTGGTGCTTGACGTATTCCAAACAACGTGTCAGGTGTGGAGGATACAAAAATGAAACAGATAGACCTGGTTTTTTTTTGCTTCCACATTTGTTTTTTAATTCTTGTTGTTATATGTCTGAATTCTTTAACAAAGTACTGATAATCTGTTTCATAGTGTCAGATGTCATATTTAATTAAATTTGATATACAGCTCTTGAATAGGAAAAAAAGACACCTTCTATATTGGGGAGAGAAAAAAGTGAACATGGTAGATGCCCTAAGTAGGTAAAATTGTTTAGCGTAGTACATACATCTATATCATCTCACTGAGACATGCCAACAGCTAGCTGCAGGGACACAGGTATAGCTTCTTGTTTTCTGTAAATCTATTATGTGAAATACCTCATTTATTATTTTCAGAGAAAAAAAGTCATCCAAGTAATTGAAATAGAAATGTAGTCATGCTTTGTTATACCAATGTATATGTAAAAGGAAGAGAGAATACATAAAGATATCTCATTGACAGTACTATTGAAAGATGGTTTAAAATTTTCCTTCTTTCAAAATTTAGTTCCAACTTTTAATATCCTTGGTGTGGGTACTGAGCAATTTCATGAATCCTGTGGTCCCAAGTTTATGTGCTATATTAAAAACATATATACATTATTATTTCAAACCATACCAAGGAGATATTACTGCCTTCCCAGAGTGAATAGATCATTGCCTGTCAAGTAGCTCAGAGGGGACAGAAAAAAGGAGCTGGAAAAGTTAATGACAGGAATAAAAGAAAGGCTAGGTAGAGGTCAAGAAGGGAAGATATCCCTCTTCCAATCCAAACAAACTTTATATTTGCTGCAAAATATAGCTGTGGTATGTTGGGTTTTTTTTCTTTTGGCCCAATATTTTTATTTTTTTTAACTTTTAAGTTCAGGGGTATATATGCAGGATGTACAGGTTTGTTACATAGGTAAATGTGTGCCATGGGGGTTTGTTCTACAGATCGTTTCATCACTCAAGCATTAAGCCTAGTATCTACTAGTATTTTCTCTAATTCTCTTCCTCCTCCCATGCTCCACCCTCAAAAGGCCCTAGTGTGTTGCTCCCCCCTTTGTGTCCAGGTGCTTTCATCATTTAGCTCCCACTTATAAGTGAGAGCATGTGGTGTTTTTTTCTGTTCCTGCATTAGTTTGCTGAGGATAATGACCTCCAGCTCCATCAATGTCCCTGCAAAGGACATGATCTCATTCTTTTTTTATGGCTGTGTAGTTTTCTATGGTATGTAAGCACCACATTTTTTTTTAAATCCAGTCCATCACAGACAACTTACAGAATGGGAGAACATTTTTGCAAACTACATATCTGACAAAGGTCTATCCAACATCTGTAAGTTACTTAAACTTACAAGAAAAAACAAACAACCTTATTAAAAAGTGGGCAAAGTATTTGAATGGATACTTCTCAAAAGAAGACATACATGTGGCCAACAAGCATATGAAAAAAAGCTCAACATCACTGATTACTAGAGAACTGCAAATCAAAACCACAACGTGCTACAATCTCATGCCAGTCAGAATGGCTACTATTAAAGTATAAAAATAATAGATGTTGGCAAGGTTGTAGAGAAACAGGAATGCTCATATGCTGTCAGTGGGAGAGTAAATTAGTTCAAACACTGTGGAAGGCAATTTGGTGATTCCTCAAAGACTTGAAGACAGAAACACCATTACTGGATATATACCCAAAGGACTGTAAATCATTCTATTATAAAGACACATGTATGTGTATGTTGCTTTTTTAACTTCATCACTTTAAGCCTTTTGTATTTCATGAAATATTATTCCTAAATTGAAGAAGTTCTTTAAAAGAAATATGAATTAAGCTGTGAAGCTGGTTAGCCCTTTGGAATCCATCAGGAGGCTTTGCTAGAAGTCATCATGATTCTACAGGACCAGGGAGAGAAAAGATTGTAAAGGATCACGGATTCATAATATTAATAACAAATAAATAATAAAATAATAGCATCCAAATTTGGTACCCAATAATGCAAATTGCTTTTTTACTTACAAATTAAATTCCTTTTTCTATAGGACTGTTTTCTGTTAAGCTATGGTTTTAATCCTACTTCTTTTTCTAAAACTTTCATATCTAAGGAGGTAGTCAGATAGTTGGAGCTACAAAAACAGCTCAGCCTCATGGTTTCCACCCTACTCATGGGCCCAACTGTGTCACAGAACAAAGCAGCCAAATCTTGGTTTTTGGTTTTTGTTTTTCTTTCAAAGTAGGACTTGGAATACTTGAGGAAGGAAAGGTGAGAGAACAAGTCATGTATTTGGAGAAATTTCTTATTGTTTATTATCTGAATGTATTATTCTCCTCCTATGGTAATATAGGCAGCATAATCATGTGAGCTCTGAAAAATGAGAGAAAAATATTCAGTTCAGCAAAATTATACTGACTGAAATGGATGTGTAAGAAATATTGAACTACATTTTATAGGATGTGTCCCTTTTGTTTATAGGAATTATGGAGAGGTTTGAAAAACCAGACAGTGTTATAGGTGTCTATAAGGCATTTATAGCTCTTCTATTGAAGTATTACCTTAGAAAACTTAGCTCAGATAATATTGAGAATTACCTTCTCAATAATTCACAATCTTCAGAAGGCAGCTGCTAAGACAAATAAAGGCAGAGGATCTAGATAAAAAACCAAGATTCTCTTTTCAGCTGTGCCTCCCTGATCTATCTGGATTAAAACATTTTATATATATATATATATATATATATATATATATATATATATATATAATTCTTTACAAAGCATTTTGTAGCTTGACCCTTCTTCATCTTTTCATGTCTCACCATTGGGAGATCAAAATAGTTATACATTTATGGATTACAACATCCTTAACAATCATACTAACTAGTGAGCACAGAAATAATTAAAATCATGGAAAAAAGGATGAAGCAATAAGATTGATTTCCCAAAATCACAGATGAAAACAATTTCTATTACTACTCACATGAGAGTCATACTTTTTTGCCTGACCTCTTATTGCTGACCCCTTTTCCTAAGAATGTGTGAGCCTGGTTTACAGTTCCAGCATCTTAGATTGAGTGTGGAATTGGGGGAGATAAATGAGCTTTTGACCAAAGAACAAAGGGGGATTGATGTCCAGGTCCCAGCTGAGAATGTGAAAAGCAAGTAGAGTGGAAACATTAGGTGTAAATAGAAGGTGGAGACTAGACATTAAGGAAAACCTCAGGATAAAGAGCAAGCAAGGTAGTCAAGGCAGATTTGGGAGGAAAAACAAAGACATTTCCAGACATAATGGGATGCATAGCACTGGAGCCCTTTGCTCTGTGCCACAGTTGAACCCATGGGGTGGGAACCACGAAGTTAAGCTGTTCTTTTGCCGAAAGGATTCAGTTGCCTCTTTACATATGAAAATTTTAGAAAACAAAGTAGGAATAAAACCATAGTTTCACAAAAAAAAATCCTATGAAAAAAATCTAATTTGCAAATAGAAAAGGAATTTGCATCTTTGGATGCTAAAAATAAATTAAATCTGAATCAATCCAAGTTTAATAAATCAAAATGTTATCTTGTCTGAAACAAAATCATTCCTTCCACAATTTATGGGCATTCACATGGATTTATCACGTTGTTCTGTTGAGGAATCCTATACTTTTTTTTTTTTTTCTGCTAGTGAAAACAATGCCTGCTATTGCTTGAGCCTGTTGGAGACATGATGATTTTATTAGTCAGAATGGAGTACATTATACCTGGATAACAAATTAACCCTGAAATATCAGTTATTTAACACAACAAAGGATTATTTCTTGTTCACACTACACATCCAGTGTAAATCAACAGAACAGCAGTTGTCTTTCCTATAATCAGGTAAGGAGGGGCTAATAGAATCCACCATCTGGAGTGTAGCTGGTAGTAATGATAAGATATGAGACATTAAAGACACACAGAGGCTTTTTGTTGCTTTGGTTTGAAGTTTGCACTGCACAATCACAGACGGTTCATTGGCCAGACCTCACCTAATAGTCCCACTGAAATGCAATGTAGGTTGGGAATTATAACCTACCATAACAGATCAGAAAGGAGACTTGAATACTTCTGAAGATTAGTAATATTTACCTGATTTAATATTTTAAAATAATAAAGATAAAATTCTAAAAAATTATCTTCTAGAGAAAGGAAGGATATAAGAAAAAAAAAAAAAAAAAAAAAAAAAAAAAAAAAAAAAAAAAAAATAAAAAAAAAAAAAAAAAAAAAAAAAAAAAAAACCTGAGGACATGGACAGAATCAAAAAATGACACTGGAAGGCTCTTGAAAGTAGTTTGAAATGAGGGTGTTTCAGTTACTTCATAATTTGCAGTTACTATACATTTGAAATTTTCCTCAAATTCAGAAAAAAAAATTAGTGATTGAACCTATGAAAGGTAAGATTTTTAAAAACAAAGTAGGTGAGATTGTGCTTTCAGAAAACTAGTGAGACCACAGAGAAGTTAACATCTAGAAGGAGCACTCTATTGAGGCCACATGCCCAGTAGAGAGTTAAGCCTTGGTCACAAGTTCAGAGCAAAAGAAGCCAAAGGAATGAGACTTCACGAGTCATTGCTATAAGACAAACAAAATAATGAGAGGAGAGGGTAGGAATTCCAAAGGGCAGAAATGGATAATTTTTATGTCAGTACAGGATTACTTGAGCATCAGAGGAGGCTTCTTTTATAGTCATTCCCTTTCAAGTTGCCAGAAAGAAGTAAAGGACCCAAGAGAGCCATGAGGAATTCTGGAGCACTGGTAATAAGCCCGAGATCCAGGAAAAAAACATAGGAAATACACTGAGAAGCCCAGGAAGCCTAATCCGAAAAGCATTAGCAATCCCATCGGACCAGTGGGAATCTACAAGTTGAGAATATGAAGAGCTTGGTTTTAGCAGAATTTGAATGGATTTAGCATGTCTTACTTTTAGACTAAAACAACGTGAATGAGTGAAGACAGGGTTTCTTAGAAAGACTTTGCTCCATTTGTATTTTTGAGGAGAAAACTTAGTATTATTTTTTTAAAGTTTTATAGATTTTAATCATCCTTATTATTTGGAATTTTAGAAAAATCTATTTCCTTGCATACGTGCAGTTAAACCCTTAGCAACCCCAATGGGGCTCTTTGTTCCAGAAAATACAGCGGTAGGGGTGATGAAAACCCAGGCTGGGTCACAGGCAGTGGCAAGCAGGAATTAGAGTAAACAATCAAGATGCTTTAGTTTCATGGAAGCAAAGAAAAGATAAAGGAGTCAGGTTAGGATGAAGGTTGAGCCCAGTAGGAAACCTTTGCCTGCCTTATAAGTTTATTCAAAAGAGGTGGCACATGTAATTGTTACTGGGATTTCTATTTCTTTATATAAAATCATCTATAACTTCTTTAAGCCATAGTGAGTTTTTAAAGTAGAGAAAAGCAGGTCAGGGAGTAGATCTACTCCCATTATAAAGTTTAATGCCCATCACAAACATTCAAAGCATATTTTCTACTCCAGGATCTAAGTCACTGGTTAAAATGTTCACTGCCCAAGAAGTAATCTCAATGGAATGCCATTTGCTGTGTCTCCCCAGGTTAACACTGAACCACAGATGATGTTTGTCAAAATGCGACACTTCAACCAGCTGTCTCTTCTCATAGCACATGTGCTTACAGTTGTCAGTGAGGAATTAAGACTGTAACAGCAGGGACAGTAAGGATTAGTCTTGACAGTTTAGCAAGAGGAATGCACAGTTTAGCTTTGTCCAAGTCAGGATGGCTTCCTATTTTAGAAAGAGGATGATTTCAGTTAATGAAATTTAATTTGAAAAGAGCTGTGGATAAAAGAAATACAGAAGATATCTTGAATGACAGCACACCAGGAAAATATTCAGAATTGTTGGTGTCTGCTTTTCAATCAAGATGCCCAGAATTGCAATAAAGTTTTTGATGATAAACATAGGATTAGTGGAAGACAAAATAATACATGATAAAATGAAAAGTTGCATAAAATTGTACTCTGGGTTCAAAAGAACATCTGACAGATGCAATAGCTTCACTAATTCCAACCTTGAAAAAGAAATATTAAGAAGGAAGAAGACAAATACTTTCTTTTACAGTCACAGTGAAATTATGCTTAAAATGACTGTTGGGATTTTCTGCAAATAGAACGTTAGAATGTTTTTCCAGCTTCCTAGAAATATGGTTCTGTGATTGGAACAGATGTGCTGTTTAGCTCTTTCTCCTTGACCTTTTCACAAGTCCCATTATTCCAATCAGGTAGTAAACAGCTGTTAAAATAAATGTGCCTTCCAGGTTTAGGGTGGAAGATGAGCGCTTGCACACTCCAGCTTCTGACTTTGTTCCTGGCATTATGGATTAGGTCAGAGGCTATAAACTCAGTAACCCAGAGAATGTGATAAACAAATCCTAATAATCTTGAAAAAAGCCAATCAAAGTCCATTCTTTCCATAAGGAGTGAGACAGCCAAGAGAAGGGTGCTGTGGTTAGATGGGACATGAGCATTAAATCTTCAGATTCCCTGGGGCAAGCAGATTCGTGTTTTGGGATTAATATCCAACTTTTCTGCCCAAGCGAGGCTTGTACACAGCTCTCGTTATTTTTATTATGTTTTTGGTGATCTACACAATCCTTAAACAATGAAGAAAAAAATTGGGAGTGAAGAGACATATAAGCTCTTGGTTCTCAGGTCAAAGGCTCAGCAAGCAGCTGTTCAACCCCAACAGCACTGCAGAGATTCTTAGCAGTCATCCTCAGGATGAGGCTCCAGGCTTGTATATTTGTCAGGGAACTTACATCCTGGACAGCACTCCAGTGCAAAACTGACCAAAAAAGCAGATAAGGTAGTCACTCATCCACTCCATCTGGCAAAGTATCCACCCTAGAGTCTGATGTATCTCTAGACCTGGGGTATGTCCACCCCATGAAATGTACCTGGTAATCTCCCATGGACTGGAAAGTGAGAATGGAGCTTATGTTTATATTTCATCACATTATTTTAAGTCAATATTTTATGTGTGTTTGAAAATATGCATAATACCCTGGAACACTAGATTGCACATAAAAAATAAATATATATGTATGGAATAATGCTTAATTTTTTATTGGTAAGAACACATACAATCTACAAGGTTGGAGACAACTGTTCTGGATTGCCCCCTTTCCCCAGCCAAAGGTTCACAAAAAAGGCAAGGCCTTAGAAAGACATGACTGTCATAATAACTCTTTAAATGTCATGCAGAGCAAACCTGCTGATTTAGGATAGTGATCAGACTAAGGTTACTACAGGGCAGAGGGAAGGAAAAAGGAAGGAAGGGAGAAACGGAAAATGGAAGTCCCTTTCCTCAGATGACATCTTCCTTCAATAATAAACCTTTATCAGAACCCAAACTGTGCACCTTCCTCATCCTCACCTCTCTGGCATACCCCACCTAATTTGGTGTGAACCACAGTAACTCTCATCTAATAATCTGAGAAACCCAGGAACAAGATCCAGAGTAAACGATGCCACCCTGGGAGGGTGTGTGTAGTGAGTCAAAGAGACCAAGTAACTCAGGAAAATGCAATGGCAAAATTCAGGAACACGTAGCTGCAGAGTGTGGTCTTCAGGTAGTTTGCCTGAAAGGTGTCCATGAGCAAAGGTCACTGACCTCACAACTGAAAAACAAGGCCAGGGCCAGGCATGGTGGCTCATGCCTGTAATCCCAGCACTTTGGGAGGCCAAGGTGGGCGGAACACCTAAGGTCAGGAGTTCAAGACTAGCCTGGCCAACATGGTGAAACCCATCTCTGCTAAAAATACAAAAATTAGCCAGGTGTGGTTGTGAAAGCCTGTAATCCCAGATACTCTGGAGGCTGAGGCAGGAGAATTGCTTGAACCCAGATGGCTGAGGTTGCAGTGAGCCGAGATAGTGCCATTACACAATCTAAAAATGTTGGCGACAACCGTTCTAGATTGCCCCCTTTCCACAGCCAAATATTCCTTAAAAAGGCAAGGCCTTAGAAAGATGTGACTGTCATAATA
Source organism: Cebus imitator (assembly GCF_001604975.1). Lineage (NCBI taxonomy): Eukaryota > Metazoa > Chordata > Mammalia > Primates > Cebidae > Cebus > Cebus imitator. The sequence goes on from NW_016107794.1 coordinate 345,288, forward strand.
ACACCTAAATGTCATGCAGAGCAAACCTGCTGATTTAGAATAGTGATTAGACTAAGGTTACTACAGGGCAAAGGGAAGGAAAAAGGAAGGAAGGGAGAAATGGGAAAAGGAAGTCTCTTTTCTCAGATGACATCTTTCTTCAATAATAAACCTTTATCAGAACCCAAACTGTGGACCTTCCTCATCTTGGGCAACAGAGTGAAACTCCCTCTCAAAAAAAAAACGAAAAAGAAAAACAAGGCCAGGTGCAGTGGCTCACACCTGTAATCCGGGCACTTTGGGAAGCTGAGGTGGGTGGATCTCTTGAGCCTAGGAGTTCAAGACCAGCCCTTGGCAACGTGGTGAAACCCTACCTATACCAAAACATACAAAAATTAGCCTGCGCGATGGAGGCAAGGCTATAGTAAGCCATGTTCATGGCACTGCACTCCAGCCTGGACAACGAAGTGAGACCCTGTCTTAGAAAAAAAAATAAATAAATAAAAAAGAAGAGAGAGAAAGGAAGAGAGAGAGACAAATAAAAACCAAGAGATCAAGTTCAAGATCACAGGTTGTAAAGATCACAGGTTGTAGACAGGTGGGCCCCAGGCCAAGTTCAGCTTGTAAAGATGGTTTGTTTGGTCATAGGTCTTATGTCTTCTACAAAATTTTTAACTGGTTGTAAACATTTACAACTTGTGTGATTTTATACAGCAAATGTTTAGATTTATGGCTTTTCTTTATAAGAGAAAGATCTGAAAGCATTGTACCCATATTCCTGAATAGCCACCCTGGGCTGGGGACAAATTTTGTGCTCCTTAAACAAGGAGAGCAGAGGCTGTCATTGTCATTGCATCCCTGCAAGGACTGCTGCATGCAGCTATGTTTGTTCCCATTGCTCTAGACTCACAGAGCAGTGACACAGAAAGCTGAGGAAAGTCAGGAAGGTGAATAGAAACTGAGGATGAGCAGCCCATTCTCACACCTCCTCTCCCTGACCGCAGTGCTGCCATGCGCCAGGTCCTGCTCTAGGAATCAGCAGCAGGAAGAGTCTAAAGCTACCAGAAAAGATGAGGTGCCTGCTTCTATTGAACATATATTCTAGTTGAGAAAACTGGACAATAAATCAATAAATATCAGGTATCAGGGACAATAATATTTAATACATTTTTCTAATGCTGTGATGAGCCAGTCACCATTCTTTCTCTTATGTGGTTTGGGTTCTTTTACACATATGAATTCCCATAGAAACCTCATGGAAGATAAGTAATTACATCCTATTTACAAATGGAAAATTGAGTCATGGAGATAAGCAACTTTTATAAAGTCATACAACTACACCGTGGTGAAGTAATAATGAGTCCTAGCAGTCTGGCCTCAGAAGCAAGGCATTTAACCCCCGTGCCACATCAGTAAGTATCTAGCAGAGTGTTAAAATGGACTGATGTAAAAGAGAGGGACTGAGCAGGCAGCTACTTTAGATTTGTAGATCAAGAAAAGCCTTTCTCTGGAGGTGAGTTTTAACCTGAGATCTAAAGGACACAACTATGCAAAAACCAAAATAACATAGTAGGCAAAGAGAACAACTAATGCAAAGGACTGAAGTTGGAAAGAGCTTGGCTTGATAGGGACCTGATGATGACCAGCATGGCTGTAGCTTGATGGGAGGATGAGAGGGTTAGAATTACAAAGGTGATATTGAAGAGGAAAGCATAGGCCACATTCTGCCTGGGCTTCTCACGTAAGAGAATGAAGCTTGGACATTATTTCATTTGGGAGCCACTGAAGGGTTATAGATTGAAGGGTGCCATACTGGATTTGTATTCCAAAAACATGGTAATCACATTTACCTGGTCTCTTTATAAACTGACCTTAACGTATATTTTTTATCTTCCTCTACTGTTATTTCTCCTTCATGCATTCTGTCTTGTAACTCCAGTATCCTAGTACCTAGTGTTGTGCTGGAAAACAAACTCTGTGGAAACAAAACTCTGATTTGTAGGTGTAGCCAATTTCTGTGGTGTAAATACTTCCATCATAGCTCATTTCAAGCTATCAACAGTTTAACAACTAACTTACAGAATTCCTGAATTTTTAACAATCAGCTCTTGAGAGTCCATTTAAGCAGGCCTCAACCCATATATCTTGACTTTCTGAAACTCACAAGGTCTTTATATGACATGTCTTTCAATATCCTGTATTTTTTGCCTGTAAAGCCTAGCCATTCCAGAACTGATTGTTAAAAAAGCAGAATCTTTGGATTCAGATGGACAAGGATTCAGCTTTGTAAATCAATCACATGATTTTAGGAAAAGGCCCTAACTTCTCCAAACCTCTGTTATCGCATTTATAATGTAGGAGTGGTGACAGTTTCTACTTCAGGGTATTGTTACACAAGCATCAAATAATATTTAAGAAGCATTCAGCAGCGTACTTGATATATTATCTTATGTATTTCATAAGAACTTTATTCTACTTATCCATTCACTCCTATTAGGAGTTGAGGAAAGCTGTGAAGATTGTAAATTTTACCTTTATGGACCCTGTTTTTCAATAACTAGGACTCCTGCCTGCTTTTTTCCATTTCTGTGATGCCTTCTGGGATCCACACAAGAATCTTTGCCTTTCACATAGAAAGTAATTATTAAATGATAGGAGATACATGGAAATATATCGGATATATAATATAAGAACAAATAGTGGCTTAAGGTATTAGCATTTATTTTATAATAGAGGTTTTTTAAATTATTTATTTATTTATTTATTTTTAAAATTTATTTTATTGCATTTTAGGTTTTGGGGTACATGTGAAGAACATGCAAGATTGTTGCATAGGTACACACGTGGCAGTGTGATTTGCTGCCTTCCTCCCCATCACCTATGTCTGGCATTTCTCCCCATGCTATCTCTCCCCAACTCCCCATCCCCCACTGTCCCTCCCCGATTTCCCCCCAACAGACCCCAGTGTGTAGTGCTCCCCTCCCTGTGTCCATGTGTTCTCATTGTTCAACACCCACCTATGAGTGAGAACATGCGGTTTTTGATCTTCTGCTCTTCTGTCAGTTTACTGAGAATGATGGTTTCCAGGTTCATCCATGTCCCTACAAAGGACCCAAGCTCATCGTTTTTGATGGCTGCATAATATTCCATGGTGTATATGTGCCACATTTTCCCTGTCCAGTCTATCATCGATGGACATTTGGGTTGGTTCCAGGTCGTTGCTATTGTAAACAGTGCTGCAATGAACATTCATGTGCACGTGTCCTTATAGTAGAACGATTTATAATCCTTTGGATATAATAGAGTTTTTTGATGAAAGACTTCACAACTCCAATAGTAGATGTTTCTTGCCATTGAATTTTATCTTGCTATTAGAGGTTTTGTGATTTTTTTTTAACAAGCAACTACTTGAGGTAGATAACTAAGCCTTAGCCTCCTCCTGTTGGTTTTTATTCACTAGAATCCTATAGACACTTCATCTAAATGTTTAGTTGTATTACCATGAAAAAATAACTTTATTTGTTGACAGCTAAAGATATTGGTTCTTATGACAGCTTTATTCTACCTTTTTTACCTTGTTTAACTTCCAAAACTCTCTGAGACTTCCTACATTAGAATGAATTCACAGCCTATACCTGCTCTAAAATTAAATGGTTATATACTTTAAAATATTTATAAACCCCAAAAGCATTTCCAAAGCCAACAGGAAAAAATACATTTGGCACTATTCTTATGAGATTACCATAAACTGAGGCCTCTACAGCAAATCAGAGGAGAGTATTGAGGCAATTGTATGAATAATTCAAAAGAAAAATAAAATAAAGCAAAACAAGAACTTGCATTTCTAAAGGTATCAGAATTCATGTAATTTACAGTCTTATTTAAAAGCACTATAACTACAGTGTTCTGTATTCATGTTTAGAAATCATCAAAGTTGCATTTTCCTTTAAATTCAAGTTTTGGGAGAAGATCCTATATCAAAATGTTGCTTACAGAAATACAACAATATCAAGTCACATGTGTATAAAAGCAACCCAGGTCCACTTGTTAATTTTCTAGTCCTATTTTAAAAGATATTTAAGAATACAAGAAATAAAAAAAAATCCATCAGATCAGATGACTATTCTATCATTCCTTTACATGTATTCTGCCCTTGGCTGGGTGTGGTGACTCATGCCTGTAATCCCAGTGCTTCCAGAGGCTGAGGCAGGAGGATCATTTGAGGACAAGAATTTAAGACCAGCCTAGATAACAAAGTAAGACCCTGTCTCTACAAACATTTAAAAAATAAAATAAACTGTTAAAAATGTACTGTGTTCTAATCAGTGTATTTATGAATCTAAAACCTCAGGAGAGTGCCTGTCTTAAAGTATGCATCCAATGTACCCCAATCTTTTTAACTCAAAGATTGACGTTGCAATGTTATAAATTATCTCTACACACTGCCAACAGCCAATACATTTAGTTAGGGAAGCTGTTAGTTCCTGAAAGCTAATACGTAGGATATAATGTTCCCTGTGCAGTGTAACCAATGAGGCCAGTGGTATTTGAACTGTTAAAGTGGTTGTGTATCTCACTTCAGCAATGCAGGGCTTGAATCCAGAAAGAGATTACAGCTTACTCTTAAGCATTTATATCATCTGGTGAAAGATCCATGACCAGGATCAAAGGAGCTTTATCCTTGCATATATTTCAGGTGGCAATAAGTAATAAGCCCCCAACATTGCTTGCTATCTCCAATTCCTAACTCAGAAATAAATTATAAAATATATTTTCTGGCATGTTTCACAGCTCTGGCAATAGCAAATCTGCATTGTGGAACATGTGCAATTTAAATTATCAGTCACATTTTTTCTTTATTGGGCCTTGCACATCTATGATTAGTTCAAGAATAAGAACTATCAAAATTGGAAGAGAATTTGAAAATGTTTAGACTTTAAAATCTTGCATATTGAAAAGTACATGTCCATAGAGCAGGGACAAATGATTTAATAAATCCCCCACCCATATTTTTTCACATGCATTATTTCCTTTGCCCTATAATTTCTACAAGATGAAAATTATCTTTTAGATTCTCTGAAACTTGCAACATCTCCCAGGACAGCATCTTCACAGTCCCAGATGACTCTGATATGTTGATTTTAGAGTTAGTTCATTAATTAAGCACTAGTCTCATCTGAAGTGCACAGCAATTAGGATGACAAGGACTGCTTTATAGAGATACAAGTGCATGAGTACATCTGTAACATATTTCTTGCCTGGATTCCTGGAAAGTACAGAATCTTCCTTAAAAATGAAAATGAATTTTTTTCCCACAGCGCTGCCATGATGCTCTATTGATCAACTAAGAGAATTAAATGATTCACGTTGCTGGGGGGGGGAACAAAACATAACAAAACAAAAAAAACCTCTGCTAAATATGGCTGGCTGGTTTTCTGTCCAGAAAAGTCCACAGAGGCCCTGAAAGGCTGCCCAGATCTGTCTAAGCACTTTTCCACAAGAGGGTGAGAAAACTCCACCCATCTCACAGAAATGCTCGATTTGGCCTTGGGGTGGCACTAGACCCCAGACGGATTTAGCACTGAGACCAGAATAGCCACCACGAGCCTTTGAACAGGCCCCAGCTGTACCTGCTGCCATGAGTGAACCGGAAAACCCACATGACTGAGGTCTTCCGGTGGTTTGACATACTCTCCTCAGGATTTACTGAAGAGGTGTGACTCAGCTGTGAGCCACAGCCGGGCCTTCCTCAGTCCTAAGGGAAGAATCAAGGAGAGAGAACTGAATGTTTGCTAACGCAACTGCCATCTGCCACCGTTAAGTCTTTTGGTGACAGAGTGCACGTTAATGCCAGATAGACTGAGAGCACACACCATCTGTTCATTGCCCTGAAATAAAATTAACTAGGTCATCTGGATTTGGAAGCCTATCTGGAATTGTTGACATCTATTCCCAACCTTGAGGATGGAAACTTTTCCCCTTCTTACATCATTCAAATTATCCAGATAAATATTTTCACTCTAATCCTCCTGGTGGAGAAAGGAAAGTTAACAGATAATACATTGATAACAATTTATGTGTTACCAATGAATAAAGGATTTTCTAGCCTCTGCATTATTATATTTGTAGGCAATAATATTACAAATTGCTATCCAACTGAATCCTTCTACAAGGAAAAATGCATAATAAATTTAATTTCAAGAAGAATATGCAAACTCTGTGTGGCCTTCAGTCTTTGTTGACGAGCTAATGAGATGCAAATTTCTTGGTTTCCAGGCATTCAGACTAGAAAGGAGAAGTAAAGAGCTATAAAATATTTTGCTGTTGTTTAACTACTTAAAAGATGGTAAGACTGTGGCAACTAAATCTTTGAAATAACTGAAGAAGCAGTAAAAATATTTTTTTCTTCAAAAGAGTGATGTGGAAAAGCTCCAATTTAGTTTCTGCACAGAAAAACCTGCCTCTGATCTCCCTACTCAGTATCTCACCTTCCAATCAACCCCTCTTATTCTGTTCTCCTATTTCTCAGTCTGGTATTGGTCCTGGTCATTACCGGTCTAGTAGTGAATTTCAGAGGGACAGACGACAGAGGAAAGAAAATAGAATAAATGATTACTTTTGGTTCTTTATATTAGCATTTACCTGAAATATAATTTTCTTAAAGAACACTCTTTGAAAGATTCTATTTCCAAGAGTCAATCTAAATTAAATTACAAGAGAAGTTACTGCTTTTAAGAGTTATGGATATCAATAACAGGAAATAACACAGTTCATTTAGACAACCTGTAATGTGCTATCTTGAAATAAATGTAGTGAAGTTATCCGTAGGTCCCAAGAGATTAAAGTTTTAAAATGGCCTTTCATCAGCTGGATTATTGGCAAACCTCTGTTATTGGCAATACCTGGGAGCAGAAATTTCTCCAGCCTCTGCTTATACCTTCAATGTTTAGTAATTTGAACAGAATATGTCTTCAGCCAATTCCTAAATGCATAATGAGTGATTCTATGTTCAGCATTAAATTTCTGGTTCTGAAAATGCAAGGAAATATACAGTGTAATGCCTTGTGTTTATATCTAGTTAGATAAATATCAAAACTACACATAAAAATATGACAAAATACCAAATTAGGTGAAATGTGCCAAAGAAAAGGCACTCTGACTCTGCAATCTAACGTAGGTCCCCAATATTCTTTCATGGGGGTACCTTATATTTCCTCTTCATAGCTTCAACCACTGTCTATATACTATTTATTTCTAGTTTCTCTTAACATATATGTCCCTACCTCACACCCATTCCTATAAACTTCAGGAGGATAGGTACTATATAGGATTGTATTCATTGCTTAATTCTAGTGCCCTAAACAGTAGCTGAAATATAGTGAGTGTTCACTAAATATTTGTTAAATCAACTTTTGAAGTATACCATATTCATGGTCTAGTGGGATATTACAAAATTTAAACAGATCATGGTAACTTTCCCTCCTTCACTGACATTTATATATTCAACAACTTTGTTGAGCAGATGCTACATCAATCTTGCCTTTAGTGATATAGGTATATATCATGAATGAAATCCATATAACTATTTGCTACATGGATCTCACAGTGGAGATCATTATTAATCAAACTCTAAAAGTATAATTATAGGCAAACATATAAATACAGGAAAATACAGAATGTAATGGCATTAAGGACTAAAATAATAACAGAGATTTGACTTACTCTAGAGATTACAGAATGGAGAAGGAATACATGCATGTAAACCAACAAGAAAATTATGATTTTTAGGAATAAGAGGCCAACTGGGAAGAAACAATACGTTTCATCCAAGTTTCCTGGAGAAATAGAGCTGGTGCTGGGTGTTAATTCCTCCTTTCCTTCACAGTACAGTTATGCACAAGCACAGAGGCATCTAATGGTGCTTGAAGTTAATAGGCAAACAGTTGAAAGTTTTAATTCTCAAGATGTATTGTTTTCAAATAACTTGATCATTAGGTCTTTCAATTTTTTAATTTGATGTTTTAAAATTTGTTACTTTTTAAATTAAATATAATTTAGATTATGCCATGTTCATTTTTTCAACTATTCAGTACAGCATAGATAATACTTTGGCTGCTTAAGAATTAACAAGAGTCAAAATTTCTTAAAGAAATTAATTTTATATCTCTTTTAAAAACTGCAGAAGTAAAAATAACAACAAAATAGACTGTAGGAAGGTAAGTAGTTAACAGAATCAAATTGTTTTTAAATAAACTACTTTTAAATATTTTTCCAGAAGACAATCTCACTCTTTAAAAAAAAATTACCATGTAGAGATGATGAATTTTATCATGTAGAGATGGCAGAATTTTATACCATAAATGACATATTTATTACATATTCATTAAATATTTGGTAGAGGGGATTAAATTGGGAAACATTTCCATTTCAAAGCTACTTATTTGTAGGGTTACTGTTATAATTTTAAAAGGCAACACATCAAAAATTACAGCAAAAATAAAATGAGTATGTTTATTTGGAAGCCAGACCCACACACTATCAAAGCCAATAAAATTGGGCAATGACCACAAACACAGTTTCAAAGCTGAGATTCTGAGTGCTTGGGTTGTGGCAGTTATGATTTCCTGAATAAGACTTTGTGCTGGGTCCAGAATTCACTCTGACCTTCAGCCAAGAAAGGAAGTAGCGTGGGTGACCACGTTTAACACTTGCTCTGGGGATTTCTCTCTAGCCAAAGCTAAAAGGAGGCTATAACTAAGTAGCTAGGCCTGTCCTTAGCACATTCTGTATTTAGATGGCTTACCTAAACCCATTAGACAGCAACATGACCCTGCCCTATGCCCCTACAGACTTCCGAAAGGAAAAAAAAGGCATTGGGGCGAGGTGCAAGCTATGGAGCCAACACAAAGCAGGATGAAAAGGGGAAGAGAGGGAGGAGGGAAGAGAGGACTTATTTATGTCTATGGGATTGGGAGTCAAATAGTAGACTCCAGCTCTTCTGTTTACTAGTGATTTAGTTCTAGTTAAATTGCATGCCCAGTCTGAACTTCAGGTTTCTTAGTTGCAGAATGTGTAAACCACAGTCACTACTTTTTAAAAAGTATTTTTCAGTATCTGGCAGAGAGGAAACATTCAATAAATCTTTGCTTTTGTTAAAACTATTGTTATGTCATCTACAGAAGGGGGAAAAGGAATAAAATGCTGCTTCATGAGAGGCTTCAAACGTGCCTTTTTTTTTCTACCCCTAAACCACTGGTGTTCACCTCAATTAATCCTGTCAAATTTTAATTTGGATCCTTCAGGTAAGAAGCAAAGCAACTATTTAGCACAGAAAAGGTTGAGCAATCTTGTCCTAGGACTAATCTTCCTGACAGGCACTCCCATAGATGAACTGTTTCCCATCAGATAGTTGCCAGCCATGCCTTGAATGTTTTTATTTCTTAAAGTAATTTAACTAGGTTACTTGGGGGAGACCCATTTTTAAAAAACCTTTTTTAACTAAGTCAATCCTTGCTATCCAGCTAGTTTTAATACATCTTTGTAAAAAGTTCTTAAAAGCTCTAACCAGTTAATCAAAATGAAGGTAAGTACAGCTAAAATACTTTATACCAAATAAATAAATAAATGCATAAATAAAAATAACAAGTAGAGAGAAAAAAGCAATTTCTTAAAAGTGCAGATTACAATTAATTATACCACTATGTAAAAAATAAAAATAAACTGGATACACAATTCCTTTTCAAAGTAAAATTTTGGATATTGGACATCAAGTCATATGCTTCTGACAATTGGGGAGTTTTATTATTTCCTCTAAAATTGACAAGACACATCGAGAAATTTGATTTTTTGATATCAGTGTACTGTGCTTTCAGTAAAGTTTTCTAAAATGATATATTTTAAACTTAAAAAGCCATAGTTATTTTTTGAATTTAAAAAGATGCACATTCTCTGATAAGTAAGTAAAAAGGATATCCCCCAAAAAAAAAACACAAGAAAGAAAAATAACTTTTACCCTAACAGAAGGAATGAAATTCACAATACGGAGTGGGGGAGGACAAGAGTTTACATTTTCATGTCATTTTGAATTTATCAAAGAGGGGGAAGAAAACCAACTTGAGCTGTTCATTTCAACTTTTCTCACCTTCCTGTAAGTTTTGGAAAAGACCTATTTCATAGAGTGTCTCTTTACTACTATTTGAAATTGAAGGTTTGTATTGAGAGAGATTCCTTTTGGGATTCAGATAGCTCCCCAAGTACATAATCCCTCACAAAGTACCGGGTGTTGACCAAAGGAGACTGTATGCCTTTCTTAATTCTGCTTTACCCAGAACTGCTGTCCTATGGTGTTCCCTGCTACACAGTACTATGTCCATATATGTTAGGAACGATCACCAGCCTTATGTTACTCCACTATTTCATGCAGGTACTCATTTATTCAACCAATCTTATTAAGCATCTACTATGTTCCATAACTGTGCATATTAGGTAGATGGTTGATGTAGCTATAGGAATAGTAAGAAAACAGTGTAGTGATGATGGCTTACTTTGATTAAAATACTAGCAGAATTTGCTAATGGATTTTACATGGTGATTAAGAGGAAAGAGACTTATCAAGAATGACTTCTACACATTTTGCATGATGAAAAGATAGCAGTATCATCACTTCAAATGTAGAATTCCACCAGACGGGAGTGGGCTTGAGTATTTGGGAAAAGAAAAGTTCTGTTTTATACCTGCTAAACTTGACCTGTTAGGTAAATAGGCTTGTGTGTCCAGTAGGCAGCTGGATAAATGACTAAAGCGATTATGGGATATTCAGGGCTAGAAAGATAAATTTGGGAATTCTTTGCCTATAGATAGTGTTAAAAGCCACAAAACAAGATCTCACTTTGGATCCAAGATGACAGTTTACAAAGGAAAGAGAGGAGGATCCAGAATTGAGCCCTGGGACACAGTGTAAAGAGAAAAAAGAGGCAGCCGTGGAGAATAAGAAAGTGGTGATTGTGAAGTAAAAAGATAACCAGGCAAGTGTTGTCCCAAAAATCAGTTGAGCAAAGTACATCAAGAAGGTTCACTGTGACAAATACTGATTGCTGTGTGGTAGACAAAGAATAGGGCATAGATTTGACCACCGGATATCATTGGGTTGGATAAGAGGTAGTTGCCGGAGAGTTTGTGGAAAGTGTTTTCAGTGGGTTGGCGCACACCTCATAACTAAACTGCTTCTTTATGGTCATGATACAGATTAGATCATGAGTACACAGAACACAGAACATGAGTATCATGCATCACTGCATTCCTAGGGCTTGGCACGGTATCTGACACATAACAGATCCTCAATCAGCACCTGTTGAACACTGAACATTGGCCTGATCAATACTTATTTTATACCCTGCCCCCAAGTGCCTTATTTGTGTTTTCCTTCACAGACAGCACACCTCTAAAAGGCAGACATAATCCCATGTGCATCTGTCTTACACATTCCTAGAATGTTTACCCCGTCTATTAGATGTTTAATAAAGTGTCTATAATAAAGATGAAGAAATATGGTAGCTTAGCTCTGAATTAGAGAAAGAATTAGCATTCTTTCATGAAGAATGAGCAGGAGAGCAGACTGATGGGGTCAGGGGAGGTTTTAACAATTAGTCACAAATTCTTTAACACTCTTCTCTTAAGGGGTGGAATCTAATTCCATTCCCTTTGAATGTAGGCTGACATTATCAGTAAATTGCAGAGGAAGTATCTCTGCTTGACTTCCAAGACTAGGTCATAAAAGATAATATGGCTTCTGCCTGGCTCAATCTCTCTCTCTCTCTCTCTCTCTCTGTCTCCCTCTCTCTCTGGCATATGCACACTCTCTCTCCCTGCCACCTTGCTTTCTCAGGACTCGCTCTTTGAATACTAATATGACATGGCTACCCTATAGCTGCCATGATGGAGGACCACATAGAGAATACCTAAAGAGAGAGAGATAATCAAGGAACACCTAGCCCATGTGCCAGACATGTGAAAGAGGAAGCCCCAGCTACTATCTTACGACCATCATGTGAGGGATTCTGAGGGAGAACAACTTGGCTGAGTCAAGACAAATCCTAGAACTATCAGTGACTAATAATTGTTTAATGCCACTAGGTTTAGTTGGTTTGGTACCTGGCAATGAATAATGAACAGATAACAGTGCATTGATTCTGCCAGCAAAGAAATAGGTTCAAACAGCAAAAGTTACTTTCTGACTGGCCTAAAAAAATGTTTATAGAAGATGTAGGATTAGAAGAGCTGTGTGAATGGCCTCTATGACTTTTTATTGAGAAAACAGACTCCTGGGCTAAACAGAAGACTAATATTTTGAGATAGGTCATACCCCAAAGGCCAATTCCAAGTTCGAAGACTGGCAAGGATACCATCTCAGAGTAGTTCTTTCATCTCATTTTGCTACCAAAGTCTGCAAACAAATAACACAAAAGGTATTTGGCAATCAATGAAATAGAGTAGCGTAGAAGTCACAGTTTCTCTTGCTTCTCTTCCTCTTTCTGATGGTACACATTAAGTTTACTAGTGTAAGCACACTTCAGAAAGTAAGGAATGCACCAGACAATAGGAGCCCATAACTGCAGGCTGCTGCTTTTCATTCCCCTTTAATCAGGGGAATAGTAAATGAGGAAAATGTTAATACTTGAGTAGCTTCATTATTATTATAATCGAGTTTTACTTAAGCTATGTTGCCTGGAACCAAGACTGGATGCCAGATTTATGATTTCTTGTTTTGCCACAGTTACATAATCCAATTATATAACACTTATAAATCATCTTATGAAAAAAACAAAAGAAAGAAAGAAATAAAGCTACTTTAAAGTTTCCCTATTCATATGCACCATGGGGCTGACTAGATAGAAGCTTCAGTAAAGCCGTCTCTCCACAACCTTCACATCTTTATGTGATAGTATCCATGCTCATCCTAGACAAGGCTCCAGCACCCTTATCAACTGGAAAGTAACTGCTTTAACACATGTGTCCTTCTGAGTCAGAAAGACATCTCCTCTCTTATATTCCCCCACAGACCTTTTCCAAGTACATAAAATTAACCATAAATGGCTGTCTCCTCAGATGACTTATATACAACATCTAAATTTTATTGTTTCATGTTTTTTAAATGTCTTAAATATTTGGAGCAATGCCATATGTGTTTTTTCGCTTCTCCTATTTTTTGTTATTTGATATATTCTAGGTTATAAACCTCTAGATGGCAAGGTCAAAGTCTGTTAAATTTGTCCTTGAAATGGAGTGAGATAGCACTATATTAAAATAAGGGTTTAATAATTATTATTTAGGAATAATAATGCTTATCTGTCCTTTCTAATTAAAAAATTCAATCACTATATTGAAGTCTTTCTCATACTGTTTTACAATCTCTCTGCTCTTCAATATTTAAATTTCACCAATTAATTTTGAGTCCTATAACTCTTATTCTCTTTCTAAAGAGAGTCTTTTCTATTTAAGATATGGTGCAGCTCTGCTAAATTGGTCCTCCTTTGCCTTTTTCTACAAAATGAATGCAGCAATAAAGGAATAAACAAGACTCTATAGAGAACCACAAAAGGAAACTACTCAGTTATACTTAATGACTTAAAGGAATGGACAAGAAAATTAAGAATGAAACAAGATAAAATTTCCCCACAGAGATACGTACATCCCACTTCATACTGGCTATTAGAAAATTACACCCATACGGCTACAAAAATATTAATAAGAGAAATCAATTTTATACTTTGTAGTTTTTAAAGTCATTGCCACTTTGTATTCCTGGGACTCACTCACTGAGCCCACTGGTCTTTACTAGGGGTACATGGTTGCTTTAGACAGAACTCTGAACATACATCCTAAGGGCTGGCCCATTAGACTGCTTGGTGAACTGTGGTGAGCCAACAGAATTGTTTTCCATCAATTCTGTTTTCAGCAAAGAATTCTTTTTAATTCTCCTGTCCTGTGTGCTGCCAAAATTCTTAAAATACTGTTCATGGAGATTTTTTTTTGTTACCCGCCTTGGAGCCCAGATGTAGGAACCAAGCCAGTGCAGCTGGTGAGACTTGGCTGAGTCTCACAGATAATTCAGTGTTTGAACAGTCTTTCTTTTTTTTATGTTGTTATTATTTTGGAAAATTTGGGAGTAAACAGTTTTAGATGTGCAGGTTGAGGGACTACAATCCATATAGGCTAAAGATCTGCTGTCACTCACAGAAGGATTTCATCAAACTGGGCAAATATGAAAAATCAAATATCTTCCCTCTTCAAACCCTGTACCTCAAATTAAAGAGATTTACTTTTCAGGAGAGGACAGGGGAGGAGAACATTTTCCTTTTGCTTTATCTTTTCTTTTTCAAAAGACAATGCCATGAATATAAACGCATTATACCCAAAAGCGAAATTTTAAAAGCAAGAGAATTTTAGGAGCAAGAAATACTCATTCAGAAATTCCAATAGAAACCAAGTGATGCTTAGGGCAACGAAAGTGATTTTATACTAGACTTTACTTCTGCTAAATTCTGGCACCACATTTACAACTTACAAAGCAATTGCATTTTAGGGGACACCATATTATATTGATATGACATGAACATAGTATTAATCTCTCTGACCTACATTCCAGTTTTCATTCTTCTGTGGAATAGGATAATAGTAATAGCACCTACTGGTGAAGGGCTTACTAAATTGTATTATTTGTGTTACATGGATTAACTCATTTAATTCTCTCCATAAATGAATGGGGAAGGTGCAAGTACTATGCTTAGTTATCCATAAGGAATCTACTACCTACATAGATCAGTGATTTATCCAAGAACTCAAAGCTAGTTAATGACACAGCTGAGATTTGAGCCTAAGTCATCTAATTTCTGAGCCTGGATAAGAAATGCTATATTGTACCACATTTTCAAGGAAGAGGTGGAATCACTGCTAAAATACAAGGAACCGCATATAACCATGGTTGTGCACACAGGGGTGTGTTTGGTTTTTAACATTAACTACCAATATGTTGGATAGAAAGAGCATAATGGAAAGCACTTAAGAACTGATCACTCAACCATGCCATGAATTCTTCCCTCCTCACGGAAAATTGCCTGTTTGTTCTGCTCTTTCTCTGTAGGCTGACTAGTTAATCTGATAAATAAATAAAAGAGAGTGGTATTAATGACTCATAATTCCTTTATATGTATCCTTTCCTAACTCATGTATGTTTTATTAGAAATCATCAGGGCCTTAATCTCAAGGGCTGAGTAACGTGAGAAACTTTAGAATTGGGATGCATTGCAGAGCAACTCTCACCAAGGAGATGTTTCACTACTCTTCAAGTCCATACCTTTTTATGTTAAGATGTACTCTTCCTGCGAAAATTATTATCCTTTGGGGCAAGTCACCAAAACTTCCTTACAATTGCTGATTTTAGAATTCTCCAGCATTTTCTTCTCTACATACGTTTAATGACTCAACCATACCATTAAATACAAAATAGGGTACTCATGCTCATTTGTTTCTAGAACCTCTTTTGTTTCTAGAGTATTTTAAAACTTCCTTCTAATGCTCCCTGAATTCTGTTAACATAATATTTGCACAAGTGAGGTTGGTTTCAAAACTTAAAAAGCTATAAGCTCCATATAGACAAAAGCAGCATTCTATTGGCAATACATGTTGATATTAGCTAAAAGTTCTTGTACTATACCAAATTTTCCAGACCATATGGAAATAAAAAGAAAGACATATAAAAATAATGTTTTCTATGTAAAATAGCTTTCATGATTTAAAAAATGTAATTATGAACTCTATCCTGAGGACCTTAAAGGTATTTAAAAATAGCATCAGTAAGTCTCTCCCTTAAATGAATCAAGTGTGGTCCCATCAGGGAGCAAGCTGCCTTTCAAGCATATGACTATAACTTGTGCAAATACACACAACATAAAAACAAAAGAGAAGGGGAAACTAAGAAATTTAAGAAAGGAGAGAATGTAAAGCTGTTTTCAAAATATGTACCGTTTTCCAATAGGGACTATTTTGCATACCATGTTGTTATTGCAAAAGCCATTAATGTAATGATATGTCCTGGGATTTGTGTCAGATAATAAACGTCCATGTTGGAACTGGAAATATTGTTATAACATCATGAAATCCTCATCATACGACACTAAAACATTAGTGAACGCATCATGAAATAATCACAATTTTCAACTGAAGCCTTTTCCTATTTTGCAAGAGGAGTTGGCAAAGCTCGGGTCTGACAGCACTACTTTTCAGGGGAAACTTGTGAAAACAATTGTAGTAAGCAATAGAGGAAGGGTCACAGCACCCATTTAAAAGCATGTAGATTGACTTTGGATCATAATTAGAATCTCACATCTTTCTGGCTTTTAGTGAATAACTTTGTACTCATATGATATAAAACATGAGGCAAAAATTTCATGTTCATAAAAAACAAATATCTTTAAGTACTTGTACATTAATGTAGGCACATTTCGAAAAGAGCCATTGAACCAATCCCATTACTGGGAGGACTACTGCACTCCATCATTATGTTTGACAGGTTTTGCAAATCTCTCCTCCTTTAAGTTACCTGAATTTGAATGAAATCCAGAGGGCTATCTTGAAAATTAATGAAAAAAAATGAATGTACTTTTCTGAGGTATCAAACCTGATGTGCCATACACATAGGACTACAGTACTTTGGTAGATTTTTTTTTTAAATGGTATTGAAGAAAAGACTGCTTGCAGGACATGTCTTCAAACATATGTATTATTATATATCAATAATGTCTAATTGATAAAAAACCATTGATAAATCAGAAAAAAAAAGTCTCTCCATTGGCACTAATGTTCTCAACCTGAAGTTATTTATTTAACCAATACCTAGTATCTCCAGTAAATATGCATTCAACAAGAATCTGTGCAATTACCATGTGGCAGACACTATGCAAGAGTGAAAGATAGTCTCTTGTCCTGGAGATGGTTTCATCTACCAGAGAGTCTCACATATACAACTTAATAGAATTTAGTAGCACAGATATTGTTTATCTACAGTTTTAAAAATTTGGTAAAATAATTCATAGTTTCTTTTGATATAATTTTCAAAATTAATTGTTCATATAGCCTGTTCCTGAATCCCGTGAGTCTCCAATGATTTAAATTTTAACAAACTTTAGTTTGAGAAAATTATTACATATTTATCAGCTGATATTTGATAAATTTTTTCTGCCTCTCATGTATTCTTGTCTCCCAGGGGCTACTTCCTCTGTTATAGAAATGAAATCTTAGAATACTTTAAAATACTATTCCCATTAATATGTATTCCTTATCTCTGAATAGTGACAGTAACCAAGAGAAAGGTATTAACATGATATATGGGGCATAGAGGTGAGTGAGAAGGAAATATCCATGAATGTCACAAGCTAATAAATATAGAGGTTACCTCCTAGGCTATATGTTGATAATCAAATAGAGATACAGCATCAAGCAATGTCACATTTATTAATAAAATTTATGTTCTCAAATGAATATATAGCATATATTAGAATCTATATTTCAAATCAAGTTGTAATTTCTCTATCTAGATACATCACCAGATATTTAAAATGTATTCTTTTTAACTGTACTATCCTTTATTCGTGTCTACAGTTTATTATTTTAGTCATAATAATATAAAGAATTCTTAATCTTATATTATGTGTACTTTGGGTATATTGAGGTAGATTTATTTATTACAGTTTAATTTTTCTGAGTCTTTTTTCTTTTATGCATATTTATGTATGTTTGTATTTTAAATTTACATTTGACTTCTGTTAAACATGGTTATTTTCACTTTAGAAAAAACAAAGATGGGAGGGCAAATAACTCCATAGGTTGTGAATGTTTTAGGCCATGTAAAGAGAAAAATACATCACCATCAGTCACAATAATAGCAGTAATTTATTGAGCACTTCGTCCATGTTGTTTCCTCCAAACTCTGATGCTTCCTTTCTGTGAAGGGACCTGATTAATATAATCCCTGGGAAGGAAGAGTCACTTTTGAGATTGCTGAGTTGGAAGAAATCATTGAGATACCCAGATCCATCCTCTTTCGCTGAGGTCTGAGCTCCAAGTAAAGAGCGAGTGACCACCCTGCTGAGACTACTAGGGTAGCATGAGGCTGTATAAATAAATCTGCCTCACCCTGGAGGTACTTTAGAATGTTTATTTGACTTATATATGCCTTCCAGCCTGATCTCTATAATTAACATAGGTGTTATTTTGACCTCTCTCTTTATTCCTTTTTTTATGTACTTGATTTTCTCAGCCAAGACACCAAATACAAGGTTGCTGAGCCCACTGCTAAAAAACACCCATCTTCCCAGCTGGGCTCAAAGCAGATTGAGAATCTGATGCCAGACACTATCCCAAGTATGTTCTATGCATAATCCTCATTTATTCCTCACAATAACACCATAAGGGAGATGTAATAATTATTGTCACGTTGGAGAAGAAGAAATTCAAGTTTAAATTAACACACTTGCCAAGGTTGCAGTGAGAGAGTTGACCTTTAAACCCATATCCAATTCTGGGACCATAAATGTTAACTGCTATGCTACAAAGAGATGCTGAAATCCTCACTAGATTAAAATTAGCTGAAACTATCAGGAGAATCAGGGAATGAATACACCCCAGTCTATCCTGTGCCAGACTTCACAAAATAATAGATGGCATTATTAAAGAGGCCCCCAACACAACAAAAGAATGGATCTCAAGGACAATTACTGATTGATAGCTACTTTGATCATAATGGTTAATATTTTGTTCTACCTCTTCAAAATTCAGAAAGCTGGCTGCTTTTACTAGATTCGAAACAAGTAAGTTCAAAATGTCATCTATTTTGTAAGCCCTAAAGCACAGAGGAGGTAGAAAGCAGAAATAAAATTATCTGCAACACATTTCCATCAGGTAAGTGACGTTATGTCATCTGTAAGTTCTTTTGCCTATTCTTTTTTATAAAATGTATTCTAATCAAGTAAGGAGATCTGACTTCCAACTAGGATGATCTAATACATGTACTGTTCTGTAGTCTGCAAAAATGACACAATACTAGCATAGCTCTACCTTAAGCAAACAAAAACGTGTCTAGCAAGGAATAGTAAACTTGAACTACTTCAGTTCTCAAAATAAGCTAATGCCATTTTACTTATCTTCTTTCCTTTCCACCTGCTTAGTTGATCTCAGATTCTCTAGAATGTCCTTTTCCTAAAGCTGCTACTAGAAAAAAAAGGGGGGGGGACGTCTTTCCTCTCCTACCACTGTCTTTTTTTGGTCATTTTTCAACAATTTTGTGGGCACCTTAAATAAGAAGAGAGATAGATGAGGGGGGTAAAAGTCGCTTTGATATTAATGGAGTTTCAGTTTACTCTAAATAATTCTCTAATTTGTATTGTT
Organism: Cebus imitator; assembly: GCF_001604975.1. Lineage (NCBI taxonomy): Eukaryota > Metazoa > Chordata > Mammalia > Primates > Cebidae > Cebus > Cebus imitator. The sequence goes on from NW_016107794.1 coordinate 364,707, forward strand.
GATGTTGCTCACACTGACATTGTAAACTTTAGAAGTAAGGATGAAATGAGTTGAAACAGATGTAAAAGAAGCCATGTATATGTGATTTGCCTTAGAAAATGATGTGTACTTAATCGTGATTAAAACAGTCACAAAGAAACTTGCACAGCATTAGATACTACTACTAAAATCACTATATAGTAATATAGGGCTCTCATTAAGAGCTACAAATATTTCTGGGAATTTTTTTTCATCCAGTATTCTTAGATTGCAAACCTTTTATAAGCATCATTAGATATTTGTTTTTCTGCCTGTTTCATATGAGAAAGAAATACATTTTCAGTTATTTGGAATGTTTTATATAAACTAATGTTTGGATTTTTTTCAAAAGAAAGTATGGCACTTTTAAAAAGTTCATTATGCTGCACAAAGTAATATAAAATATTTTTCTCTTGAAAAGGCACAATTTTTCTAAATAACTTATAAAATGCAACAAAATTGGGGCAATGTGGGAAAAAAGGGAAATAAAAAATCAATATCCTTATAATGTCTAAGAATGTCTATTATTTATCAAACGAAATCTAGTTTTCCACGAAAGTGGAAAGTTAATCAATACATTGGGGCAAGCAGTTTATTTCAGTGTTTATTTCACATTAAAATTAACTGTGCATCTCTTTAGTTCGTAAGAGAATGCCTTAAGTTCGTTTTCCTGGGAAACATATCAAGACTCTGAGGCAGACATGTGCAAGCGGGAGTTCAATGGGGAAGACTCGGGAACAAATGCTGGCAAGGAGGGAAGCAGGAATAGGCAGAGGAAGAAGTTGAACTGTGAACAGTTGCCACAGAGACTTCAGTCAATCTCACTGAGTGGTGAGAAAGAGGTGTTTCTATACTAAACAGTCACTGGATGCAGACTGCCCCCAGAAGTGCACATCACCTTATGAGAGACAGTTCCTTTTGGCTAAGGTCAGTTCCAAAAGAGGTCTCAGCTGTGAACTGCCTGTCAATTGTCCACTCTAGGCTGTTGAGAGAACGAATGCCTCTCCAGTGAAAGGGATTTCAGGGGTAAAGCTCTATGTCATTTATTCCCCATCCATTACAATGACAGATAATGATGAATAAGGGGTGGGATAATTTGCTTCATTTTCTAAATGTCATACTTCTAAGTAAATTTGACTCCAAAGAGGAAGGTTCTGTTAGTCTGTTTTCATGCTGCTGATGAAGACATACCTGAGACTGGGTAATTTATATAGAAAAAAAGGTTTAGGCCGGGCGTGGTGGCTCATGCCTATAATCCCAGCACTTTGTGAGGCCGAGGCTGGTGGATCACAAGGTCAAGAGATCGAGACCATCTTGGTCAACATGGTAAAACCCTGTCTCTACTAAAAGTACAGAAAAATTAGCTGGGCATGGTGGGGCACACCTGTAGCCCCAGCTTGGGAGGCTGAGGCAGGAGAATTGCTTGAACCCAGGAGGCGGAGGTTAAGGTGAGCTGAGATCGCACCATTGCACTCCAGCCTGGGTAACAAGAGCGAAACTCCGTCTCAAAAAAAAAAAAAAAAAAGAAAGAAAAAAGAAAAAGAAAGAAAAAGAAACAGAAAAAAAGGTTTAATGGACTCTCAGCTCCACATGGCTGGGGAGGCCTCAGAAGAATGGTAGAAGGCAAAAGGCACATCTTACATGGCAGCAGACAAGAGAGAATGAGGGCCATTTATAAGGGGAAACCCCTTATAAAACCATCTGATCTTGTGAGACTTATTCACTACCACGAGAACAGTATGGGGGAACTGTTCCCACGATTCAATTTTCTCCCACCAGGCCCCTCATGCAACTCATGGGAATTATGGGAGCTACAATTGAAGATGAGATTTGGGTGGGGACACAGCCAAAGTATATCAAAGATACTACTTAGAGGATTATATACTTTCAAATTGTATACTTAAGAGAAACTTAATAGATTGATATTTTCTTCTGGCTTTTGCCCAAAATAATGCTCAGTGTTTTCAGTAGGGGAACTACATAGCATAAGAATAAGAGAACAGCTTTGTGCTACTCTTTTATACCTAAAGCATTGTCTATTTACTTGGCCAAGGTTTGATTTCAAATATTTCTATTACCTTTATTGAGCACTTGACAAAATGCCAGGAATAATGCTAGAAATGAGAATTTAACAGAATAAGAATAGCTTTGTTTTCTGGAGTTCACTGTCTAGTGGAGCAAAATACTATTGAATAGAAAATTGCAAGCTCACATGATAAGTGCTTTGATAGAGTTGTCTCATGGTGCTATAGTTGAGGAGGACCACGCAGATTAGACTATGCTGTGTTTTAATCATATTACCTTGGTTCAGAGATGCTGAAGCCAGAGCTGGTCAACAGGCAGAAAGTGGGAGGGAATCATAGACAAGTCCTGTTTTTTGAGGTTTCTGCAGGAACAAAAGGGGAGAGAGGGTAAGCAAACTTAGCATTGGCTTACTTTTAAATGTTCAGTGGGCTCTGGAACATTGGGGCTATCTTTGCGTATTCGTCAGGCTTATCCAAAGAAGCAGAACAAATGGGGTATATATAGGTAGATATATAAGAAGGGCTTTATTATGGAAATTGGCTCACACAACTATGGAGGCTGAGAAGTTTTGGAATCTGCCACCTGCAATTTGGACAATCATAAAAGCCAGTGGTGTAAATCAGTCCCAGACCCAGAGTGTGAAAACCAGGCAAGTTGATGGTGTAACTCTCAACTCAAGGCTGAAGGCCTGAGAACTGAAGTGGTGTTTGCTGCTTGTATAAATCCCGGAGTCCCAAGGCTAGAGAATCTAGAATTCTCATGTCAGAGGGTAGAAGAAGATGAACACTCTAACTCTAGAATAGAGACCAAATTAGCCTCTCCTCTCTCTCTCTCTTTTTTTTTTTTCCTATGTGGACCTTCAAGAGATTGGACGATGCCCATCCACAGTGGTGAGGGGGTGGATCTTCCTTACTCATTCCATGGATTCAATTGCCAATCTTTTCCAGAAATACTCACAGCTACACCCAGACTTAACGTGTTACTAGCTCTCTGGGAATTCTTTCTCCCAGTCAAGTTGACACCTAAAACAAACCATTTTGGCCCTGGGGCAATTAAGGTGGATATGTAGTGACTCACAGTATGAGAGCCCAGTAAAAGAGAAGGTTAGGAGTGTTGCCTCAATCAGCTGCTCAAGAACAGAAACTGATCGGCCTCTAGCCAGGGCCTAAAAACTGGGTCAAGGAAGCATTATTAAAAATCTATATTACAGCATGCTTGAGAGGAGGGAGCTGAGAAGGGTGATTATGTTCTAGAAAATATCATTGAAGTTGAGCTGTGAAGAAACTGTAGTGTATGTTCTTTTTATGTGGGATAGATTTACAATACTAATCATCCCCTAAAAGACCAAGGGATGCTGAAAATTAGAGTTAATATTTATTCCTTTAATTATAAAGAAGGATACAGATATCAGAAATTATTAACATTTAGAATAAAATACTTGTTTTCTTTTGTTGAAAGACTCTTGAAGCTTTTCCACAAATTAATTAATATCATCACCTATAATATTGAACAATAATGACTAATGAAGAGCAACTAGAATTTATTGGTAAACATTGTTACTGTACTGATTTTTTCTTTTACCTAGGAAAGAATACCGAAATAATTCTAATTGTAAATCCAAATCAAATGAAAAGTTTTTTGCTATTGCAGAAATGAAGACCACTGGTGATAACACTGTCAAGAGTTGACAGCGGTAAAACTTTGGGAGGCTGAGGCAGGAGGATTACATGAGGCCAGGAGTTTGAGACAAGCCTGGACAACTTAGTGAGACTTTGTCTCTACAGAACAAATTATGATAATAAATACATCAATTAACTGGGTGAGGTAGCATGTAGTCCTAGCTACTCAGGAGGCTGACATGGGAGTGATGCAGAATTTTTTGCTCCTTAATTCAACTAAATCCAAGTTTTTGTCTTACAATCAGGAAAAATTAAGCACATGGGCACATTGAAGGATGATTGGGGGGAATTAATTAAGTGAAAGGAAAGCTCTCATCAAAGAAAGGGGTTCTCCAAGCAGGTTTTCCTCTCACAATTAAATACCAGGGCCACCACACAGGAGGTGAAGAGTCCAGGCTTCTCCCCTGCACATGGTATGAATTCCTTGTGGCTCCAACCTGCCCTTGCAGTGCACTTGCAGTGCACTCTACATTGATTTATCTCTTAGTATGAATGTGTTAAGGGATGGAATTTTTCACCTCAGGCATGTTTAGGCAAGTCCCCTGTGTACAATTACCTGAATGGGTTGGAGGTCCTCTGGGGACCTTCCCCTATCTGCCTTGGCATTTGGCTGTCCCTTGCCTCTATCAGGAGGATTGCTTGAGGACAGGAGTTCGAGGCTGCAGTGAGTTATGATTGCACCCCTGTTCTCCAGTTTAGGTGACAGAGCCAGACAGCTAGTCAGACAGAAAGAGAGAGGGAGAGAGGGAGGGAGGGAGATAGGGAAGGAGGGAGAGAGAGGGAAGTGGAAAGGAGGAAGGAAGGACAGAGGGAGGGAGGGAGGGAGGGAAGGAAGGAAGGAAGGAAGGAAGGAAGGAAGGAAGGAAGGAAGGAAGGAAGGAAGGAAGGAAGGAAGGAAGGAAGGAAGGAAGGAGAAAAAACCAAAACAGAGTTGACAGATAGGTTTACCATCTTTTTCTGTCCCCAATATGCTGAAACCCTAATCCTTTTCCATTGACAGGGTTATTTTCCTCCAAGGTGTTCTATTCTCTCTCTGTCTCTCTTTCTAGCCCCGTTCTCCCGTTTTACTCCTATTGTTACATAAATATTGATTCAATATCCATAGAGCCTCTCAAAATAAACCCTATCTTGGTTCTGTCCCTCAATGTCTCCAGACTATGTTATCTTACATGCCTCCTAACCTTTATCTGTCTTTCCTAATATCCATCCCATAAATGGCCTTGAGAAATATGTGGTGACTAACAGACCAAACCTGTGTTGACTCCCTGAAACACTGAACTAATCCTATCACTCTCTGCCTCAGGAAACTTAGATGACTTTCTGTTTTCTATATTAACCAAAGAGGGTGCATAGGGCAATTTACTGAGATTCAGTGAGAAACTATTCAAATGTCTGTTTGAGATTATCCTACAAAATTTAGAGATAGCATTTCAAATACTAAATTCCATTACTCACAATTTCCCAACATTGCCCATGGTCAGAGACATAGCTAGTACCCTGAGAGATGATGTGATAGAGCCTATACACACGACCCCTTTATTCTTTCATGTCCTTTAGTATGGCAAATTATAAGAGTGTATGCAGCATATAGCCATTCTCTTTGAAATGACGAATTAGGATTTTTAAAACACTCTGTAATGAGATTAAAGGGGCTATGCAAATTATATACATAATACAAAGGCTTTCTAGCTATTTCATGGCAGAGCATTTAAAATAAGCATGATATTTAATGAGGAAATTTGCAGTTTTCTTTTGTAAAAACTACTAGATTCTAAATATACTACTCCTTTCTGCAGCGATGAATGGTTTTCAGAAATATGTTGCCCAGCAGATGTTGAAAGGATGAATACACTTAATCTCTACCCTGGAGGTAAAGATTATCAACTAGCAATGAGTGAGAAAGTAACTTTTATTCAAAAGAACTCATGCTAGGTAGAAGGCATCTGCAAAATGGATATTTGGAACTATATCTGTCAATATGTGATTTTATTGTTAAAAAAATTCTCCTATTTGCAAACTTTAAAAAGTGAAAAAGAGATTTTCAAATGTGTTAAAATACCTTCCAAGATTTTTTTATAAGCCACTTGTTAATGGAATAAAAATACAACACCGTCTGATGAACTGGGGAGAATAAATGATTGACATTAATGCAGATGGAAATGTGCTACTCAAATTTCAACATAAATCTCTGTAAGATGAATAGATTGGCTAGGATTTAAAAATAAATATCATGATTTAATAAGCCTAGAAAATGGTGCATTTGTTTCATTTGTATCTGTTATTTTGTGACATTATTTTCATTTTCAACAGTAGATAAAACTGAATAAGAGCAAACTTAACAGAGAAACAGAATTTTGGGTTGCCATATCACATAGAATTAAACTGAGTTATCATAAACAATGAAGCAAATTCACCCATGTTGTTCTCAGTCTAAATGGTATAGTAAAAATTTAATTATAAAATAAAATATTAATATTTTGGACACAAAAATGAGTCACTTATGACTAATAAATAAAATGAAATATACATTAAGGTATTTATAACATTTCATTTATGTAATGATAGACACATATATAGATACATACACTGTATACACACAAATACAGTTGTGCCTCCATATGTGAAATGGTAGCCCTCTGTATACACAGGTTTCACGTCCCATGAATACTGTATTTTCTATCTGCATTTATTTTATTTTATTTTTTTGAGGCAGAGTCTTCCTCTGTCACCAGACACCAGGCTGGAGTGCAGTGGCGCGATCTCGGCTCACTGCAACCTCCGCCTCCCAGGTTCAAGCAATTCTCCTGCCTCAGCCTCCCAAGTAGCTGGAACCACAGGCACGCACCATCACACACAGCTAATTTTTGTATTTTTTTTTTAGTAGAGACAGTGTTTCACCATGGTCTCAATCTCTTGACCTTGCAGTCCGCCCGCCCGGGGCTCCCAAAGTGCTGGGATTACAGGCGTGAGCCACCGCGCCCATCCTCTATCTGCATTTATTTGAAAAAAATCCATTTATAAGCATACCTGCACAGTTCAAAGTGTGTTTTCAAGGGTTAACTACACACACACACACACACACAGTTGTGTGTTCTATATTTTTTTTTGTTTCTTTACTGATGAGGTACAAAGTTCAACACGTTTGGGTCTCATTTGGGTTTTACAACCTTGGCAGTATCGACATTTTTGGATCCAGTAAGTCTGATGTGGGAAGGGAGTTTTTCCATGACTAGCTGGATGCTTAGCAACATCCCTGTTCTCTACTCACTAGGTACTGGTAGCAACTAACCACACTGTTACAACGCAAAATGTTTTCAGACACCGTCACTTATCCCCTGCGAGGCAAAGCCATTTTCCACTGAAAACCACCAGTCTATAAGCTTAAATTTCAAACTCCTAAACCCAAATTAAAATCTTGTAATATCTGAACTCAACATATATTTCTAATTTCATCTTTTAAAATCCATATTTCTAACTTTATCTTGTACAACTTTGCTCACCAATCATTCTATATTCCCAACCCTTCTTCGATAACCTTCTTATAAAACAATTATATCAAGTCTGTCATCTTTATTCACCCCCATGTTTTTGCTTATTACTGGAACAATGTTTCCCTGCATTGTTTTATAGGAGCATCTTACTCATTAAAGATCTGTTTCGAATGATACCTCATTTCTAAGGCTTCTTTCAAATTCCCTTGTTAAAATAGATCTGTCTTCCAAGTACAAAATACACCTTAATTACAGATTTTATGACAGGCAGTCATGTGATTCTGCCCCTTGTGTATTTTTCTGCCTTCTCAAACCCACACTAGATCGCCTATAAAAATGTTACACAAATTAAAATTATGCTAACACTATCAATAGTGTGATTATTCATTCACGAGGGACAATGGATTATCATGTCCGCCTAGAGAAGAAAATTTACAGGAAAAGACATTTAAAATATATTGCTAATTGAAAAGTGAAACTTACAGAATTCTACATATATATAATACCTTTGAGGAAATAATATATAAACATTATGCTTATTTATGCAGTGAAAATTTGTGGAAAGATACACAGATAATCTTCAACAGTGATTATTTCTGGGAAGTGAGAAAGCAGTGAGAGACTAGAGCACTTTTCCTTCTGATGTCACACCTTTATGTACAGTTCAGACTTCATTTCATCATAAACATGATTTACTTTTATAATTGAAAAGTTAAGAATTTATTGTGCTTTTCATGGTTTATCTGCATTTTCTTGTTAGAAACCCACTTCCTTGCATACCGCAAATTTCTAAAGGGGTCAACGTAGTAGCTGTCTGTGCCTGGAAATGATTACCATTTTGATGATAGCGTCTCTGTAACACTGCTTTTCTCTCAGGCACAGTCTTGTTGGCTTCACAGAGCTGTTTCTAGATTATTACCGGTTAGTAGTCGATAGGAAAATCCTCTGTGAGTGTTTTTCTGCAGATATCCAGATAGGTAAACCGAAATTCCTGTCACAGAGAAGCAAAGATATTTCCGGGATGCAAAGGTGAAAAGTCAATATTTGAATTAAGAAGATCAGTTTATCTTCTGATTTTATTCATAGGAAGAGAAAAATTTGGTCCACAAGATGGTTTGGCTTTTCTAAGCTCTTTCTTGTTACCTACACTAGATATCACACTACATCTGCTGTTATGAATGTAACCAAAAAGGCATTTAGATTTATCTGCTTTCGCTTTTCTAAAATAAAAGAAAAGGCAATAACTGATGAATGTCTGCTGTAGGGATGAAGCTGGCCTCCAACTATTATTTTTTTATAGCACGGCTAATTAAGTGGGTCTATGGTTCAGAGTCATTGTCAAAAACATGTTCAACTGCCTACTTTCCGTACTGGAGATAGAGGAAGATTACTGAGTTTTCTTTAAGGATTAGAAGTGGAAATGCTGAGTCCCATGACACAGAAAAGTTTTAAATGAAATTTCAAGGGTTATAGAAAAACTGTTAGGAAAACTTTGTAAGACATATAGTATGAAAAGCTACTCAAAGCTACCATTTTGTAAGCAAGACATTTTTGCTGATTTTTATTACAAATTGCCACAGGTAACATGGTAATTACACATGTTGAAAATAGCCTGAGTTGTTCACTAAAGATTAAAGAAAAAAATGATGGTGAAAAATATATATTCAAAAGTTTCACATTGAAATCCTTTTCAAAATAGACCCAACTTCCCTAGAAGAGTTCACCTTTGTTCAAGTGTTATTTGATTCAAAAGTTCATTTCTTTGAGCATGTGTTTTATGTCTTAGAAGAATTATAAATTTCTAACTAAAAGACCACAAACCTAACACACATAAAGTAGGTCATGATATAAAATTATTAAAGAAAGAGTCATTCAGAGGACATTGTAATATGTTTACTAGAAAAATAAAATTGAAGGAACAGAGTAGAGAACCCATCAATAAAGCCACATACCTACAACCAACTGATATTCAAAAAAATTAACAAAAATAAACAATGGGTAAAGAACACAACAAATAGTTCTGGGGAAACTGGCTAGCTATATGCGAAGAATGAAACTAGACCCTTACATCTCATCGATACAAAAATTAACTCAAGATGGATTAAAGACTTAAACATAAGACCTGAAACTATAAAAATCCTAGAAGAAAACCTAGAAAAACCTCTTCTGGACATTGACATAGGCTAAGAATTTATGACTATGACCTCAAAGGGAAATGTGACAAAAACAAAATTGGCAATGAGACTTAACTAACCGAAATAATTTCTCCACGTAAAAAGGAAAAACAGAGTAAACAGACAACCTATAAAGTGGGAGAAAATATTTGCAGACTATGCATTCAACAATGGCTAATATCCAAAATCTATAAGGAAGTTAAACAAATCAACAACAAAAAACAAATAACTCCTATTAAAAAGTGGGCAAAGGATATGAACAGACACTTCTGTAAAGAAGACAGACATACAAGTGGCCAAGAAACATATGAAAAAATGTGCAACATCATTAATTATTAGAGAAATGTAAATTAAAACCACAATAAGATGCCTTCTGAGACTAAAGTGCTTATTATTAGAAAGTCAAAAAATAACACCTGTTGGTGAGAGAAAAGGAAACACTTAAGAATTATTAGCGGAAATATAAATTAGTTCAACCACTATGGAAAACTATGTAGATTTCTTAAAGAACTAAAAATAGAACTACCACTCAATCCAGCAATCCCACTACTAGGTATCTAGCCAAAGGAAAATAAATTGTTATATCAAAAAGATGCCATGACTCATGTATTTATCACAGCACCATTCACAATAGCAAAGACATGGAATCAACTTATTTGCTCATCAACAGTGGTTTGGATAAAGAAAATGTGGTACATATATAGCATGGAATACCACATAGCCATAAAAAAGAATAAAGTCTTGTCGTTTGCAGCAGCATGGATACACCAGGAGGCCATTATTCTAAGTGATTTAACACAGAAACAGGAAATTAAATGTCACATGTTCTTACATATAAGTAGGAGCTAAACAATGCGTATACATGGACATAAAAATGAAAACAATAGACACTGGGGATTCCAAAAGTAGGGAGGGAGGGAAGGAAGTACAGAAGAAAGGAAGGGCTGAAAAACTACCTATTGTGTGCTATGTTCAGTATCAGAGTGATGGGTTCAGTAGAAGCCCAAACCCCAACATTACATAATATACCCATGTAACAAACCTACACATATACCCCTTGACTCTATTTCTATTTTTTTTGACTGAGTCTCATTCTGTCACCCAGGCTGGAGTGCAGTGGCACAATCCTGGCTCACTGTAACCTCTACCTCTGGGTTCAGGCGATTTTCTTGTCTCAGCCTCCCCAGTAGCTGGGATTACAGGCATGCGCCACTATGCTAGGCTAATTTTTGTATTTTTAGGAGAAATGGGGTTTCACCATGTTGTCCAGGCTGGTCTGTGGATAAGAATATATGAACACAGGTATTTGAATAGAATGTGGAAGACAATGGCAGGAACGATGGCTGCTGTTAGTCATTGGGCAACCTGCAAGTACGGAATTAAGAGATTGTGTTCTTAAAGGTAGATATTACAGACTCAAAAAAACCTATCTTGTTAATCAGAACCAAGGCAAAAAGAAAATCTGAAACATGAGTCCTGTGGCCCACTTTCCTACCAAGATTTATGAGCATTGCTTGCCATTTAGTACTTGTGGTGCAATCAGTGCTGATTGCATGTCAGCAATACAGGCTGATACAAGCAACGACCTGCTGTTATTGGAAACAGTCTGGTATTCCAGGAATTTCCTGATCTAGTACGCAGAGGTCTTCCATCTTCTTTTGATCCTGTATTTTCTTGGCTAAAACAGGACATTTCTTCTATAGTAGAAACAAAGAAAATGACTTCTCTTATCAGCTTTTAAGTCCCTCCCAACAGGAAAAGGCAATAAAAACAGTGTCCAGCTATGAATTCTAAGAAAGCAGAATGTTGTATTTAGCAAGAAAATCTTGGCTCTTGGATGACCTTAGAAAAAACTTGGAAAATATCTGCCTATTTATTTCTGCATTCTTACCACCATAAGCACTGAGAGGGGAGAATCTTTTCCTGTCTGCTCGATATTGTAGTTCCACAGTTTTAAAACAAACATTAAATGCATATTTGCTGAATGAATGGATGAGTTCTTAGATACTGCAATGATTACAGCAACCCCTGGAATGTCAATAGTCATGTAGAATGTAAAATTATTGTCTTCAAAGATAAAACACTGACTCATATTCAAAATAAATATGATCTTAACATAAATTTTGATTAAAGAGTAAGTTTAAGATCTTTAAGAACATATCAAGAAGTCTAATAATTTTGGGATGGTAAGTCGTTATAGTCAATTCAGAGTTATGTGGGTTTGTTTGATCAATTTAATTTTAATATGTAGTACCAAGTAGTTCCAATATTTTCAAATCTTTTTGAATCAATAAACACGAATAGGGGACCTAGAAAATGTAGGTAATCTATGTGTATCAGTCAGGGTTCACAAACAAATCTAGTAGGAGATATACATTAAGAGATTTATTACAAGGAAATGGCTTACATGATTGTATAGGCTGGCAAAGCAAGTCTGAAATCCAAAGAGCAGGCTGAATCTCCAGCCAAAGCTGCTATCTGCAAATTTCGTCTTTTTTCAGGAAAGCCTCAGTTCTATATTTAAGGTCTTTCCACCAATTGAATTCAGGCTATTCATGTTATCTAGGATAATCTCCCTCAGTTAAAGTAAACTGATATGGATTTTAATCACATTTATAAAATATCTTCACAAAAATATATAAATTGGTGTTGAATTGAAAAACTGTAACCTATACTGTAGCCCAGTTGACATATAAATCTGCCCATTATAATGTGGCAGTTTGTTTAGAGGAAGGCAAAGATGATTAAGACGTGTTTCTTTTTTTCTTTTTTTTTTTTTTTTTTTTTTTTTTTTTTTTTTTTTTTTTTTTTTTTTTTTTTTTTTTTTTTTTTTTTTACAGGAAATTCAGTAATAATAATAATAGCTATCCCACCAGACAGAATGTTATTGTATCCTCAAGGAAATTTTAACTGAAGTCCTCTGGGGAAAATTTAGGAAGGAAAGATGGCTTATAACTCAGAGATAGCAGGCGGTAGGGGGTTAAGGGAGGGATAGCATTAGGAGAAATACCTAATGTAGATGACGAGGTGACTGATGCAGCAAACCACCATGGCACGTATATACCTATATAACGAACCTGCATGTTCTGCACATGTACCACAGAACTTAAAGTATAATAAAAAATAAAGTAATTAATTAAAAAAAAGAAACCTCAAAATGAAGATGGCATTTGGACAGCAGGATCTATCAGGAGAGGATTAGACTCAATGCTATCTTCACTAATAATTATGTGACTTTCAAAAACATTTAACCTCCCTGAATCTCAATATGATTCTTTTAAATGGGAATCTTGTGCATGATCCTTCCAGCCAACAATCACATCACCCTAACCATTGAAAAAAACGAGATATGAAAATATGTGAAAACATTAAATTATAAAATACCTTACAATGTTAATGTCATTGGATATTTTCTCTAAATTTTGATATTGTGGCAAGTAGATAAAATAGTACTTCCCAAAGATGTCCACATTCTAATTCCCACAATCAGTGAATATGTTATTCTAAATGGCAAAAGAGACATTGCAGATGCAATTAAAACTAAGGATCTTAAGATGAGGAAATTTTTCTGAATAATTCGCATGCGTCTAATGTGATTACCAGGGTTCTTAAAATAGGGAAGCAGGAGAGTCAGAGACAGAGAAAAGGTGATATGATGATGGAAGCAGAGGAAGAAATGGATCTCTGTGACAGAAGCAGAGATTAAGGGTGATGTGAGTGCTGGCTGGAAGGAGCAATGAGCTAAGTATTACGGATGGCTTCTAGAAGCTCGAAAAGGCAAGGAAATGGAGTCTCATCTAAAGCTTCTGTAGGGAACGTGGCCTGGCTAACACCTTGATATTTGCCCAGTGAAACCCATTTTGGACTTCTGGCCTCCAGAACTGTCAGATAATAAATTTCCTTCATTTTAAGCCACTAAACTGTAGAAATGTGTTACGGCAGAAAATAGAGAACTAATACCGATATATTGTTGTCAAGATGATTTGTTATGCCACAGAATGCCATTTGTCCTCAATATTTTTTCTCTCCTTTGTTGATCTTTGGTGGAAAAGTTTAGAATAAGGAGTAACTTTCCCAAATTTCTTTGCAACTCCAATGGCAAACAAAGTTTTTTTTTCCCTTCCCTCTGAGGGAGATAAAGGAAAGAGGAATATCCAATTTCTGCAAAGTATCCTTAAAGAAAATAGGCCTTTCTCTCATCTCTCCGTTTTCTTTAATGTTGGCTGTAATTAATACATGATGAATGAAGCTAGAAAACCAACTTTGACCACAAAATGGAAGTTAATGTTGAGGATAGCAGAGCAAAAATAGGCAAGAAGATAGAATCTCTGATAATTGTGAAGCTTTATATTGACTCCTGACCAAGTACCCAGACTTTTACAGAAGGGATAATCAACTTTTTTCTTGTTTAAAACATGGTTATTTTGAGCTTTCAATCACTCATGTTAACTTAACTTTAACTAATACATTTCTATTTATCAATTAGGTTGACATTCCTTTTACATCCATAATAAAAATGAATGTTAGGTAAAACTCCTACCCCTGAAGACTAGGTAGGATTTTATTAAATAAAGATACTAGAGAATTCAATGCCATAGGTAAGAGTATAGAATACAAATCTATGTGCTTTATTCTTCAGTTGTAAACAAACTGATATATCCTAAATAAAACAGAAATGTATTGATCCTATTTCCCTGTGCAAAACCACGCCCCTATTATTGCCACAAATAGCCCCCATCCATCAACACTGTGTTTAACACTGCAAACTCATTCCACCTGCTGAATATTTTCAGAAGTAGCCTCGCCATAATCTTATTTTGAAAGTCAAGAGGTTTTCATTTAAATATGCTGAAAATAATGTGTAGCCATATCCGCTAGATCATACTTCAGAAATATGCTGTATGTCAAGGATTTATTTACAAGTAAGAAAAGACAGTATAAATAGCAGAATTTTCAACTCAGACGTCAGAATATGCAGAAATAATTAAACCGTACTAGAAAAGATAAATCAAATTTATGTAAAGCCATATGCCTTTACTTATTGGTCTTGACATAACATTGACATAACATTATATGCTGTAGTGGTTAAATTTTAGGTGTCACTGTGGTTGGATCAAGGGATGTGCTGAAACCCATTAAAGCATTATATTTGGGTATATCTGTAAGGATGGTTTCAGAAGATACTGACACTTGAATCAATAGACTGAGTAAGGAAGATCTAATCTCAATGTGGTGGGCACCATCTAATGGGCAGACAGCTCAGATAGAACAAAAAGGCAGAGGAAGGGTGAATTTGTCCCATATTGTGGAGCCGGGACATTTTCTTCTTCTGTTCTTGTACATCGGAACTCCAGGCTCTCCAGCCTTTGGACTTCAGGACTTGCAGTAGGAGTCCCCCAAAGTTGTCAGGTCTTTGGCCTCAGAGTGAGAGTTATACCATTGCCTTCTGTGCTTCCCTGGTTGTGAGGCCTTCAGACTTGGACTGAGCCATGTACTAGCCTCCCTGGTAATCTGGCTTGTTGATGACCTATTGTGGGATTTCTCAGCTTCTATAATTGCATGAGTTAATTTCCCTAATAAATCCCCTCTCGGCTATTTTCCTACCTATCTACCTACCTACCTACCTACCTACCTACATATATCTTATTAGTTCTCCAGAGAACTCTAATACAACATGCTTATTTGCTTATTAAATGTTGTTTTTCACTACTATAGGTAATAGAGGTATATGTATGCTGTCAATAGGACTTTATTTAAACAAATTTTGTAAACATGATTTAACATTGCTAGAAAAAAAGATAGCTCTCGCTGGGGATTAACTCCTCTCCCAGCTCTCCCATTCCATCAATGAAACACAAGAACCAGTCAATTATTAGTTATTTTCTGAATAACAAGTTTGGTTCACTTCTTTGAAAGAGTAACATTAATTTATCAATGACTGGTCCTATGACAATAGTGAAAAAGTTACGTGAACACTGACACCAGCACATAATACCAGAATTCCAAACAAACATTTTGAAAATATGTCTGGATCCCAGATAAATCTGAAAGATGTAGGAAACTGACATGGAATATCTCCTCCAGAGACAGTAGTGTGCACTGGGAAAGGAAAAACATAGATAAGATTCTAAAAAGCTGACCTTGCTAATATCTGCAAATTTGATGACATGATGACTGGAAATGAAGGTACTAGCTAAGAGCTTTAAATTTTCAAATCTGACTTGGTTAATCATTTTGAAAAAAAGTTATAGAGAATAAAAACAGTCATTCAGATGAGAGTTGCTCAGGATTCTGCCCCTATCCTAACATCTGGAGCCAAATAATTGGTAAGAGAATAAACTCTAAACACCAATACACCAAATTTGTGTTTTTTTTAAAAAAATCTAATACAACTCCTAAAACAGCTCTAAGGGGCAAATAGAGTATACTCTATTGTTATATATTCTATTTGAGAATTTTATAAAAGTCTCAGATGTAAAATCTGCTGAGCAAAAGATAAGCAAAAATAGAAGAAAAAATAAAATGTTACCTATGTAAAATATATAAAGAAGAGGCATGTGAATTAAAAAGCTGCATAATGTTAAGGAAGATGGTTCTCTGCAGTCAAGAACAATTTCCAGAAATTGTTGAAATTGAGAGCTGTCATCCAGAGGCACTGTCAGAAGCAAAGGAACTAGATCCTTCATACTAAAGGTAGGAGTTGGGTGGCACAGCATGGCATCTCCTACAGTCAGTCCATCTACGCACTGTTTTGGTCTACTTTTGTATATAAAATTTCTGAGAACAGCTCCTCCAGAATTCAGATGTGTCTATTTGTTAGGACAACTTGCAAGAGGAAGTCCTTACCCCTGTGGCTGGTACTCATCTCTCACTTTATTATTGATTTGGGATTCCTCTCACTCACAACTAACACTTCTGCTAGTTTTCGTGGCTTACATGATGGTGTGATCCAGACTTTCATCTCTGAGGAATCGGAAGTCCTGATCACCAGGCCCTTCTCGGGTTGGTTCATCCACAGACACTTGGGTTGTTTCCAAAAATTGGGCAAGGAAGAATCAAGAGGTACCCCATGGGAGTGCTGGGGTATCTCTTGTCTGCACTGTGGGACAGCAGCAACTTTTTCCTGATTATCAAAGTCCATTTCCTCCATCAAGAAAGTTCATTCTTTTTATCCTCTAATCTCTTGAAATAAGAAATCCAAAATGCCTAGGCAGGAGGCATAGCTGAAAGTTAATGGGAACCTTGGTATTTCCCCCTGATGAAATCTGTCTGGCTTTGGGAACCAGAACTTTTAAACCTGCAAAGCCCAGAACTGTGGGGATAGAGAGCACAAATTTCTCCAGAGTGGGTCACTGGGGATGATGGTCTATGAGATAATTCTTTGAAAAATAATAATAATAAATGTTATTGTGTATGTTCAGGTTTATAACATATTATGGGATACATCTAGATAAATGGTTACTATAGTGAAGAAAATTAACAAATCCATCATCTAACATACATTAGTTTTTGTGGCAAGAGGAGCTAAAATCTAGTCATTTTGCAGAAATCCCAAACATAGTATAATTTTATTACTTATAATCCTCACATTAGATCTCTAGACTTCTTCATCATACATAGCTGCTATTTCATATGCTTTGACCTACATCTCCTCATGATCTCCCCTCCACCTCTTTGCCCTTGATAACTACTGTTTTATTTTCTCTTTGTGTATTTAACTTTTTTTTTAGATTCTACATGTAAGTGAGATTATGTAACACTTCTCTTTCATTTAGCATAATGTCCTCTGGTCCAGACATGGCAAGATCTCCTTTTTTAAGGCTGAATACTATTCCACTGTTTCTATATGTAACAAAACCAACAAAGAAAAGAGAAATAACATATATATGTATATTCCACTGTATATATATATATATATATATACACATATATATATATATATAAATGATCCCACTGTTTATATATATATATATACAATATAGATATAATTAGCGTATATATACTGTTCTACTGTTTATATATAAATAGTTGCATACTATTCCATTATATAACATATATAACAAATATTAGTATATTATATCTATATTAATAAATATTAATATATAAATAAAATATAAATATATATCATATAAATACATATGTTAGATATATATAATTATATATGTATATATCTTAAGTTGTTTTGTTTTTGTAATTGCCCAGTGGGTTTTTCTTGCTCACTGCACAAAAAAAATATCAGCTCACTAATATTGCAGCATTGCAGTAGAGAAACAGTTTAATTGATTAGAGACCAGCCACATGGGAGAGCGAGAGTTATCTCTCTAGGTCTTCTTGACAGCTTGAAAGTTAGGGTTTTTATGAACCATTTTGTGGGCAGGTGGCTAGGGAATGAGTGCTGCTGATTGGTTGAAGATGAAATCCTAGAAGTATGGAAAACAATTACTGAGTGCTGAGTCCACTTCTGAGTGGGGGCCACAGGGCCAGTTGAGTCATGAGTTACAGGTCTTGGCAAGGTCAGTCGGTTGCCAGAAAGTTTGAAAAGATTCTCAAAAGACCATGTAGGCTCCACAATAGTAATGTTATCTATGGAAGAAACTGAGGAAGTCACAAATCCTGTCACCTCTGGCCATATGACACCTGACCAGTAAAAGATTACAGAAACTGTTTCTATATCTTAACAGAAATACAGGCCTCTCTTATAATCCTAACCTTGTGGTCTTTCATTCATTTTTCAAAGGTGGTTTAGTTTTGAAAGGGCTATTATCATTCATGCTTAAAGTTAAACTATAAACTAAATTCTTTCTAAATTTATCTTGGCCTATGCCCAGGATTGAGCAAGGACAGCTTGAAGTTTAGAAGCAAGATAGACTTAGAAGAGCTTGGAGCCTGGAGTTTAGAAGCAGGGCAGATTTATCTTACTGTTACAGTTTTGCAAAGACAGTTTCATTTTCTCCTCTCTTGTATATTCTTATTATGTAACATAAGATGTAACTTTATATCATCATGTTTAAGTGTTATTAATTCTGTATTATAGTTTTTAAGTGGTGGGATACCAAGGAGAAGAGTAAACACACTCAAGAATTTTATCTCCTTTTCTTGGAAAGAAATTAGTGCATTTTTGGCTATAAGCAGGACAGCTGTATCATGTTAGGTAAAATTATGACTTTGTTATTTTTTTTATTTGGAAAATAAGTATAGTTTAAGGAAATGTATATGGATGCCAAGTTGACCAGTGGTGGACTTATTGTAGTTGATTTTACGTGTCAACTTGACTGGACCACAGGTGCTAAAATATTTGGTCAAACATTATTCTGTATGTTTATTTAAGGACATTTTTGGAATAGTTTAACATTTAAATAAAAGATCAAGTAAAGCAGGTTGCCCTCCCTAATTTGGATGGGACTCATTCAATCAGATGCAGTCCTGAATAGAACAAAATGCTGACCTTCCCACAAATAAGAAGAAATTACTTCTGCCTGGGTGCTTTCAAGCTAAGGTATTAGATTTTCCTTGCCTTTGGACTAGAACTGAAACATTGACTCTTCCTGTGTCTTAAGCCTTGCAATTTTCAGACTGACCTACACCATCGGCTCTCCTGGTTCTCAGCCCCTTGGACTCAGACAAGAATGCATCATTGGCTCCCTTGAGTCTATAGCTTGCCTACTTACTGTTCAGATACTGGAACTAATAAGCCTCCAAACCAGAGAAGCCAATGCCTTATCATAACTCTCTTTCTCTCTGTATATATACATGTGCGTGCGTTTATGTGTGTGTGTATGCACATATACATATGTAATCTATTGATTCTGTTTCTCTGGAGAATGCTGACTGATACACAAATTTATTATAAAATATGTTTATTGTTGAGAGGTATATTCATAAAACTTGTATTCTACTTACATCAACTTTAATTATGTGTTCTTAATGATGCTTGGATAATGTGCAAAAATTCAAAACATATTAAACAAAGCTAGATATTATCATAAGTTTTTTTTTCTTTGAACCATTTTTTACAATATTTACATGGCAGGCAAGTTTCAAAAGAAAACACGAAAGCAAAAATCCAAAAACAAAATTGTTTGTCTTTTTGTTGCCGTTGTTTGATTTACTGCTGCGTTTTAGATATACGGTCATGGAAATAACCAATTTATTTTTGCTGTATCTTTACTTGTACATTGTTTTTAGGTTTAGTTCATAATCTTAATAATCTTAAAAATCTAGTGGATGTAAAATAAGCTTATTTGACTTTCAAACTATGGTAGAATAAAAATATATGCTCAAATTATACCTAATACTAGTAACTCAGAAGAATTGGCTTCTTTTACTAAACCAGCAATGTTAAACTAGTCTTATTACCAAAGATTTACACAAATCATGCAAACTTTAAAAATATTTGCGTTAGTTCCTACATATCTGACAATTTTAGGAATAGTTGATTTATTAAAGCACTTATTTTTCTTTAAGCCAATCGGAATAGGGCTCTTTTACTAATTTCATCATGACCCTCAGAGATTGGAAAGTACCACATACACCTACCATATATACAGACAGATAGAGAGTTGCAAGTAGAGATCTTTATGGCTTTCATTCAAAAAATTTAGTTATGCATCAGGCATAAGTATAGCGATATAAAACTCACGAATATGTGTTTGAGTTGGTTTTCATCTTTGCCTCACTGTGTATTTTTGTACAAATTACATTTCTGGCAAATGAAACAAGTTGTTACCAGCTCAACATGAGGGCTAAAGCTTTTTTATGAATATTTGTAAAGGAGACTTTTAAATTTTCATATGTAATATAATGGAGACTGTGAACTATTTAATAAATTTAAGGTGAAGGGGTTGAGGATGAAGTAAGAGGTCACCTGCATGCCTCCAAAGTCCATCTGAGTGGATAAATGTCCAGTCTATTTCATTTATCCTCTTTAGCCCCAGGTGTTTTATTTTGGGGTGCCTGAGTCTCTTGAAAGTGACCAGTGCCCTAAAGATCCAATGACTATAGGAAGTTGAGAGACTGGAGAAAGAAAATAAAGGTCTTAGAGGAATAAGTTTTCTTAAAGAAGCCATTGAACTTCTAAATGATTCCTGGCAAAGGCATGCCGACAAGAAAGGAAGCAGACAGTGGCAGCACTATAATGGTGGAGCATATAGTCATAGGGGCTTTAGAAAGGCTGTGGGCAGGTTTCACTTCATGAGAGAGCAGGGAAGAGTAGGGAAAACAAAATGACTCAAAACAAAAAGTCAGGAAGAAAAATTTTAATATAAGAGGCACCTTTTCCCAAACATAGCACCTAGGATTCTAACCCAGCTTCAGAAGCATACGCATTCCAAATGTGACTAAAACTGATAAGCCTTTTTATCTATGCACAGAAGAGGTGTCCCTAGAAAAGGTACAGAATAGAATGATCTTATATATAAGTAAACATTTTCTATGATCCTGGTAATCTTTCTGATATTAGTTAATTTTCACATCCTTGATTATTTGCACATAAGCTGGTAGAGGAAAAGTTGGATGCAGCTTTTCCTCTACTTAGATCCAAATAGCGGATCCAGCCACCATGATCCAAAGCCACTCCCCAAAATAGCTGAGGAGAAATAAAGCAAGGACTCTTGTTTTAATAGGCTGTGAGAAAAGGAAAGGGAAAGAAGAAAATGTCCTTATGAGTTGAGACCTTTTTGGATGTAGACTAAGTGAACCCCCTGAGAGCTGGACAATGTTCACTAGGATGTCAGTTGCAAATGTGAGTACACAGGCTACCCACATTTCTACACGGCTGACTATAAATTCTTGGACCCTAACCTGATGGTGGGCCACCTGTGAGTGTAGACCTGACAATACGTGCTGATAGTGAGCATAGAACCAGAGAGAATGCTCTCTCTGTATCCAAATTAAGCTCTCTGGACACAAAATTGATACAGAAGGAGAATGTCATCCTATTTAATAGATGTCTCACAAACTCACAAGTCAGTAAAGCTATCTCGAATAACAGTCTTACACACCTGTATTCTAGCCTATGATTCTCTTCCTTATGATATATTAAAAAAAAAAAAAACAGAGATAAATGGGCAGAGAGTTATTATCACTGGAAAGGGAAGGATCTGTAACAGGAAAATTTATAAAAACAGTCACAATACTCTGAAGAACTAGTCTCTACAAGTGTTTTCACCTGCCAATCTTAATTTTGGAAAGGAAAGACAAAAAGAGGCTGTTACCAGCCTTGCTTAACTGGACCTGAAACAGACATCCAATAGTCTGCCTGTTAGGAAAATTTGCCTTTATTGGCTTAATCAGATGTCCCAAGTTCTCACCTGTAATCCCCAGAGTGAACAGGGAGTTTTGATCATCCCATTCTCATCATCAAAAAGTTGGAGGACAACTTTTCCTCTACCTGCTTAAGTGCAAATGATCAAGGATCTGAAAATTAACTAATAACAAATAGATTACCAGGAACATAGAAAAGGTTTATACATGCACTCAAAAGTTACTCATGAGTATTCACTCACTCACTGGATACTAAGGAGTACAGGTTTATATACTAGCTTTGCAATGTAACAAGCTGATAAATGCAGGAGTAGGAGAGGGGGATGTTTCAATAAGAAAGTATGGAAGAGTAATTTTTTAATGTCACTGGGAATGGCCAATCAGTCTCCTTCCTAGAATTCTCAGGAAACTCCTGGGGTGGGGTATGAGGTGGGAAGCTGAGAAGTTAATAGCAGCTGTATTTCCAAAAGTTTCTGTTTGGATGCAGATTTTCCTCTACTTGCTTAGATCCAAATAGCGGATGCAGCCACCATGATCCAAAGATAAGAGAAATGCAGATAAGATTTTAAGTGTTTTCACTTTAAAGTAACTTTTATGTCAAAACTGTGATCCCCTTCGTAAGAACCAAGTGGGGTACATGCAAATAAGTCCTATTTTACTATGATAAGAAAAAAGATACTCATACTAGTAACTTTGCAATTTAAATATCCATGAATCTAAATAACAAGACACACTCCAAAACCAAAATAAAATTCTTCTAGTTTTCTTCAACTATGTAGACAGGAATGTCATGTATTTGACATAAGGTGATTTGTTTACCTCTGAGCAAATGGCTAGACCTCCATATTTCACATTATCATAAGTACCAAATACATCATTAACTTGCATTTTTCCCACATTTGTAATTCAACTGGTAATCGGTTTACAAATTTGCATAATAACTACCAGCTTCAATATGCTAGTAAATTATTTTCAATTGTATAAAATGTGAGAGCTCAGTGATGTGGGAAGTTTTCCTTCCAGCCTAATCTACTGAGTGACCTCTCTTCTGTGTTAGCATCCTCATATGGCCTTCAGGCCAGCAGTGGCTCCCAAGAATCCTAGCAGAATCTGAGCTGCCCAATGCACACTTCATTCTTCTGATACTTCTGCCTACTCTTAAGGAATAAGAGAAAATGGATAAAAGAATGAGTAGATGCAGAGATAGATAGATAGATAGGTAGGTAGGTAGGTAGATAGATAGATAGATAGACAGACAGACACATACATACATATTGGTGACATGAAATGATAGATACTGATAAAATAAGAAGGTTATTTGAGAGAGAATTTTTGAGTGCTAAATATGTAAAATCAGATTAACTTGTTATTTTACTCATTTATTCATTCAAACACTTATTAATTATTAGTTATCATGGTAGAATCAGGAGATATATAAGTAAGTGTTTACCCCCATGGAGATTAGAGTAGGAATGAGATGAAACTTGTAAATAACTAGAATTTAGTGGGTTACATACTGCAATACAAAGCAGGGGAGATTTCACAGATTAGATATGGAAAAAAAAGATGAAACTTAGTTGGGCCAGTTCTAGGGAGTCTCCCATTCTTTGAGTCAACAAATACCCATCAAGCATCTTTATGGTGATAAACACTGTGTTAGGTACCTGGAATGGAAAAGGCAAAAACAAAACAAATAACAAAAACAGTTTCTGACATCAAGAGTTGGAAAATTGACCTATAAGTAAGTGAAAGATTAAATTATAGCTCAGTAATTTTTATACACATGATGAAAAATGTACCAAATAATAATTTTGTCTGCCTAGAAGGAATTAAGAAATGCCTTCCAAAGATGACATGTAGGACTTCAAAATTTCTCAAAAAAGCTTTTGCCTATATTAATTTACACACTTTAGGGGTAATACTTAGATTTATAATGTTCATATATTTGACCATTTCAACATCACCAAAATCTAGTTATAATTTCATGTGTATTTTTGGAAATAAAAATATCTTCATCTTCATATTTTTTCCCAAACATGTCACTTTCTTCTCCTTTTCAGAATTTATTTAAGTAGTTCATGCGAAACTGTGCTATTTCTTAAAATCTACAGATTTACTTGACTCTATTGCTCCTTAAAAACAAATACATCTTTTCTTAACAAAGGTAACTATGGAAAGTTTAAAAACAATTTTCCAAAGAGTATTTAGAGATAGTAGTCTACTTATTCAGATATAAATATTGACATATAGATAGTATTCTATTTATTCAGATATAAATATTGACAACAGAACTATGGAATGGTTGAATATAGCAACAAGTATAAACTCAGACAGTGATTATGAAGTATAGGTTGCATAAGCTTTGTTTTAAATACTGATGACAGGCATGCTCAATTTAAAGATCTACATGTTAACTTTTTTCTTTATATTTTCACACAAAAACTCAAATACATTTTAATTTGAAAAGTGTTGAATGATCATCCATTGCAAGCAAGGTGTCATGCATGATAAAATCATGAACAAGCTATGATAGCTCCTTGAAATGTATATCCCAAATCAAAGATAATGCAACAAAATGTGAATGTATTAATAGAATTAACAAAAAAAGTGCCTACAAAGTAGAAGGCTGAAGAGTTTATGTTTCATATAGAGAATGATAAGGCCTCATAGAGGAACAGATTTTAGCATCTGGTACAATAGAGAGATAGTGGGAGAAGCATATGGAAGGAACTGCATAAGTAAAGGCTTTGAGTTAAGAAAGAGCAGATATGTTCAGAAAATATTAAAGAGTTCAATTTGATCAGATTATAAATCTGAGCTATCAACATTCCCATCTCCCATGACTAACTGTAATGGATGTCTGAAGTCATAAAAGATTACATGGCTATATCCAGGCTCAATAGGAAAAACTGCCATAAGCTATTAGTCATGGCAACTGTGGGTGAGGAGGAAGGAGTTGTAGCCCATAGCTCATGTATTTGCTAAGCACAGAATAGGATATCTGAGGCATAGGGAGAGGTAAAGCATGGGTAGCTAAAATAACTCAGGCTCAGAAAATGAAGGGTTTTATATCCCAAGATGCCAACAGGTTTGTTTTATTCTCTAGTAGTGAAAGAAAAAGTTCTCTCAACTTCTACACTTTTGGGATCTCAGTAAAGCCTCTGTAACAAAAGTAAGAAGTGAAGGTGAGAGGATAGCTTGAATCCAAAGCTTGAACCCAGGAGTTCAAGACCAATACAAGCAACATAAAGAGATACTGTCACCACAAAAAAAATGTTTTTAATAGACGGATGTATTAGTCTGTTTTTACACTACTATAAAGAAATATCCGACTGAGTAATTTATAAAGGAAGGAGGTTTAATTGATTCATAGTCAATTAAACTGGGAGGCCTCAGGAAATTTACAATCATGGCAAAAGGCAAAAGAGAAGCAAGTACATTATTCACAAGGTGGAAGGAAAGAGAGAAGAGAACAAAGAAGGAACTGTCAAACACTTATAAAGCCATCAGATCTCATGAGAACTCACTCACTATCATGAGACCAACATCAGGGAAACCACCCCCATGATCCAATCATCTCCCACCAGGTCCTTCCCTCAACACATGATTACAATTTGAGGTGATATTTGGGTGGGGACACAGAGCCAAACAGTATCAGTGGGCATGGTGACACTCACCTGTAGCCTCAGCTATTCAGGGGACTGAGGCAGAAAGATTTTGTGAGCCCAGGAGTTTGAGGCTGCAGTGAGCTGTGATTCTGCCACTAGACTTCAGCCTGGGCGACAGAATGAGACCCTGTCTCAAAAGAAAAACAAAAATAGATCAACAAAAGGAAAGCATACAGGTCAGAGATTTATTTAATATAAGTTCTACATTACATAGAAACCTTCATAAAGAATTGACAACCAAAAAATGGTTAAACCTGAGAAGTTTTGTGCTAGATTTGATGAAGTATGAAGAGTTGTAGAAAAATGTCATGGGGGATGTAGTCTGAACTAAGAAAGGTGAACTGGGGAAAGCTTATAGGTCCTGTTCATTCATATTCCTCTTAGCATCTCTCCATCTGAAGAGACTAGAATGCTTTTTTCCTCTGGCCTCTGGAATAGGGAGAGCAGCTTTCACATGACAGTCATGTGACATGCTTCATATGCATCCTTTTCAGGGGAAGGTCATAAAATCCTTATAAGTCCCTTATAATCCCATTAGATCTCATGAGAATGTATTCACTATCACAAGAATAATATGGAAAAAAACACCCCCATGATTCAATTGCCTCCCCCTTGGCCCCTCCCATGACAGGTGAGGATTATGGGAACTACAATGCAAGATAAGATTTGGGTGATGACACAGCCAAAACATCATTCTGCTCCAGCCCCTCCCGAATGTCATGTCCTCACATTTCAAAACACATTCATATCTTTCCAAAAGTCCCCCAAAGTCTTAGCTCATTCAGCATTAACCCAAAAGTCCAAGTCCAAAGTCTCATCTGAGACTAGGCAAGTCCCTTCTGCCTATGAGCCTGTAAAATCAAACACAAACTAGTTACTTCCTAGATATAATGAGGATAGAGACATTGAGTAAATGCATCCATTATAAATGGAAGAAATTGGCCAAATTAAACCTCGATAGGTCCTATGCAAGTCTAAAATCTAATAGGGTGGTCATTAAAACTTAAAGCTACAAAATGGTCTCCTTTGACTCCATGTTTCACCTTCAAGTCACACTGATGCAAGAGGTGGGCTCCCATGGCCTTGGGCAGTTCTGCCCCTGTGGCTTTGCAGGGTATAGTCCCCCTTCTAATTACATTTTCAGTTGGCATTGAGTGCCTGTGGCTTTTCCAGGCATATGGTACCAGCTGTCTATGGATCTACCATTCTGGGGGCTGGAAGATGGTAGCCCTCTTCCCATAGCTCATGAGGCAGTACCCCAGTGAGGACTCTGTGGGGGCTCCAACTCTATATTTCCTTCCTCCATTGCCCTAGTAGAGATTCTCCATTAAGGCTCTGCCCCTGCAGCAGACTTCTGCCTAGACATCAAGCTTTCCTATACATCCTCTGAAATCTAGGTGAAGGCTCCCCTACCTCAATGCTTGACTTCTGTGTACCCACCAGCTCAACATCACATGAAATCCACCAAGGCTTGGAGCTTGCACACTCTAAAGTAGTGGCCTAAGCTGTATGTTGGCTTCTTTTAGCCCTGGATGGAGCTGAAGTTGCTGGGATGTAAGGCACTATGTCCGAGGCTGCACAGAGCAGTGGGGCCCTGGGCCCAGTCCATGAAACCATTTTTTCCTTCTAGGCCTCTGGGCCTGTAATGGGAGGGACAGCCAGTGAAGGTGAAGGTTTCTGACATGCCCTGGTGATTTTCCCCATTGTCTTGGTGATTAATATTTAGCCCCTTGTTACTTATGCAAATTTCTTCAGCTGGCTTGAATTTCTCCCCAGAAACTGGGTTTTCATTTTCTATCCCATCATCAGACTGCTAATTTTCCAAACTTTTATGTTCTGCTTCCTCTTGAATGCTTTGCCACTTAGAAATTTCTTCCACTAGATATCCTAAATTATCTCTCTCAAGTTCAAAGTTCCACAGATCTTAGGGCGGGCCAAAATACAGCCAGTCTCTTTGCTAACACATAACAGGAGTCACCTTTGCTCTAGTTCCCCACAAGATCCTCATTTTCATCTGAGACAATTTCAGCCTGGACTTCATTGTCCATATCACTATTAGCATTTTAGTCAAAGCCATTTAACAAGTCTCTAGGAAGTTCCAAACTTTCCCACATCTTCTTATCTTCTTCTGAGCCCTCTAAACTGTTCCAACCTCTGCCCATAACCCAGTTCAAAAGTTGCTTCCACATTTTTAGGTATCTTTATAGCAGTACCCCACTACTCCCAGTACCAATTTACTATATTAATCTGTTCTCACACTGCTGTGAAGAAAAACCCAAAACTGGCTAATTTATGAAATAAAAAAGACATTCAATTTATTCACAGTTCCACATGGCTAGGGAGGCCTTAGGAAACTGACAATCATGGCAGAAGGGGAAGCAAACGTGCCCTTCTTCATGAGGTGCCAGGAATAAGAGCCAAGCAAAACGGGAAACCCCTTATTTTGTGACAGTAAGCTCTCATGAAATCTGATGAAAGTCATCAGATTTCATGAGAACTTGCTGTCACAAAAATAGCATGGGAGAAACTGCCCCAGTGATTCAGTTACCTCCCACTGGGTCCCAACCATGAATGACATTTGGAGATTATGGGAACTACAATTCAAGATGAGATTTGGGTGAGGACATAGGTAAACCATGTCAGTCTAGTTAAACATTTATGCCTCATTTTGAGAGACTATGATATAAGTGGGAACAGCTGCCAACCTAAGTTAGGCTGCTTTATGGTAAGAGGAATCAGGTATTTAATAAGATGCATTTCTATGGGAACAAAAGAAAAACAAAGATTAATAATGGGTTAACTATTTAATTAGTTTCTGACTCCAGAGAGAATCTAGTCAAGATTTCTAGATTTGAGCTTGAAATGGCTTTAGATGGTGCAGTGAGAATGGCAGTTGCAATTGAGTTTATTTCTTTGTTTGCAATTTGTATTAATCTCTGGTTACGGTATTATAGTCATGGTTACTTCTCACAACAAAGTATGGAAGAATCTGTGTCTGCCTTTAGAATCTTTTATTATCATTTTGGTTAAATCAATATCCAAGGTCACATTTAATCAAGTGTTATAGATTTGCAGGACCTTTTTAGACAGTACCATAAGGTTTTATTATCTCAATGACACCTGGTAAGGAGAATAAATAAAAGGGAAACATTAATTACTGTCTTTTTTTTCTTTTTTTCTCCTCTTTTTTATTTTGCTTTGCTGTAAGTATTCATGAGGAATGATAGGTTAGACTTAGACTTTTAAAAGCCTCTCGAGACTAAGAAACTAAGGCAGGAATTGACTCCCAGACTTTACCTGGAATATGTAATGATTTGGGTGAATTTCTCTCTTCTCATGGTTCTTATTATATTTTAAAATTGTTCAGCCTATCAGTTCTTTACTCATCTGTAAGGCTACCACTCCTACAAGGCAGGAACTAGGTCATTCAAGAGTGCATTGTAAGTATTGGCTCCATAAAGTCAATTCTAGTTTCTGAGAAGCAGACAGTCCCATCAAAACCTTAGTAATATAAACAATGTTTCTAATTAAGTCCCGTTACCTTATGAGGAGAATACATTCTTATTGAATTTAGCAAATAAATATTTTGCCATGAAAATAAGAATAGTCAACAAGAGTTTCCAAATTCTAGAGACATAACTTAAGGAGAATAAATAAATATTCATGTTTGCTGACAGAGGTATAATTTATCAAACTGTTGTTAAGTTGTAGTTTAAGAGAAAAAAGAAGGGAATTCCTCAAATCTGGCAAACAAAACATTAAAGATCCATTAATGTTTCAAACAAAAAATAATAAAAATTATAATCATTTTTATCAGTTTATTCAGTTACATGTAATTAATTCTGGTTCTGCTTGATCTCAGGTTAGCAGTTTTATGAATCCGTTTCTTTATTAGTGTTCTGGAAATTCTTACGTAGCCCATTTGTATGGTCTTAATGTTATCAGAAACCCAGTCTTTTCCATGAAGTATTTTGGCCTATAGTTGATAGTAAATGCTTTTAGATAAGAATCAGATTAAAACAATAACTCTCTGTGCATGACAAAAGTCTCAAAGATAGCCATTGTTAAATATTTGGTAACAGTTCATCATAATATAATTGACAAGGAAATTTCATTATTTCTGTGGCATATCATGTTTTAAGAAAACAATTGGCATTATGCAGATAACATTATATGAGACAGATCATGAGCAATGACAGTATTGACAAAGTTTTAGGAATGGTATACAATTTCTGAAGCAGTTACATTAATAACACAGACCCATGTAAAAAGAAAACCTGTCACCACTTCTTATTTGACAATGCTTCCCATAAAATTTAGCATATCAAATAAACCTTGTTATTTTGTTATCTCTTTTACAAGATGAGGGACAATTTCTTTGAATTTTGCAGAGGCCTTCTGAGAAATCTCAGAGTTACTTGAGTTCAAAGAGACTCTTTATTTAGAATTTGATTTGAGGAAGTTTATAAAAAATGTCCAAAGGTTTAAACACAATTAAATATAAACTTGGTGATGTATTTAATCAAAATAGCAATAAAAGATTCTAAAAGCAAGTACAGATAATTACACAGATGTGAAAAAATAACACTTTTAATATTAAGAAGACTTGATTTCCTTTAGTAAACATAAACCTGACAAAGGCAACATGAAGAAGAAGAAATTATTTTAATATGACAGGATCTTTGTTTCTTGGGCAAATTACTTGAAAAGTTAAGAACAATCTTTCTATAATCTTTTATTAAGAACAGACCAATAATCCAAAAAAACTTTGTCCTTTTAATAAAGAGAAAAACAAATTTTAGTTTTACATCAGTGTACTATTCTTACTAAAACTAACTTTTACAAAATCTTATATATCAACCCATCCAATCTTAGCCAGCTTTGACTATACAGATAAGGCTATTTTTCCAAGATTCCTTTTCCACAGACCTTCTACAATATTCCTTCTTCTTAATATTAATTCAGTTTTTGTATAGCTCTTTTATTCTTTCTCATTCTGAAACAACCAGTCATCTTACATTAGGACAACATTAATTTCTTTTGTCTTTAACAAAGACCACATCTTTTATGCTTTGTGTACCTTTCCTTATCACAAAACATCTTATTGTTTTTGTGTTCTTCATTTCCAGAGCGTTTTTGTTTTATTTTTACTTTATTTCTATAGTTTTACTTATATCGATTGATAAAAGTTTTAACAAGTTTTAACTCTTAGTAATCCTAATTTCTAGTGAGAACTACAAAGCAAGCAATTACACACTATAACAAACTAACATTTTGTAGTAGATTAAAAAACTTTTGTTTAGGCATAAAACAAATATAAAGAAAATGTAGAATATACAATTTCAGAATTTCTAGAGGCATGTTTTCTAATATAATTTTCAAAGTGGCAAAGGGCTTATTTATTAGCAAACCCAAATATCTTTTGCCTTCAATAAAAATTAAGAAGCCAAAAGCAAATAAACTTTAACTTTTGTTAAGTAATTAATGTTTCACTATTTTAGTAAGAAATAATCTAAATATTAAATAAATATTCATTAATATCACTTAGTACAGTTTTAAGATTTGTAGTTATCAAAAGGATTTTTAAAATCATTTTTAAGTCGACCTTATAAAACACAATTATTGTTAAGAAGTTCATTCATACAGTTTTCCCACTCACATCTATTTAATTAACTTGTTTTTAACTATGCTTGAATTGCTCATGAGAATTTCATTAGCCATTAAACAAAGCTAGCCATCATATTATTTTTGTTGTTGTTGACAAATCAGACACATATCAAAAATCACAGAAGCAAAGAATCTAAAAAGTTAAACATGGTTTTAAACTTTTTTTTTCTTTTATAAAATGGTTCTGCTTGACATACAAAAAACATACATAAATCATTTTTATTGTACATTTCATTCTTAAGTTGGATTTATAGTTTTGTAATTCATAACACCTAGTAGTGATAATGTAAGCTTGTTTGAGTTTAAACCTATGTAGAAAGAAAATTATGTCTGTATTACATTTAATGTTCACAACCCTGACGGCATGCCTGTTTTATTTTACCAATAATCTTAAAGCTAGCTTTTTTTAAAAAAATAGTTATTATCTAAGATACATTGACTTAAAAAAATAAACTTGAGTGACTTTCTTAGTTTAGTCAGAAGAGGAAGAATGACTAAAATCAGTGGGAAGGAAGAAGTCTTAGAGGAAACACTTTGGGGATATCTTAAGTTTCTCAAAGAAACCCAGTGAAGCTCCAAATTATCCTCAGCAAAATTATGCCAAAAAGAAGAAGGTGAACAGAGTTTGTAGAGCATATAGTCAGCAGTAGTTGACTACAGTGGAAAAGGGGGTTTCAGTTGACTGAGAAGTTTCCACAGGGAAAACAAACTCAACTAGAGAGAACAGAGAGGAAAAATGGCTCCTATCAAGCTTTGAATATCAGCTTCCAATTAAGCCAACTTCTGACCATAGAGCTCTCTACAAGAAAATTAAAATCCTGTCAGATATTCCTGGCAGTATTGAACTCTCTCTTTCTTTCTCTTTTTTTTTTTCCTTTTACCAATGGTACACCGATTTCTAGATACTTAAAATCAAAACCAGTAAGTCTTTTATGAAATAACCATGGAGGGCAAGTAGCATCTCCAAAGAGTTTGCAAAAGATGCAAACATCCCAAAATCCCAGCCACTCCCAAAGATAGCTAAAGTAAAGAGAGATTTAGACAACACCCTGAGAGCTGGCAAAGGTGAGTAGGACATTAGCCACAAAGGAAGTGTGATGCACATTGCTGTCTGGCCATACTCTTGGGCTCCCAACCAGACAGTTGGCTGCCTTCTAACACAGGTCCAACAACCTGTACATCCCAGCAGGTAGAAAGCCAAGCCAAGTTCTCAGGACACAAAACAATCCTTTCTCTTGGAGAGAAAGGATCAATAACCAACTGGTATCTCCCTTCCCCCCAAAAAATTAACCAAAGTAACCTGAGTCACAATTCAAAGAACGAATTTTTACAAGTTTTTTTTTTAAATCTGAATTTAGAAAGGAAGGGACAAGCAAACATTTCACCTTCCTTATGCATCTAGGCACTAAAAACAGAGATCCAGGAAACTGACAGGGTAAGAATTTATACTTCTGACAGCTTTTGTCAGTTGTTCCGGATCTCAACTATAGTTTTTGGAGTGAGTAGAGTGCCCCAATCCTGGACACTTCAATCTTTACGGTCACCAAAAAACTGTAGGGGAGGAAAAACATCTTTTTCCTTCCAACCTTTTTAGTTTTCTGTCGGGTCTCTGCAACAAAAGATATATTAACAAGAGAAAAGCCTATACATTTATTTTTCATATAACACAACAGCTTTCATAAGGAAATAATCACCCTAAAAAATAGACAGGCAAGAATTTTTATGCTAGGTGTGATGAAGTACAAAAAGTTTTGCAAAAAGGTGATAGGACAAAAACAGGTATGAGCTAAGAGTGGTGAACTGGGGAAACTTATAAGACCCATTCATTCAGACCCTTTTAGCATCTCTCCATTTTCGGAGATAAAGATGTCCCTTTCCTCTGGGTGTAGGGAGGGTGCCTCTCACGTAAGAGTCTTATGGCCTACTTCAGTGAGGCCCAAACCCTGTCAATCCTTTTTAATTTTACATGAGTAGGAAAATATTTGTTGTAAGAGGTTGTATAAATCCCAAAGTGTGTATAGAAAAGTAAAAATCTCTAACACTACTCTGAATAAGAAACAAATTGGTGTACATTCTCTTAAATCACATGCACACATATACAAATAGGTACAAAACATGTACTGCATATAAATTATTTCAGTCTAAAATTAGGTTGCAATTACATGGATAGTTCCACAAGTCACTTTTTTATATCCACATCTTTTCATGAAAGTACACAGAAATTTATATCATCTTTTAAAAATAGAACATAATATTTCAATGTATGATCTATTACTGACCTATCCTTTGGCTAATTGGAAACCATTGAAAATGTTCGGTAGGCAAAGGAAATTATAAATTTTTAAAAATCTGAACTAATCAAACGGATAAATGTTACTGGGAAAATCGTAGATTAAAAAAAACACTTAGGTGGCTAATGCCTGCAATCCCTGAAGTAATGGGAGGTGGGAGAATCACTTGAGTCCAGGTGTTCAAGACCAGCCTGTGCAACATAGTGAGATCCCATCTCTAGAAAAATAAAATAGAATATCAGCCAGGTGTGCTGGCTTATGCCTGCAGCCCCAACTACTTGGGATATTGAGGCAGTAGTCTCTCTTGAGCCCAGGAGGTCGTGACTGCAGTAAGCCATGATCATGCCACTGCACTCCAGCCCCAGTGATGGAGTGAGACACTGTCTGAAAAAGAAAAAAGAAAGAAAATACTTAAAAGATTATCACAATGGTGTAAGTCAAGGTAGCATATTATATGTCATGTAACTCTTATAATGAGATCTTGGATTGAGACTAACTATAAGAGGTATTTCAGATAATGTAATAAAAATGATTTATAATTATCTTAGTTTACCATGTGAGAACAAAAAGAGCAATGAGATGAAAGGTCAACTGTGGACGATTAGGGACATTAAGAAGCTATCTCTAGAGAAGGGCAACTGAGCAATCTGGGGATTCTCCTGCTGTTCATCCTGGGTTGTCTCAGTTTCCCCAGCTTCCTTCACTTTTCAACTTACATCAACCTGAGCACAACAGTATTTCCAAATCTGTACTATTTTATCTATTCCGATCATCGCTATCCTCATTCATGCTTTCATCATCTACCTCACAGCACCGGTCTGTGAATTTCTAATTCACCCAAAATTGCTTGCAGATTAATTTTACTACAAGGCCAAAAGTCAAGATCGTTCAGGTGGCTAAAGTTCACTGTATTAGGGTTCTCCAGAGAAACAAAACCAATATGGTATATACAGAGAGATGATAAAAATAAAGATAGTAATATGTAGAAAGAAATTTATTTATTATAGGTATTGACTTATGTGGTTATGGAGACTAAGAAGTTCCACAACCTGTTATATGCAAACTGAAATACCAGGAAAGCCAGTGGTATAGTTCAGTCCAAAAATGAAGACCTGAAAATTGGGAGTTCAATGGTGTAAGTCCTGATCTGCGTCTGAAGGCCGATGAACCAGGAGCATCACTGTTCAAGGGCAGGAAAAGATAGATGGCCAGATCAAATAGAGAGAGCAAATTCACCCTTCTTCCTCTATTTTTGCTCTATGCAGCCTCTCGAAGGCTGGATGATGCTCATCCATATTGGTGAGGACAAATCTTCTTTACTCAGTCTACTGACTCAAATTCTAGTCTCTTCCAGAAACCTTCATGCACACACCCACAATTAATGTTTTACAAGCTATCTGGGCATCCCTCAGCCCAGTCAAGTTGACACATAAAATTCACCTTTACTGTCACTAACTTATACTGTACATCTGCTACGTGCCATGCACTATGTTTGCTTTGAACATATATTATGTGATTACATTTTCAGAGAAAGCCATCTTTTGATTTTTTGACTAATAAAATTATTTAATATTGCCTGAAGAGTCAATTTCCTTGTCTATCAAATGGGGATAATAGTATTTGCTTCGTGCATCTGTTGCATGGAAAGTTTTAATGTTAATCGGTATCATACTGCCACACAATTAGACACAGGTATATTAGCTTTCATCAGCATGAGTCCTCAATTGTGCCAAAAGCTACCTCTGCAGCCTGCCAAACTTTCCAAATGTCTTGCCTATTATATATTTCTACACATACTTCACGTGTTCACATCTTACTGCCTTAGCCCACGCTGCTCTCTCTGACTAGAGA
This sequence comes from Cebus imitator, assembly GCF_001604975.1. Classification (NCBI taxonomy): domain Eukaryota; kingdom Metazoa; phylum Chordata; class Mammalia; order Primates; family Cebidae; genus Cebus; species Cebus imitator. Next base: position 399,832 of record NW_016107794.1, read on the forward strand.
ATGCCTTTCCTGCCATCTCTATCTCCACACTTGTAAATTCTCCTCACTCTTATAGGTACCAAGTACATGAAATTATTCTGCAATTTCACATCTAGTAGTATTCTCTCACTTCCCTCATGCCAAAGCATCTTATATGTAGCTACCTTATAACACTTTGCTTTATCTTAAATTCTATTTTTACACACATTTGTTTGCATGCCTTATACACATGGTTTATATACTTAGAGATACATACACACCTTTATTTCTAGGCTCTGAACTTCCACAAAAGTCGGGAGCAGAGCCAATTCTTTATTTTTTAATGCTAAAAAAAGATGATTTTACATAGTAGGCACAAAAAAAATGGGTTAAGATTTATGCTACATGTCTTTCATTTCTTTCTCCAAACATACACTCCATCCTGCTATCGGTGCTGGCAAACTGATCTATAGGCCTCATCACCAAGCAATGAAGAGGAACAGGCAAGAGATTGGAGGATGGGAGAAAAGACTCCCTTTAACAACGCCCCATTCTTGAATTATCTGAATTCGAGTATGTCACTTTTTTTTCCTGTTGGGATCATCTGCTCAAAATTCTCAGAGAATTGAGATAAAGAGCAGAGGACTTGGGAAAGTAAATCCGTAAGTTCTAGTGTGGTAGGAAGCTGGAGGAAATTGAAGAAAGGATGAGAACAACTGCTGAAGAAAATGCTCTAGGAAGTTAGTCAATGATGAATGAAAAGGTAGCACAACAGCATGAGGGGCCTAAATTGCATGGAATTCAATCGTCAAGCTAGCCTGAATTTCTCTAGCAGTGCTTAGCAGAAGATCAAGAGGGTTGTTAAAACAAAGCAAAACACAAAATGCAAGTGATAGAGTTTAACTACATTAGAAATGATAGGAGAGTAAGAAGTCCTTGGATCCCAAGGGACTAAGAAGGGTCATGAAGAGGACCCAAATAGAAGTCTGAAGGAGGCAAGTGAAGTCAAGAAGAGGTTAGTGGGTAATTTTCACTGTTACAGGAAACATTGGTCAGACTAATTGTTCAACATTACTAACAGCAAAAGATAATGATTTTTTTTTTTAATTTACAACCAGAAATGCCTTTTGTTACCTGCAGTATAGTTTATGTGCCAAAAATTAGGCTTCCTATTTTAAGCTATCTTTCAGATAATATAGGATTTGGGTAATATTCTTATTGCTCTGAAATTTTGGGCTCCCTTTGAAAATTTGTTTTTACAAACATATTATACTTTCTAAAATTTAAATTTTTCAACCTTTCTCTCAATTTCACCTGAATTCTTCTTACTTTACTTCCAAAAATTTGCATCTTTGACAAATTAAGAACCACCAGATTTTAGACCTTAATGTAAAGTAAGCACAAGGGAAAAGAAAAATGAGAAGAAATGCCAAGATCGTATTAACAAAACAATCAAGTTCTTGATTGCAGTATTAGAACAGGAGAAACTGATGTGCTAACTCATATGCGCTACACAAAGGTTACCAGGGGAACCATACTTGCACACTTCCTGGTTCTTAAAAATGTGCCAGTGTGATGCTTGTGTCTGTCTCTTTTCTTTTCCTTTTTGGAAATCTTAACCAAAAATCTCCTGTAATCTTCTGGTTTCCTTGCTATTCAACTTGTAAATTTATTTTTTAATGTTCACATCGCAGAATCCACTAAACTGGCAGTATATAAGAAGGCACTGATTTTTTTTTCTTCAAAAGTTATGAGTGCAGCATGCAATGCAAATTTCGTCTCCTTCAGGAGCCCCTAAAAGTGTAAATTGCTTTTGCCTCTAAGTATCTTTGATTTTTGTTTACTCTCTTCCTACTTTTAGATTATAAGTTCCTCCAGGGCAGGTGTTAGATCTGCAATTTTCTATATAATTACCTATAGAAATTCGACACGTCTCATCCCACAACGAGAGATAAATAATTCTTTCCAGCTGTTGTTACATGTAAGATAAAGGGTCATTTTTGAAATTGTGGATTGGCTTTCTTTAGATTTGTTAAAATAAACTCAGTTCTCAGATTTTTTTACCCACACAGGTAAAGACCCACATCTAAGAAAGAGACTACAGAAAGAAAAGTGTTTTTGTTTTTTCTGGCAAGTATACTTGGAGGCTGATTGAAAGGGAATTCCCACTCCCTCCTCCAGTAGCTACACCAGCCTTGCTGCCTGGTTATGAAGGAGTGGGGTTGCCTTGAGAGTTTACTAAAATTAATAAACTAAGGCTATAGGTTAAAGACATACTGATTATGAAAAAAATTCTTTATAATATGGCAAATTTTAATAACAAATATACATTAATTAGTTCACTTGTCAGACACAAACACGTGGATTCACCAACTGTTTATTAAACATTTATATGAATGTGCCATGTTCTGTGTAGTAGGTATATAAAGTTAAAGACAAACAAAACATTTTTACTCTCAAGAAGCTTAAAATACACCGCTATGTTTTCATGGAAGGATTACCCCTTCTATTTTATTCTGGTTTCAACTGGATTACAAGCAAAATTTCAACTTTAGACACTGCTGTTCAAGAAAAATATATAATTATGGCAGGTTTTAAAACTGCAGGAAAGATTTTATTCGGGATTATTACAATAGGTATCAAGACTACTGCAGTAGGAGAGAGATCTGGTTCAACTTCAAATACAGCAAAGACAGCTGAGGATGTATAGCCATTGGGCAGAGTGAGGGATTTAGTGGCTGATAATTACTAAGAGGAGACGCCAGGGATAGGGAGATTCTTGTAAAATTGACTTAGCATGAGTCTTGCTGAAGGCAGGCCAGGGGGATCAGATAGTAAGGGTGGAGGATGAGGAATGCCATCAGATATTGAGGGTGGGAGGATTCTGGCTAACTGAAGTGGCAAGCGTTTTGCTACAACTCGATGTGGTTGACCAAAAACAAGGGCCAAGGACAAGGCCTAGTTAAACAGAGGGACTCAGAGGAAACTGTCTCAAGTTTGGTCTAGAAAGTCTTTGCTACTATATTGAAGTTGCATTGATAAATTATTACAAGTCACTCTCCTGGACTCAATTTGTATGTTTGTGAAACCAGCAATGTACAGTATACCAGGGAGTTCTCTGATGTTATGAGATATAGCCTTTCCACTTATTATTATTATTATTATTATTTTGGTAGCTTAGATAAATAATTTCCTGCTCAGGGCCAGTTTCCTCATCTATAAGATGGGAACAAAACCTGCATTAATAAACTCTGTGTACCATATAAGAAGATATATTGAAAGTGCCTTGAAAACTGTAATTTTCTATTCGAATCAAAGGTGCCTTTATTGTCAAAAATGCCTGTATCTTCTGCATTCATTCAGTGAACTCCAAGCAACCAGTAGTATGTTGACTTCTGGACCTCAGACAGAAGCGGCCGTTATCTCCTACAACTCCTCTGTATTTTGTCAACACCTACATTGCAGCCTGTTTGATTTTGTATTGCAATTATCTACTCATACAGCTTTCCATTCCACCAGCCTTCCTTTAAGGCAAGCAGCTTATATCATTCCTCTCTGTGTTCCCAGTGCCCATGGCACATATTTGGTTTCAGTAAGTATTTGCCAAAAAGATGAATAAATAGTTATGTCTTAGTTCCAAGATTATCTACTAAGACTTCTTTGTCTCTCTTATTTTCCTGAAGCAGTTTCCTCCAAGCAACCAAAGAAACTCTCATTTCCTGGCTTTCTAATTGCCTTTAATGGTAGCAGACTAAAGTCACACATTACATGGAATTTATGTTCAAGAACATAGACAAAAACATGTGAAATAAAAATCACATAGAGTCAAAATTGTCTTTGAAAACTACTTTTAAGTAGCCCTTTGCTTCTTTTTTGTAATCTTTCTTTTATTAGGGCAATGAAAGCAAAAACTATAGCTAAAAGAGGCTTTGCTATAATCTTTTAGCTGGGCATGAGCACTTTCTCTAAGTTAAATGTTTATATGACGAGTTCGATTATATTGTTGGGTCCTAATTCTGACCCTCTGATTTCCTTCTTTCTCCATAGCTGATACTTTGTAACTCCTGTTTTAGGTCCAGATCTGTATGTCTCTGTTAAAGGCAATGCAAAGCAAGATTTATTCAATAGATGGGCAGCCAGCAGCAAGTTGTTGCCCCAACTAGTTTGGGCTGGTCCTGATTCCAGGTCCCAATTAACCCTTAGTGAATTTCCACCTTCTTTCCAAGATCACAGATGTTGCCTCATGCAAGTTCATCGTATCTCTGCCCTTTCTCTTACGCACTGGTCTCTGTCTGAGGAATCTCCTGGTACCCTGTTCCTCTTAGATTTGGAGGTGGGCTTGCAATTGCTATTTAGCTCCTATTATTTAAAGGAGAGTTTTGTTTTCTTTGTCCTACTTTCATATTCTACTTAGCTTCTTGATATATTTCAAATCGATTTCATAGCAATACTTCTTTTTGTAGTCAACAAACCCATCAAATACTATTTTTTTTTTTATTTTTTTGCAAATGGTCCTCTCTGCTTCCAAGCTCAACCAACATCTTGTTTGAGGTCCTCATAGTACTGTCTTGCTACTATGAATCCTATCATTCTACCATCACAGCATCACATCTAACTCAATTGGAAACTTGGGTGAATGATTGTCTTTTAAAGAGACCAGACTATTATTATGAACCACAAATAATATAACTTAAACAGAATTAAATCATTTAACACAAAAATCATGTATTAAATATTAACAGATTTCTTCACACATTGTCTATCTGCTGGATTTTCTGCTTTATGTTAAAAAAAATCCAAAAATTAGTCTACAAAGCATTAAGTTTTTGGATCATGAAGAGGTAATTTAATTAGGGAACTGGATTCAACATTAGCTATAACTCATAACCTTAGTACATATTTAAAGGGTAATAAAAGATGATCTCCCTACCAGGAAAAAACAAGGAGAAATAAAATCAAGGCAATGATCACTATGAGGTATACTAAAGAAAAGTGATTTATTTTAAAATCCAACTCAAAGATATGAGATTACTTAGCGTGATGTTCTCCAGGTTCATCCATGCTGTTGTATATGGCAGGATTTCCTTTTTTAAGGCCCCATGATATTCCCTTGCATGCAAGTATCACATTTTCTTTATGTCTTCATCCATTCATGGATATTTAGGTTGTTTCCATATTTAAGTATTATGAATAATACTACAATAAACATAAAACTGTAGATATATCTTCAAGATCCTAATTTCAATTCTTTTGGATATATATCCAAAAGTGGGATTGCTAGATCATATGTTAGTTTTACTTTTAGTCTTTCAAGAAACTTTCATACTGTTTTTCCCACTGGCTGTACCAATTTACATTCCCACCAACAGTGCACAGGGATTTCAATTTCTTTGCATCCTTGCCAATACTTGTTATTTTTCATTTTGTTTTGTTAATAATACCCATCTTAACAGGTGTGAGGTGGTAACTCATTATGCTAAGTGAGATACTCCAGTCACAGAAAGACAAATTTTGCATGCTTCCACTTACACGAGCTATCTAAAATAGTCACATTCATAGAAACATACAGTAGAATAATGGTTGCCAGGGAGTGGGAGTAGGGGGTGGGAAGGATAAAATGAAGATTTGCTGTTTGACAGGCATAAAATTTCAATTTTAGTAAGATGAATAGTTCTAGAGGTCTGCTATGCAGCATTGTGCCTATACTTAACAATATTGTATTGGGCACTTAATTTGTTAAAAGGGTAGATCTCAAGTTAGATGTTCTTCTCGTAATAAAATAAACAAACAAAAGAGCCCCAAAATTATAGAGTCAGGTGTTTTTCAGTTTGGAAATAATGTGTCTCTGGTTATAGAAGAATCCTACATGGAACAAAATTATTCATCAGTTTAATAATTTTCTATCTTCTTAGATAGTATCCAGCAGTGTGTGACACATATACATATATCCTATTTTACGTCTTGAATTTGATTTAGAATGTGTTGGAACTGAGGTATAAAATCAGATCCAGGAATGAGGTGATGGTGAAGATTAAATTTTCCTTATAGACATACCAAAAAAACGAAAATTGGCTCATTTGTTCAGCCTAAGTCTTCAAACACCTTTACTGAGATATGATAAGAAATATGTCTTATTTCACACAGCAGCATGATTTGAATTAATTCTTTCCTACTGCTGTTTCTCCTGCAAGCAAGTGCAATACATTTGACCCAACTGCACAAACATAGGAAACTCAGGGGCTCTTTATAAGGCTCTTCATCCGATAAAGAAGAACCAATAAAAATCAAAGTGAGTTTCAGAGCTATCATGTGAAAAGCTGGCCACATGTTGCAAGGTATTTGTATTTTTGTAATTCAAAACCCTCTCTTCTAAAGGAGAAAAAAGAATTGAGAGTCAGAAACTTAGATTTCCATCTATGTCTTGTTATTACTGGGAGTCCTGTTTGATTCTCTACATTTTAGTGCCTTGTTAAGGTATGATGAATAATACAAACACTTTGCCTCTTCGTGCAGGTTTTTATTGACCATAATTCATGCCTCTTCTAATCTGGTCTGTTAACTACATAAAAATTGAAAAAAAAATAGGATCAACAACCATATTTAATTAATCTGTCACAGGTTCAGGGCAGATATAGTTACAAGTATTAAGTAGTTCTTTTTCTGCTCATTTTATATTTTAAAAAAACTAACATTACACAGAGAATAAAAAAGAATTTGGACAATGTATTTGCTGGGGTCACTGGTTCAAATGGGCCTGCCTTAGAGGAAGAAAAGAAAAAGATTATTTACAGCGTGATTTTTTCCTTGAAGTCCTTTCCAACTTCTTACAAAGCATGGCAACACTTTGCTAATCTGCTTTCCTGACTGTGATCTCACCTTTTAAGCTATACATACAAAAAAAAATTCTCTCTACTGTTCTCAGGCTTAAGAAAAAAACTTTGTTGCAGATACAGTAGAAGATTTTGACATTTTGATGGAGATCAGAATAAGACTATACATTCCTTATGAAAGAGCAGTGTGAGGAAATGGCTTCGCAAACTCATATTAAGAAACAATTATTCACAATCTGACAAAAACTGGGCCTTCACAATCATCAAAACAGGAAAGTGGTATAAAAATAATTTACCAGCCAATCAGGCTTACCAAAGAAAATGACTTTCACTGTTACTACTATCACCCAACTAGATTTAACCAAAAATAAATTTTTGCTGTGAATGCTGTTGACAATGGGAAGAAAGTTTTTTCAATTGTCTAAGATTATGCTTTTCCTTTTGTTTTAATTGCCTGGGAATCAACTATCATTTCATTTTTAGGTTAATTCCTGTGGTTTATAGTCTAGAAGTGCACTGGAAGTTTAATTCAATGAACACTGAACTAGCTTTGTCTGAGCACTCAATCCCATCATTCAAATTCCCTGTGATGTGAGAACTAAAAGAACAATTGTTTTCTTTTCATTTCCATAATTTCATGCCTACAATTTCTCTTCATGTTTCTTACATAATCTGATAAATTATAAATAGTTTCTAAATTGCCTTATAATTTATCTCACTCTTGCAAATAAAGATTCTCTGAACATGCTATATATTGGACCAGTTAAAAAAGACCAAGCAGGGGGCCGGCCCTAGGATTGTTTTAAAGCACATGTGCCTTGTCTGGAATGATAGAAAAGCAAAATATAATATGAAACACAAACAAAAGAGAAACAGAGGGAGACAGAACAAGGGAAAGGTCTAAGAACTACTGTTCCGTTTTCTCTCAATGATTTTGTTTTTATAATTATTTTCCACATATACGCAAAACCTGTAAAATATTCACTAGGACAACTCATCACTCCTTTCAACAGCAAAGTCCCCCACTTACCTCAACAGCCCCTGTATCATTCATGTTCATTTTCCTTCTGAGATATATCTTGAGTTTGAAATTTGTGACTGATTAATATCACCCTCATGATTCTCAAGACATTTGCAAATTCAGTATTATTTCCTTGGGATCACGTCAGTAACTTTAGGATGTGACTGAAGACCCCCAAATGACCCCAAATCATTTCTTGATGTATAAGATTAATATTTGTAAATAACAGAAAAAGTATTTCCTACTCCCATTTTCTGTGGTCTTTCCTAACCATGCAGAGTTTTCTGGTACTTTAGTTTAAAGCAGTAAAATTATTATATAGTGCATTAATGTAAAATATAAAATGAGAGTTATATCATAAATTTAATTCAAGTCTGTGAATTGAATATATTAGTAACTGCAATTAATATTACAAAATTCCAGCTGTACAGCTGACATATGCCTCACATTGATTATAGCTTGTATTATGTCAATAAAGAATAGAATTCATTTAGCAGAAAATCATTGACAATCCATATGTCTATAGTAAAACAGGCTCAATTATACATAGTTTATAAAATCCTGTGTAAGTTAAAGAAAAGAGTAATTCAGAATTCCTTTTTAGAACATATTTTTGTCTTTTAATACACAGGTAGGTGAATTCAATTGTTAATAAATATTTATTTTAAATACATGGTCATCCAAGACTCCCATGTAACTCACCATATTAGGGTTCTCAAGATAAACAGAATTTATAGGAGAGATATATACAATAGAGCCAATAAGATTTGTATATCATATACATGTATTTTTAATAAAGTTCCTAACTTATTATATATGCATGTATTTTTATACACATATATAATAATATCTGTGTGTGTGTGTGTATGTGTGTGTGTGTGTGTGTGTGTGTGTGTGTGTAGCTAAAGAGAGAGAAAGAGACTTATTACAAAGAATTGGCTCACATAATTACGGTAGATGAGAAGTCTCAAGACATGCAGTCAGCAAGTTGGAGGCCCGGGGTGATGATGGTATAGTTTCAGTCTGAGTTCTAAGGCCTGAGAAGCAGGAGATCTGATGATATAAGTACAAGTTTGAGTTCAAGTTTGAAAGCAGAAGAAAACAAATGCCCAGCTCAAAGAGAGTCAAGCAGAAAGAAAATAAATTTCCCCTTATTCAGATTTCTAATTTTACTTAGTCCTTCAAGGGATTGGATGAGGCCCAAGCACATGGGAGAGGGCAATCTGCTTCATTCAGTCAACCAATCCAATGTTAAACTCTTCCAGAAACACCCTACAGACACACCAGGAAATAATGTTTCACCAGCTATCTGGGTATCCTTTATCCCAATCAAATTAACACATACAATTAACCATGACACTCATTATGTTTAAAAGGGTACACAAACTACCAATTTATATCACAGCTATTATAGACAATATTCTTTGAAATCAAGTTTGACACACTAACCAAAGTTAGTGCTAACTCATTCCCATCCCATTACTGAAATAGTAAATAAGCTAAAGCTTTTAAAAAATAAATTCAAGGATTCTGGTAGCATATAATCTAAATAATAAATGCTTTGGATTCAGAGATCTGAGTATAAATCCTAGTTATATATTTTGGGGCACTTTCCTTTTAATCCTATGCATTTGTATTTTTCATGTATCAAAGTACTATAAGTTGGTAAATTATCAGCATAATCACAGTAGTAGTGTTTCACAAGTGTTTGTGAAAACTTTGGACATCATTATGCAAATCTGAATTTAGGTACCTTACAATCAATCACAGAATCTTTAAGGTAGAAGTTACATTTAAAATGATATATTGAATATGAGCTTTGCCTTTGGGGTCAAAGAGGCCTGAGTTTTATGACAGTCACTGTAGACTTGGTTTTTCAAAATCATACTTAAGGCCTTCAGTTTGCCTTCTTTTACTGAAGAGGCAAGAAAGCTAAAAATGTTCCTCAGTCCCTTATATCTAGAACCCCAAATGGGATTTAGCTTCTTACATTCAGATGGACTTATACAAGACTTGGAAGATTTCAGACTGACGTTATTGGAATAAAAGATCAGGCATTCATTTTCCACATAAGATCATAGCATAGGCAGCTATCAACAGCTGCCAGATTTGGCAAAGGAGTCTTCCTGCACTAGCAATGGCAGCAAAACTAAGGAGCCACCGTTCTAGCGATGGCTCCTTAATTCCGCAAGAAGGGCCCCCTTGTGGTAGAGTTCCAGCTCCCTTTGTGGTACAATTCGGTAGTGTAGTTTCTACTAACAGAGTCTTCTTTCCCAGGGAACACAAGATTAGAGAGTCTCTGTCTGCCCAAGATATGTCTAGAAAATCTGGACAAGAATTGCAAAAGGACACTTGGGAGCTACAGCCCAGCCAAGGTATCCTTTTATAACAGATAAAGAACCTAAGCTCAGAGAGGCTGGGGACCTGTCCCTGGATCACATTGTAAAGAACTGCTGTAAGAAAAGTTAACATTCAGTGTGACTCAGCCGATATTCAGGCAGAAGGCACCAGTACATCAATAATAGTTGTATTACTCTGTTTCCATGCAGCTGCTAAGGCAAACTTGAGACTGGACAATTTACAAAAGAATTAGATTTAATGGGCTTACAGTTCCACATGGCTAGGAGGCCTCACAATCATGGTAGGAAGTAAGGAGGAGCAAGTCACATCTTACATGTATGGTGGCAGGTAAAGAGAGAGCTTGTGCAGGGAAACTGTCATTTTTTTTTGTTTTGTTTTGTTTTTTTTTAAATAGCATCTTTACAGAAGTAACCAAGGTAAAACAACGTCATTAGGGTGGGCCCTAATCCAATATGACTGGTGTCCTTAGAAGATGAGGAATTTGGACACAGAGACAGACATGCACAGAGAGAAACTGTCATTTTTAAAACCATCAGATCTCATGAGATTCATTCACTATCACGAGAACATTGCAGGAAAGACCTGCCCCCATAATTCAATCACCTCCCACCGGGTTCCTCCTATGACATGTGGGAAATGTGGGCGTTACAATTCAAGAGAAATTTGGGTGTGGACATAGCCAAACCATATCAGTAATTATTAAAATACTGAAATATTTCTACATGGATTGATAAATTGCTGCAGCAGACTTCTTTTGCTGTGGGGACCTCATCCAAAGATGTCAATTTATAAAATTTAATTTTTGACAGGTGAGTAGTAGCCTTGTATTACTGGTGAGATGCTTAACCAATTGAAAAACGAATCTGAGAATATAAAAAGCCTCAATCTCCAGCACTAATAACAGATACAGAACATAGTCTTAAATATATAATATTTTATAATTTTCACATTTATAATTTATAACAGAAGCTACTTATCAGTACTAAGCCAAGAGAAAATAAGCCAAATAATCATGTGGCTATCCAACAGTATGCAACTGAGTTATTTTACTTGCAGAAACACTAGACGTTATGATGATGTTCTTTTTTTATCACATTTATGCCTGTTGGCATCTGGGTTTGACAGGTGCATTTAGCAACAAATATACAGAATCACTATCTTCCCATTATTGCTTGTTATCATAAATTACTCTCAAATTCTTAAAATGCAAAATCCCCAGACTTTCTAGATTCTTGATCAATAATGAGTGAGTCATTACACAAATACTGCTGGGATAATCATCCTTTATCCGAGAAATGGAAGATAGATTTTCTGATCTTTCCTGGCATCTAATTCTGCTGTAAAACAAATGTGTCATAATTTATTTAAAGTTCAGGGAAAAGAGAAAGCCCAAGAGTTCCTGAAGTCTAGTATACTTACTTTAAAAAACAAAAAGTAAATGGGCAGATACCTCCTGCTACTGAATATAAAAAATCAAAATAAACATAATAGTATAGTAGATAAAAGTTGGAGAAACTACAAGACTCTCAAACGACACATATTCCCATCTTTAGGCCTCACAATTTTGCTGGAAGACTGTTTAAAGATTCAAAAGAAAAATGTTTTAAAAATATTTAAATAGTTGAAGAATAATGCTTGATATTTAGGTAAGTATAGTTTCACTATGCTCTAAAGCCCCAGGAAAATAAATGTATAGATAAATATAAAAGTTTTTTTAAAGTGGGCTACTGCCTACATAATCAAAAAGAATGTGAGAGAAAACAGAGGAAGAAAGATTACAATAACATTTTGAATATTGAATTAGTAATTGATAGCAGGGTGACCAAAGCTGAAACTAAGTACTTGTATTTATCATTCACCAAACATTCACTGAGCACCCAGTATGTGCTAGGCACTGCTCTCAGGAGAAGCGAGAGAACAGTGAACAAAAGACACAAAACTGTGTCCTCATGGAGCTCAAATAGAAGAATCCAATGAGAAGAAAGTTTGAGCCATAGAGAAGCTGAAAACAATTTAAAGCTATATGGTAGCTCTGAAAGTGTAAGTGAGGCAAGGTGCTAAAAATAAAAAGGAGAAAGTAAAACTCTGTTTAAGGGGCAATCAGACTAGTACATCCTGTCTCCTACCCAGCACACCCAAGTAATTGCTCCTCCCTCACCTGAGAACAATGTAATTCACTCTCTGAAGAAACTGAACAAAACAAGACTAGAGGGGAGAAATGAGATGCCCTACTGAAAGCAGAAGACTTGAACAGTCACTCATTAAACTGGGACATTCACGGCTATGAACTGAATTGTGTCCCCACTCCCCAAATCCATATATTGAAACCCTAACCCCCATTATGATGAGGCCTCTGTGAGGTGATTTTCGATAAGGTCATGAGGGTAGGCCCCATAATGGAACTGGTGTCCTCATAAGAAGGGACACTAGAGTGCTTGTTCATTTTCTCTCTGCACAGCCACAGCGAGAGGTCATGTGGATATACTGTCAGATAAGAAGCCTCGACAAACAAAGATCGGAGTCCTCATCAGAATTCCAGCATGTTGGCACCCTGATTTCAGACTTCAGCCTCCGTAACTGAAAAAATAGATGCCTGTCGCTTAAGCCTCCCAGTCTCTGGTATTTTGTTATGGCAGCCCTACCAGACTAAGATATTCACCCTCCCCTGGCTGTCTCTCTCTGGTTAAACAGACAGACCACAGAAGCTGTGCTTCTTTTGAGAAGCTGATTGCATTTTCAAACATTGAGGAGGTGAGGAAACTTCCTATGAAATATTTATGTATGCACCAACATACATTATCTATATACTTGGATTTCAATCAATTGTAATGCCTTCTTAAATGCAAAGACACAGTCGAGAAACACTGTGCTTTCAGAGAAAGACTCTCATAAAGATATTTTTAAAAAGCAGAAAAAAAGGAGAAAAAATTGAGAAAAACATAAATACTAAAAGACATAATCAATGTTGTCTTACCAGAAATGAGAGAAGATATTGCATCTTTTAAGAAAAGAACAAATACCTGAAACATATTTAAAGACTAAGGAAAAACACCTATACTTTAAAGATATAACTGTATAAATATAAAATTCAGAGAAAGAGGGGGACAAAGTACTTAAACCTCTTAAGAGGTGGAAGAAAAAGGTAAAAAGAATTACAGTCAGTTTAGGAGTTGTAACTTCTCATTAAGAAGTGCAGAACAGACTGGTAGAAAAGATGACAAACAAATAAAATAAAAGAAAAAGAAACTTTGCATAATTAAAGAACTGAGTTTCCAGATTGCAAAGGATCACCAAATATCTATTACAATGAATAATAAAAGAAGCACAACCAATTATACCATCTCAGGAATAGATTTCAGAGAAAAAAAAACATACCCTAAAAACTTCTAAAGATGGAAAAAAATTGTCACAAGCATCCTGAAATCAGAATGCCAATCAGAAGTTTGAATGGAAAGAGTTTCTCAACAGAAAAATTGGAAACTAGAAGATAATGTGTAGCGCTTTCCAATTCTGTGAGAAAACCTATTTCTAAATTAATATTGTATGCCCATCCTTCAATATCAAGATGTTGGATTACCGATCTTTTTGGACATGTAAAAATCTCTAAAAATTTACTGGCTGCATCACCTCCCTGTAAACTACTTGAACAGAACTATACCAAAATGCATATATCATTTAGTATCAGAAAGTCAAAAATGTTCCACATGATGTAGAAGATTCATTGTAAATATTAGAACATAACATTTTTGGAACTGTTGAAGCAATCTCTGGGGCATTTAATGTTGATCCTGAAGTTGCTGCAAGTTATCCAGACGACCAGCTGGAAAGGAAAGCTGCTGTGGAAAAGGAGGATAAACTGGAAGCAACAAGGACAGATGGAACCTATGAAGACAGAGGAGCCTGCAAAGAGAAACTGACACCCACATCTGTCACTTGGCATCTCCAACCTCTATGCTTTAAATGACCTGCAGGAAAAGTTGGTGTGCTTTGCTATGGAACTCCACTCATGCTGGCCCAGAACTCAGAGATGTTGAAGGAGAAGCCTGGGAGGAGAATCTATGGCACCAGGCATTGTTCCATGCCACTTAGGTGAGCCAGCATCAGCCACAATGTGAGGAGGTTCCACAGTGCCTGGTAACTTGCACTAACTCCTTCAAAATAAGAAATATGGCTCCCGTTTCACTTCCATTCTCCAAATGTTCACTAAAAAGTCCCATGAAGCCAATGCTAACTTTGAACCACATCAGGAGGAGCATTCTGGGAAATGTAGCTCCAGTTTGTCTAATTCAACACAATACAAAACCACCATCAAGAAAGATTCAGAACTCAGGAAATAAAGATTCCAAGTAAGGAGAGAAGGAAGAGTACTCTGAAATGATAATGAAAGCAAGTACAAGAAAAAACTCAACCAAACAAAATACCTAGAAAGAAATCAATCCAATTGGAGCCAGAGGACAGAGTGCTCTAAGAAATATGAATTCAAAAAAATGTGAGCTAATAGACTAACTGGGTGTTTGATTATAATTAGAGGTGTTTTTTAGTTCCTGCTGGAGAGTAATTAAAACTACAGAAAAAAATACGTAGCTGTACAAAAAATAAAGAGTAATCAAAATATGCTACATTGCTCAGTTGATGATATTTACATCATTATAATCATCTCTACATTGAAGAGTGATTCAAAATGAAGAAAAAATACATAGAGACATGAGAAAAGGTAGTATGAAAAAATTAAAACAACCTTATTCTTAGTGGGAAGTCAGAACAGAATGTGAGATTATTTTAACCATTAATAATAGAATTTATTTGTAGAACAGTTTTCGATTTACAGAAATATTGAGCATGTAGTACAGAGAGTTTTCAAGTAACTCCCACATGCCTAGTTTTTCTTATTATCTTGCATTAGTATAGTACATTTGTTACATTAATGGACCAGTGGTGATATATAATTATTAACTGAAGTCATGGTTTAAATTAAGGTTTACACTTTGTGTCATATAGTTCTGTGGATTAGGGAAGGGGCTAAAATGAATAATTTGATGCATTCAGCCATTAAAATATCATGCAGAATAGTTTTACTGCCCTAGAAATTTCCTTTAATTATTTGTTATCCTCTTCACTCTCTAAACCCTGGAAACCACTTATCATTTTATTGTCTCTATGTGTCTGTCTTTTTCAATGTTATACAGTTGGACTTATACAGCATGTAGCCTTTTCAAATTGGCTTCTTTCACTTACTAATATTCATGGAACATTCCTCCATGTCTTTTCATGGCTTAATAGGTGATTCCTTTTCATCACTGATTCTATGCATGTGTCACAATTTTTTTCATCTACTACTGAATACTTTACAGTTGATTGTTTCCAGTTGTTGATGATTATGAATAAGCTTGCTATAAATATTTACACACAGGTTCTTGTGAGGATATAAGTTTTCAACTTATTTAGATAAATATTTACAATAGCAATTGCTACATAATATGGTAAGATTATGTTAAGCCTATAGGGAACTTCAAAAGTGTCTGTGCCATTTTGTATTCCTACCAGCAATGAATGAAAACACCTGTTGCTCTGAATCCTTACCAGTATATTATATTGTCATATTTCAGATTTTAATATTTCTAATAGATGTGTAGTGGTATATAATTGTTTAATTTTCAATTACCTTATGATACACAATGTTTAACATCTTTTTACATGCATATTTGCTATCTGCATATCTTCTTTGACGAGATGTCTGTTCAGATATTTTTCCCATTTTAAATTGATTACTTTTCTTATTTTTAAGTGTTCTTTGTATATTTTAAGTGCAAGCCCTTTATCAGATATGTAGTTTGTGAATATTTTTTCCATTCTGTGGCTTTTATTTTAATTATCTTAATAATGTATTTGCAGAAGTTTTTAATTTGAACAAATTTTACTTTTATGCTGTGCATAAGTTGTATCTAAAAATGCAAGGTCACCTATATTTTTTCCTATTATAAAAGTTGTATAGTTTGGGTTTTTTTTATTTAGGCCTATAATCCATTTTGAGCTAATTTTTGTGAACTGTGTAAAGTCTGTGTCTGGATTCTTTTTTTTTTTCCAATGTAGATATCCAGTTATTCCACTATCACTTGTTGAAAAGATTATCATTTCTACAGTGAATTGCATTTGTTCCTTTGTCCAAGATCAGTTAACTATATTTGGGTGGGTCTATTTCTAGGCTTTCTAGTTTGTTCTATTGGTCTATGTGTTTATTCTTCAATAACATGCTGTCTTGACTATTGTAGCTTTAAAGTAAGTCTTTAATTTGAATAGTGTCATATTCTTTGTTTTTCTTCTTGTGTATCGTGTTGCCTATCCTGAGTCTTTTTGTATTTTAATAAAACCTTTATTGTCAATTTGTTGATATCCAGAAAATAACTTACTTGGATTTCGATAGGAGTTGCAATGAATGTGGAAATTAAGTTGAGAAGAACTGACATCTTAGCAATATTGAGTCTTTCCTGTTCCTATACATAGAATATCTGTTTAGATCTTCTTTGATCTCCTTCATCAGACTTTTGTAGTTTTATTCATATAGATCCTGTATATATTTTGTTTTATTTATATTTAAATATTTTATGTAAACAATTGAGTTTTGTATATTAACCTTTTATCCTACAACCTTGCTATAACAGCTTATTAGTTCCAGGAACTTTGTGCCAACTCTTGGATTTTCTACACATAAATCATGTAAAATATGCAATCATGTCATCACCAAACAAATATAGTTGTATTTCTGCCTTCCCAATTTGTACACCTTTTATTTATTTTTCTTGTCTTGTTGCATTGGTCAGGAATTCCAGTACAATGCTGACAAAGAATGGTGAGATGCAATATTCTTGACTTGTTCTTTATTTTAAGGGGAAAGCAATCTTTTTAACAGTAGGCAGTAATAATATAATATGTAATATTTTTAAGGCAATAAATATACATCTAAGTGAGTTATTTTAAAATCTAGAGTTTAAAACCACATAAACTAAAGGAATTTAATATTTTGCCTCTGAATCATGGAATGAAGGAGTTGAACAAGAGTTGATTAAAGAAACTGCTCTTTATCACTAGGTCTTTCTTTAGTATTTGACTTTTAAAATATGTTACTATGAATAATATTTCAATAATTTTCTTTATAATAATATTGTAAATAATGATAGTAAATAATGATAAATATAAATATGATAAATTATAAATAATGATAATATTTTGAAGATAACTAGGACATTATGTAAATCAATTAAGATTGTTTCTGGCACATAGAAATTAACTGTTGAATGTTGTTCACGTAACCCTCTAAAAAGAAAAAGAGAATATTTTGAAAAGCAATTATATTAGTATTACTTTCAAAGGGAATAATAGCTAGAAAGGAAAAACATAGTAAAGTTGAGATACAAAGGTGATTTTCAAAGTACTGATGGTAGGTGGTTAATGATTGTTTAGTAGATTTATGCAAAAAGGGTCATTTATATGACTTGGTCATGAGACCTTTTTCTTATTGAAAGAGATGGTTATCAGCTCTGGAAAGACAGAGGAGAAAAAGAAAAAAGGATAGAATTCAAAGAATACATGGAGAGTAAATTCTTATGGTAGTCACTATGAACAAATTTTTTAGTCCTTTCCAGTTAGTGTTTGATTAGATATCATTTCTTTAGCGATAAAAAATAAATTAATGTTTTTCCTTTTTTTCTATTTCTCTTTTTGAATATAACATCAATATAAAGTCAATATGCTGACAATACAAAATTAACATAACTTACCACACATCTTTTTCTCACCCCAAAACTGCATTTTTTAGCTAAAGCCCTTTCTTCCAAGAGAAAGTAATATGTTCTTCAGAGTCTACATGCCAACCACAAAACAAATTTTTTTTTCTCATTTCAATTATAAGAATTGAATTCTTCTTATAAAAATGAGGCAGTCTAGACACTCTGAAAGACCATCTTACTCAAGACAACTAGGTTTTTGATAAAGCAAGTTTTAATTCACTGTGGTTATAAAGCAATTAATAGAAAATTTTTATCACCTCTCAAATTCCTCATCTTAAACACCACCAACATTGTATGTCTTTCCTAAGCCCTTTGAGAGAAAAAAAAATAACAGCTGAAACACGGGCAAACAGGAGTGAAAAGTAAGCCATCAAAAGGTAGGTATTCTATAAAGAAAAAAATGGTAATATCAGACTTCGAGTTTCTTTTCTATGCTACATGACAAATTATCACAAACCTACTGACAAAGCAAAATGCATTTATGATCTCAGAGTTTCTATTATTTAGGAATCTTAGTTTAGCTAGGTCCTCTGCATGGCTGCAATCAAGGTGTCAACAAAAGCTGGGTTCTTATCTGAAAGCTTGACTGGGAAAAGTTTGTTTGCAAGCTCACTAATGGTGGATTAATTTATTTTTTTACACTTATAGGACTCATGGAAGCTTCTTTCTTCAAAGCCAGCAATAAAGTCAAGACTTTAGAGCAAGTCAGCTAATAAGATGGAGTCTCATACAATGAAACACAATGATAAAAATACCATCCAATCACCCTTGCCACATCCTAGTAGTTAGAACCAAGTTGCAGGTCCTACACATTCTCATGGACAGGGGATTACATAAGTTCATTAGCACTAGAAAGTGAGAATTATAGTGGCTATCTTAAAGTCTGTCTATAACAAGACTAATATAAACCAAAACTAAGGAAAATAAAATGAAAGAGAGTAAGACTTCAGATTGCTTTGTTTAGGCAACACCTCGAAGGGGCCTAAAGAGGTTACTCATTGTTTATACCACCATCTGGCTTCTTGCCAAGAGATAAGCAAGTCTTTCAGATGTTTACCTACATGAAACTTATGTTTCCATGTTATTTCCAAATATATTTCATTTCCTTTTTTCTTTTGAGATTGTCTTGCTGATTCACCCAGGCTAGCATGCAGCGGTACAGTCACTGCTCACTGCAGCCTTGACCTCATGGGCTAAAGCCATCCCTGCGCCACAGTCTCCCAAGCAGCTGGAACTGCAGGCCTGTATCACAATGCCCAGCTAATTTTTTTTTCTTTTGGTAGAGATAATGTCTTGCTTTGTTTCCCAGGCTTGTCTAAAGCCCTTGGCCTTGAGCAATCCTCCTATCTCAGCCTCCCAAAGTTCTAGGATTACAGGCATGAGCTGCCACACCCAGCCTCCAAATATATTTCAAATCAAGGTATACTTCAAACCAGATTGTATTTGAAAGTCATCTCTGGATGATAGCATTCTCCATTTAGGTTTCTAGACTTAGTATATACTAAGACCAATAAAATTTAAATTTATTATTTAAAAAATTAAACACAAGAAAATAAAAATAAATGAGAGTCTGAAAAAGTAACAAAGAGCAGAGTTATGGCCTTAAGGCATTCAGATATTGCAATTATCAGAAATTGCTTATAAGCTATAAATTAAATGTCCAAAAAGCTAAAAAAGAGATTTCATTTTAAAAATATTCAAAGTGACATAAAAAATAACAAACCAAATTTTAAAAATAAGTAAATGTTTCAAAGATAAATGAAACTGTTGAAATCAGAATTAATAAACAAGTTAAAGAGCAGGTTAGAAACTGTTGAAGAGATCATTAGTACATTGGAAGATAGATCGAAATAAGAAACACAGACTCCTGTTTAAAGAAAAGATGAAAATATCAAAGAGTAGCTTAAAGGATATAGAAAACAGAATGAGAAATTTTAAAATACATTTTACCAGATTCTCAAGAAAAAAAGATAGATAATATGAGGGATAAGTGAATTTGAACAAATAATGGCTGAGGTTTTCCAGAACTAAGAAATATCAATCTATATTGAGAAAATTAATTCCAAATAGAATAAAAAAAAAGAAATTTATATTGACATCTACTGTAGTTAAACTTTAGAATATCAAGCTGATTTTCAAATTTACGTGGATGAGAAAAGGCCTGTGAGTTGTTGGTATTGTTCAAGTAGTGTGAAGAGGAGCTACTTGCTTTGCCAGATATCATCTTATTACAATGCTACTGAAATAAGATAGAGATTAGTGGCGCATGAATAAATAAAATAACCTGTGGAACAGAAAAAGAAAAGTAAAATAGAGCCCCAGATAGGGCCACATATATATGCAAACTCAGGATATTATAAAGATTACCCTGCAAATTACAAGGGAAAGAAGAAAAATTCAATATGATTGATTTATTCATATGGGTAAAATCAAATCAGATTTCTATCACATACCAGATACACAAAAATATGTGCAAGATAGATAAATTCTTAAATGTAAGAGGCAAAACTTTAAAATTTTGATAGACATGATGTGAGAAAAATTTTGAATTTGGGTTAGGGAATTTTTAAAAATTCTAACTATTAGAGATAAGATTGATACATTTGTATTAAAATTAAGAAATTCTATTTATAAAAAGGCACTGTGATGAAAGTGAAAATCAACCCATTTTGAGAGACAGCATCTATCTGTAACATACATAGCCAACAATGGATTAGCATCCAAAGAATAAATAACTTCTACAATTCAATAAGCAGAATAAAATAACCCTAGAAAAAATTGGCATAAAAACCAAGAGTAGGAATATCACAAAATAATAAGCATGAAAAGACAATACAAATAAAAATATATTGTCATGTAATCACAGAAATGTAAATTAATACCAGCTGGTTGAAATGTAATTTGATCAGCTGGTTGAAATATAATTTGACATAACTGCATTGGAAACAACTTGGTCCCATCTTACATAGATGAACACTTTACATTTCCCATAACCCATTCATTTTACTTCAAGGGATGATATTAGCGAAATCCGTACAAGTACACACTAGTGGGCATGTATAACAATGGTTATAATAACATCATTCATAATAGAAATAACTACTTAGATGGAAGCAACAAAATATCCATCAACAAACGAATGAATAAATCTTGATGAGGAAAATTATGTGATATGTAGATGACATTTAGAAGGAAAATGTTGAGCTAAAAAGTCAGTCAAAAAATGGGACATTCAATTCTAAGCAAAAAGAACAAAGCTGGAGGCATCACACTATCTGATTTCAAACTATACTACAAGGCTACAGTAATCAAAACAGCATGGTACTGGTACCAAAACAGAGATATAGACCAACGGAACAGAACAGAGGCCTCTGAGGCAACATAACATATCTACAACCATCTGCTCTTTGACAAACCTGACAAAAACAAGCAATGGGGAAAAGATTCCCTGTTTAATAAATGATGTTGAGAAAACTGGCTAGCCATGTGCAAAAAGCAGAAACTGGACCCCTTCCTGACACCTTACACTAAAATTAACTCCAGATGGATTAAAGACTTAAACATAAGACCTAACACCATAAAAACCCTAGAAGAAAATCTAGGCAAAACCATTCAGGACATAGGAGTAGGCAAGGACTTCATGACCAAAACACCAAAAGCATAGACAACAAAAGCCAAAATAGACAAATGGGACCTAATCAAACCCCACAGCTTCTGCACAACAAAAGAAACAATCATTAGAGTGAATCGGCAACCAACAGAATGGGAAAAAATTTTTGCAGTTTACCCATCTGACAAAGGGCTGATATCCAGAATTTACAAAGAACTAAAACAGATTTACAAGAAAAAAACAAACAAGCCCATTCAAAAGTGGGCAAAGGATATGAAGAGACACTTTACAAAAGAAGACATACATGAGGCCAACAAACATATGAAAAAATGCTCATCATCATTGGTTATCAGAGAAATGCAAATCAAAACTACATTGAGATACCATCTCACGCCAGTTAGAATGGCAATCATTAAAAAATCTGGAGACAACACATGCTGGAGAGCATGTGGAGAAGTAGGAACACTTTTACATTGTTGGTGGGAGTGTAAATTAGTTCAACCATTGTGGAAGACAGTGTGGCGATTTCTCAAAGACCTAGAAATAGAAATTCCATTTGACCCAGCAATCCCGTTATAGGGTATATATCCAAAGGATTATAAATCATTCTACTATAAGGACACGTGCACACAAATGTTCATTGCAGCACTGTTTGCAATAGTAAAGACCTGGAAACAACCCAAATGCCCATCGATGATAGGCCAGACAGGGAAGATGTGGCACATATACACCATGGAATATTATGCAGCCATCAAAGATGATGAGTTCGTGTCCTTTGTAGGGACATGGATGAACCTGGAAACCATCATTCTCAGCAAACTGACACAAGAGCAGAAAATCAAACACCACATGTTCTCACTCATAGGTGGGTGTTGAACAATGAGAACACATGGACACAGGGAGGGGAGCACTACACATTGGGGTCTGTTGGGGGGAAATAGGGGAGGGACGGTGGGGGGTGGGGAGCTGGGGAGAGATAGCATGGGGAGAAGTGCTAGATGTGGGTGATGGGAAGGAAGGCAGCAGATCACGCTGCCACGTGTGTGCCTATGCAACAATCTTGCCTGTTCTTCACATTTACCCCAAAACCTAAAATGCAATAAAGTAAAATAAAAAATAGGACATTTAGATTATTTTTCCATTTTTGTAATGCTCAAAAGCAAGCAAAGCCATACAATAGATTGCTTAGTGATGTATGTATGTCACTAATAACAATTATGATAATAATAGTTAACAATTAAAGCTTACTGCTTACCATTTATAAGTCCTCCTTTTATATCCTACAAATGTATTAAACAATAAAATTCTTATAGGAAGAAAATATAATGATCCAAAATACCAATTTAGAAACTGAGGCAATGAAGATTAAAAAAAAAAAAATGTTCATTGCAATTCGTCTGGCTCAGACTGCATTCTTAACCATTACGGTACACCATGTAGAAATTATAATTGGGAGATATGTGTTAAGGCAGGAGGTAGGATTTTAAAAAGCACACAGATTGACGCAAAGGCACTGATAACATTTAACCTTTTAGGTTCAGTGGTGAGTTATAGGTGTGCATTTTGATATTTTCTACATATATATAAAACATGCTATTTTGTGTTTTCAAATTGCATAAAAATATTTTTGAAAGAATATAATGTAATGATAATTATGTTGTCTCACGTGAATGGCTGCTTCCAACAGCAAGATCAGATCTCCCTTTCTCTACCATTCTACCTAATGATAGGTCTCCTGTAAGTATCACTAGTTGGTTATTTTCTTATATGCTAGCATTGTCCCAAACATTTTTTATAGGTTCATTGTCTTATTAGTCACAATAACCCTATGCTTTAGGTATTTTTATTATTCTCAATTTATAGTTGAAAAAAAAGTAAAACATAGAAAGAGGTTAAGTATAACAACGTGCTGAAGGTGGCACAGGTAGGAAGTGCCCTAATCAGACTTTTAACAATTCTGCCAAACCACTTCTCTTTGTGAAGCACAAGTTAGTCTTCATCCACTTAAAGCAGAAAAAGAAAGTAAATTAACTATAAAATAGACCCTCTCAAATTCACATGCATGATTTTTTGCTAGCATTGATTCCTTATGCCAGTGGTTTCTAAGCATTAATTTATTTACCTTTGTTCATAATAAATGTTTACTGAAGCCTAATATATAAGACTAATTAAAGCAAAGCTGCCCTGGTTATAATAGAGATAAAGATTCACCTACATAGACTTCTCAGAGGTTCCACCAAACATTTAGAAAACATACAATAATTTATTGGATAACTGAAAGGTGTCAGTGATAGACTGATTTATTGTATCCATTCTCCTATATTTCCTATGGAAACGTCATCCATGCTATTGCCAGGATACTTAGACATGTGCCCCTTTAAAACAGGCAAAGTATATTTTCTCTCTTTGCTGCTGTCAACATTAGCCATGTGACTTGCTTTGGCCAGTGGAATAGTAGCAAATGTGATATGAACACTTTAAATGCTGTTACGTAATTTGGCTTGAATTTTTGTGCTTCCGCGATTACAGTTCGAAGAGCGTGTTCTAAGTCGTGATTGTTGTACAACAGGATATGTGGAGTAAAGCCCAACCTGAACTGCAGATGAGCCTTCAGCTGAATCCAATCAAGTTCAACCACGATTAGAAAAACTTCAGCTGATCTACAGATATTTTCACAAGGAATAGAAATGGTTATGGCAAACCACTAGAATTGGGGATTGTTTGTTATGCAGCATTATTGCAGTAAAAACTGTCTAATACAATAACTGCATTACAATTCAGAAAACATTGTATTAAAATAACAAAGCATAGAAGTCCAAAACATACCAAGTTCCTCAGAGTTTAAAACACTTCCATAAGACACAATATCACATAGTGAAAGAAGCATGACTTGGCTTCCAGTGTCTGACAGACTTGATTTGTAGAGGGGAATCTGAAATTACTAAATATCTGGGACTCCATATCCACCACACACAAATAGAATATTTATCTGGATTAGAAATTATATACAGAAAGAGTTTAGAGCATGTACACATTTTACAAATGGTAGCTTATATTCATTACTACACTTTCTGTTAAGCAAGTTAGTGGATACTCAAGAGGTGTTACAGAAAAAAAGCAGCCTAAGAGCAGAGATAACTTATATTTTTCTTTATTTTATTCCCATTTCTTATATCAAAGAAAAGAAAATGGCAAACTCACTATGTCTATGGCATATGACAAAATAAGGTAGTAGCTGATGTAAAATCCCTTTATTTGAGATTTCAAGGTCAAAATTTCAATAATAATTAAGTTCCTACTATATTGTTTGTTCTGTTTTAATTATTTCATTTAATCTTTACAAAATGGTTAGTCTTTGAAAAAAGCATACACTACACACGGTCACAAGAGAAGTGCTCAGAAATTGCTTTGCAGCCAGAATATACCTCCCACTAGAGAATTTGAAGCATAATTTGAGTTAATGCAAATATCCTCAGAAGGGGTAATACTCAATTAATCATTTCTACATTATGATGAAAAATTTTATCTCCCTTATTTATGAAAGCAAAA
Organism: Cebus imitator; assembly: GCF_001604975.1. Lineage (NCBI taxonomy): Eukaryota > Metazoa > Chordata > Mammalia > Primates > Cebidae > Cebus > Cebus imitator. The sequence goes on from NW_016107794.1 coordinate 424,945, forward strand.
AGTAATAATTGTAATCATATAATAATGGAAAAATTATAACTTATTAGATAGCAGATTGTTTTATAAAGCAACAATGATCAGAAGGGTGAGACACCAGCACCAAAATAAAAATAAAATACTAATAGAAATCAACACACAAATCATACAACTGATAAGATTTTAGTGAATGACAAATAAGGTATTTTTAAATCAGAAAAAAAATACCTAGAGAAAAATCTTGGCTAACTACAATGTGACAAATTTAGATTCTTAGCCTGTACTTTTTGTTGTGTTTTTTGGTAGAGATTGGGTCTTGCTACGTTGTCCAGGCTGGTCTCAAACTCCCGGGTTCAAGCAATCTTCCTGTCTCAGCGTCCTAAAGTTCTGGGATTAGAGGTGTCAGCCAACACACCTGGCCGACCTTGCACCTTAAGTCAAATTAAATCTCAAATGAATTAATGATTTAAATGTAAAAAGGAGAAGGGTAAAAGCCCTAGATTGAACAGAAACAAACATGATATATCTCTGTGTTAAGGAAAGCCTAAAAGGTAAGCCAAAAATGAAAAACTAATAGATCTAGGCTTATAAAAATATAAAATATCCATCCAAAAATCCCACAAAGTTAAAGACAAAAGCAAACAGAAAAATATATAAATTGTGTACGGCACATCAATGAATTATATCACTAACACATAGCAAGGTCTTGCAAATGGATCAGAAAGATCATACCACAAATTGAAAACTTGGAAATGTCTGTTTATAGCCAATTTATGAAAGAAGAAAAGTAAAGATTAGGCATGGTTGTTCATGCCCGTAATCCCAGTGCTGCTTTGGGGAAATGAGGCAAGATCACTTGAGAGTAGGAGTTTGAGACCAGCCTGGGCAACATAGTGAGACCCTATCTATAAATAATAATAATAATGATAATAAATTAATTAACTAGGCATGGTGGTGCATGCCTATATCCCAGCTACTGGGAAGGATGAGGATGAAGGATCGCTTGAGCAGAGCAGTTCAAGATTGCAGTGAGTTATGATCTTGCCACTGCACTCCAGCCTGGGCCACAGAGAGAAACCCAGTCTCTAAAAAATAGAAAAAAAAAAAGTCCATAAATATGACTAGAGTACCAAATAAACTCATATTAAAAGAAAAATAATTTACCATTTATCACCTATCAGATTATACAAGAAAATAAGGACATAATAATTCCTACTATGGAAACAGATACTCTGCATGGGTGTGTAAAGTAATACAAACTTTTTGAAATGAACTTGGGCAACACATATCAGGAGGACTATGACCCCAAAAGCCATTGCCTACAATTCATCTAAGGAAAATATCCAATAAAGTTAAATGTTTCCACCTCATTCGTAACACCAAAAACATGGAAAAAGCTTAACTAAATTGTGCAGTGTAAGCCAATGCCTTGATGAAAAATGAAAATGAGCATGTGCATATATGGATACAGAAAGCTGCATAAGTGAGCAATATAGGCTACAAAGGTGAGTGCAAAGTAATATGTTTGTGACTATACATACACAAAAAGCCCAGAACACTATGTGCCAAAATGTTAACAGTAGATATTGCTGGCGATTGGATCACAGATAATTTATTTTCCTTTGCTTATCTGTATTTTCCCTTTTTTTTTTTTTTTTTTTTAACAATTGCTTGAAGAATCACTTTTAAGAGAATTCATTCACTGCACTCCTGGGAAGGTTGGGAGATAGGAGGATGAAAAGAAAATCAATTTCCAATTAGTGGTAGCAGGAAAGGCGAGAATGCAAGAAACAAACTTTGCCTAACTCACAATTTGTTTATAAACCAGTCTTGATCCCAGAAACACTGTGAGGTGATAGGACAAATCCGAAGTATTTCTCAGTGGCTCAAGAGCTTCTTTACTTATTTTTTAGAGTGTAAGGCTGGCAGAGCAAAGAGCTTTGATTTTTTTTTTTTTGAACCTTGATTGTTAAATGGGGATCCCACAGTGACTATGTGATAACAAACATTTAACTTTCCATTTTCTTATTGTTTAAGATCCTGAAGATGCCTGAGATTTGTTGTCAAAAATTTACCCATCTATTATGCACCACTAAATCTGTGTGGTGTCCTACATTTGAACTCATCTCTACAACACACAGAACCTGTTGACAAATGTCTGTTTTTTTCACAGCCTTCATGATATGATGACTCATTCCCCGCTGGGTGGTAGGTAACTCTGCCCTCGGTCACTAAGTGAATGATTTGGAAAGCCTTTGTGGCTGAATGTATTTGAGCTAAATGATGCAGTGGGAAAGATGGGGTCACAGAAAGAGCATAGCACTGCAGATTGTCAAATGGTGCATGGTAGGCATCAGAAATGTGGTGCAGATGGAGAGGCTGTGAATACATTTCAGGTACTGCAGCAATTAGAGCAGGCAGAAATCCACACCGGCTCTCCTTGGATATTGGAATATACTGTTAGTGTTCTCAAAAATACAGATGGTGTTTCAATACACATGATAGCCTTAACTCTCACCATCTGGACCCAAAAGAGACTTTTCTGCTTGGATTCCCTAATCAGTGACCATGTTTTACTGCATTAGAAGCAATTAGAAGTGACATTTCTTTATTTCTGTTTTTTCTCAACTGATAACCTTAGAATTCCTATTTTCTTTCTCTGATTTTTTTTCCCTCTGCACCCTGTCACTTATAGCCCTCTCTGCTTGGAGTTGATTAGGACATCTGATTCCAAGCAATTCTACTCTGTCTCTCATTCATCATATACAAGCAAATTTATAGATGGGTAGCTCGAGTAGCACTCGTTCTCCAAGGAAAAGTGACATGCTCATAACTAATGTGGTTTTGTCAAAAAGCAGAGAAAGATACATCTGACATGGACTTTTATGTTGTCTCTATTGCATAGTTGCAAAGGGAGGCACCAGTTCTTGTGCTCCAGTGAAGAAAATGCAAAGCAGTCACTCAAGATACCATCCCTTCAGAGTGACAGAATAATTTTTTGAGATACTGATTTGTGTCTTGCTCTCTTTTCCACTTTAAGAAAGAAGTGGGGCCTCTTTTGCACACCCTGACATTGTTATTACCAGGCTGATAGCAGAGGTTACCTGCAGACACTTTTATTTCCTATAACTAATTTGCTGAAAAAAAAGTATAGTGAGTAGTCTAAAGTACAATAGGAAATAGAAGTATTGTGGTTGAATTGTGTCCCTTAAACAAAGATATGAAGTCCTAACTCCCAATACTTGTAAATCTGACCTAATTTGGCAATAGCATTTTTGCAGTAATCAATGTAAGATTAAGTCATATTAGATTGGGGTGAGCCTTAAATTCAATAGTTGTTATCCATGTGAAGACACTGGGACACAGACTGGCTGAGATAGAATGCCACATGATGGTGCAGGCAGAGAATGGAGCAATACAGCTACAGGTCAAGATATGTTAATGACTTTCAGCAACCAACAGAAGAGAGAGGAAGGAACAGGAGAGAGAGAAGGAACAGATTCTCCCTCAGCCTCCAGAAAAACCAATCTTATCAATACCTTGGCTATAAATTCTACCTGGTACTACTTCTGCATTCTGCCATTATATCCAATATTTGAGGAATCTGTGATTTGGTGGACAGCAACTTATTAAGGGGAAACAATCTAGCTTAATAAATAAGACTTGGGAAGATATGTCATTTGATTATATAAAAGGGGTTTTCATCTCTCCTGAATTTACCTTTCTTGAACTTTTGCAGGTGCAAATGATATCAGATTGTACATTGAGCACTCACTATTGACATGGATGGCTTATTTTTAGCAAAATAGCTCCCAGAATACTTTATAGCACCTACACACAGAAAGAAATCTACATCTTAAAAAAAAATACAGCAAAGCTGTCAATTTGAACATGCAATTGCATAATGAACACTATTAAAAACTTATTTTGGGAAACAGGACTGTACACTATGAACTTTCCCTTGATGTTTTTCTATTAGACCATTCTAACAAGTCAATTTTTTCCAAAGATGTCTAAGTGAATATGTAGAACATTTAACATTTCTAGGCATGTACCTAGTGTATGTGCCCATTGATTATAGGAAATTTGGTGTTTAGAACAAGTTTTCATGGGAGGAAGAGACTGCAACTCTTAGAAATGTTAAGGATGTGATACATTTCTGACCTCAAGAAAGGTATAATTTAATTAGGAAATGAAAACACAAATGGCGAATAACACCACAACAAAACATCTATTGAGCTTCTTTAAAGTCATTTTGACATTTCATCTTTAAGATTTCTTAGATCTATTTGAGCACTTTCAAACTGTGTGCAAATAAATGGAAAATGACTGCTGAAGGGCAAATAGTTTATGTATTTCTTTGCATTCTTTTTAGTACTCCACACCCTGAATCAAACTCATATGCATAGACAACACCTAGAAAATATTAGGTCCACTGGACTGCAGTTGGACAATTTATACAAAAATACATTTCAAAAATATGCTTGGAATTGGTATCTTCCCCTCCACTGCCTTGAAACTTTGTATAAAACTAAATTCTAAGAATGCCTTTCCTACTCTTTTCTGAAATGAAAATCCAGCTCTTAAAAGAGAGCCCAACTTACTTTTGATTCTTCTATTTCCACAACACACACATCAAGTTCTATCATGAATACTTCTTACAGCTCCTCTTGACATTTTCAGAAGTTTTGTTCCTTACCCATTCAAAAAGAACTCAGATTCTCTTGGTTCTAATTCTCAGTGTTTGGCACCTTCAGTTCATTTCCATTTCTTTCAAGATTTCTAATTGAAGTCAAGAGCTTTACAGTCAAAGAAAATGGTTTCCACTTAATTTTCACTCAATCTATTAACACGAGAAGGTCTAAGCTGCTGTAACAAAAACTCCTCAAAACAAAGTAGTTCAAATAAATAGACACTTATTTCGCCATGTTATAACAGTTAAAAGCGGTAAGGAGACTGTTCCACGGAGTTATTCAGGAACCGAGGCTGATGCAGCAGCTCTGCCATCTCCAAGGGGCCTACAAGGTTGCTCTATTCATGATCTTTCCACCATTAAGATCAATATGAGCCTATTCCTGTTTGTCCATTGCAAATGGAGGAAAGACAGAGGGTCTAAGGCTCGCCATTTTCCTTAGGAATGAGATAAAATTTATGTACATCACTCATGTTCACTCCTCACTGATGAATATTTGTTAATAATAAGCTTATTTTTATTTTATTTTATTTTTTATTTGGCGTTTATTAATAATAACATTTAACCTAAGTGGCTACAGCTAACCACTTAGGTTAAATGTTAAATAGCCTCACAGGAAAGTTATGTGCCCAGAAAGAACAGATTTTTCGGAAACAAGAGTTTTCACACTCGGGTTACAAATCATATGGTTTATTTATTTTTAACTTTCCCCCCAAGAATTACCAATAGTAGAAGCAGGTTATTATGTTAGTTTTCCTTACTGAGGGAGAAAGCTAGAGAGTACCTCAAGGAAGGAAGGGAGGGAGGGAGGGAGGGAGGGAGGAAGGGTGGGAGGGAGGTCATCGTTTATAAGAAGGTAAACCATAAATCTTGGTACTATTTTTGTCTTTTCTCATTCTGCATATCCTAAACCAGTAGAAATATTACTAGTACCAGACAATGTATCAAGTGCTATAAAGTTATTCGGCTGGAAAAAAATGACAGAGATTTCTTGCTCGATGGTCATATTTTCATCTTGTAGAGCTCAGTTGGGCTTGCTCTTATCATCTGCTGAGAACTGAGAGTTCTAGATTCAATACAAAGAATTAAAGGGGGTTTGGTGCCTACAAATATAAGTTAGACAGATGTGGAAAACTAAACATGCTACACAAGAAAACTGTTGCACTAAAGTTAATAGGAAACAAAAATTTTTAACATCTCTCAGGAATAACAGATGCTCTTCTAAAGGGAGGGGAGAAAGCTAGTTGAGCAAATGGCTAAATATTTTTGAACAGAGAGAATGACTATGAGTTCAATCTTGTTTACCCTGACTAGTTCTACCAAGTACAGGGCAAAAACCTGATAGGAATAGTCTGAGGCCATCCAGCTAAGAAGCCTTATTTACTCAACCCTCAAGTTTTAATATCTAATAATATCCATAACATCATACTTGTCCTCTGCCAAGTATGGTCTTGGACCTTTAAATGTAGCCAGGATTTCCGCTCACAATAGTAGTGAGCACTGGAAATCCTACAGTCACATATATTGTATGCATTTAATTAAGACCACCCTTTAGCTTAATTTCTGGACCAACTACTCATACTTGCATCTCTGTTGCTTGGTGCTATTGTCTGTGCTTATCACCTGCCTCTGTCCCTTGTTTTTGGTTTGGTCATTGTAGACTTTTACCTCTGGCACACTGTGGGTGTCTTTACAAGGCCTAGGCCTGAAGGCATCTCATTTGTCAGACTATTTCCCACCTGACCATTTTTCTTTTACCCTGCTTTTCAGAAGAATTAGATCTGACATTTCAGGTTCTGCATTGGAAGAATTGGGGAAAGTAGATTTGGGAAGGGTCTGGAAACCTGATAGCAATTAGCATTGAATAAACAGTTGTAGTACGTTCTGTGAGGCAACATGGAGAATATGAAGTGCCGGTCCTAGATGCACAAGGGGTGTATAGTCTGTTTGGAGAGATAGCAGAACTGTGTAAAACACATGCAAAGTAAAACAAATGTTTATCTGGTACTCAAAAAACAAGGAAAATAAATTTTCTCTATAATTTAAACCAACAACTTCTTTCTATAATTGTGAATAGCTAAGTCAGAAGTGTATTTTGGGACATGAATGATTCATATAATGGCCGAGTCTCTTACTTTCGATGCATGAATATATACAGCTTTGTAATAGAATTACATTTTCCATGAGATACAGTTTTCTTTGGTCATCCTATTATCTTCAGGTGAAATATTATTTCCCTTACCTCTTCACTGACACTAAGGACTATAAACAAATATAATATGAAATGAAATGCTGAAAGTACGTAGTGGTGCACTGAAGGCATTGATTTCTCTTCAGTCGTTCTCTAAGGCGTTAAATAATGGGACAACACATTGAAGAATGTGCTTGATTTGTCATAAACTTTAGCATTCTAAGAATTCATTTTGGATGTAATCATGGAAATAAATGCCATCAAGTATGATGGTCAGTGTGTTTCTCTGAGAAGTTAACTTATACTTTCAAAACAACACTATGCCTCTGATAGTGAGTCAGTAATTCTCACTTAAAACAGTAGACTGAACTTGATGTGGGAAGAAGGAGTTTGATCTGATTTTTGTTTTTACTGCAGAAACTGGCATTGTACCTGGTAACTCAGAAGTGCTCAAAAAGTCTTTTTTAAACTGAGTAGGACTCAGAGTAGTTGTGGTAAGCAGAATAATGCCCACTTGCCTGCCCAGGGATAGGTTTTAATGCCTGGAATCTACACATATGTTAGATTATATTGTAAAGAATGACCTTAAAACAAGGAGATTATCTTGAATTATCTGAGTGGGCTCAAAGTAATTGAAAAGATTCTTAAATAGAAAAGAAGCAGTCACAACTAAGAAATAGGCAAAAGCAATCATCCCATGCTATGGAGGCCACCAGTCAAGTACCACATTGGTGGTTTGGCTATGTCCCCCCCACCCAAATCTTGCCCTGAATTGTGGTTCCTGTAATCCCCATGTGTCACAGGAGGGACCCAGTGAGAGTTAATTCAGTTATGGGGGTGGTTACCCCCGTGCTGTTCTCATGATAGTGAGTGCATTCTCATGAGATCTAATGACTTTAAAGGCGTCTGACATTTCCCCTGCTGGCACCCTTTCTCTCTCCTGCTGCACTGTGAGGAGGTGTCTTCTGCCATGATTATAAGTCTCCTGAGGTCTCCCCAGCCATGCAGAACTGTGAGTCAATTAAACCACTTTTCTTTATAAATTACCCAGTCTCAGGTATTCCTTCATGGCAGTGTGAGAATGCACTAATACAACATTCTTAAGATAGAATCCAGCAAGCTTGCCATCCTCTACACAAAACTACCTACATCATACTCCACCCCACCTCTCACATAGCTTCCCAGATGTATGTTCAGTCATTCAGGCTGTCCCAGTCTGTTATTGTTGCCCTAAAAAAAAAATGCCATAGACCAGGTAGTCTAAACAACAGAAATTTCTTTTCCTCACAGTTCCAAAACTCTGGAAGTCTGAGATCAGGAGGCCAGTATAGTCAGTTCTGGTGAGGCCTCTCCTCCTGGCTTGCAGGTGGCTGCCTTCTCTCTGTGCATTCCACATGGCCCTTCTTCTGTGTGTGTGCATGGAGAGAGGGAGAGGGAAATCTCTGGTATTTCTTCCTCTTTTTATAAGGCTACCAATTCCATCAAATCAGGACCCTTCCTTTTGTGACCTTACCAAAGGTGAATTACCACCTAAAAGTCCCAGCTTCAAATACGGTCACATTGTGGGCTAAGGCTTCAAGATAAAATTTAAGGGAACACAATTCAGCACATAGCACAGTCTCACTCTCATTTACATTCTTTCCCAGTCTTCCTAGCTATATATAAATATTTCCTCAGCTATAAGGCTTTCTGTTGTGTCCTGCTCCTCCTTAGGCATGCCTGCCTTGAATGACTGAATACTTGTCCACATAGAGAAATCAATCAACTTTGTTGTATTCCCCAGCTCAGAAAAGTGAACTAACTGAAACCCTGGAGTATGTAGCAAAAACAGGCCTTTCACCTGCAATTCGCATACAGAAAGTGGATACATCATTCTAGACTTGTCAGTTGTAATAAAATACACTCCTCTCCAAGTTATTAGGAATCTCCCCTTAGACTATGAATTGGCTTTTGAATACAGAAATTTTGATCTCTTAATTTTTTTTGAAATTAACTATAATAAACTTTGACTCCCAAACAACTTGATCATGGAGTATAAATTATGTAATTTCCAAGATATTAGACCTTCTTCTTGATAGTTAAGTGGAACATCATTTTCTGGTAATCTCACAGTGAACATTCCAAGAACATTTAACATGTCCTTATTATATATGTTATAATATGTGTACATGTAAAAAACATGCAAAACATTTAAACCCAGCCCCTAAAGGAGCTGGAAATAGTAGGTCTTATGTTTGTTTTACTCTTGCTAGAGAGAAATGAAAAATAACACATAGACATGAGAGAGCAATTTCAGATGATCCTTCCTGAAGCTTCACAATTAATTTACAAATCCAGCAAATATTTCTTAAACACTTACGTCAATAGAACTGGAATTATGAAAATTAGAAAAGTGGGAAAACATCCATTCTTACTAAAAACATAAATAAAGAATCGACCATGTCATGAGTTCTCAATCTAGTAGAGAGAGAACTGTAAACAGACAGGTATAAGATCAGAGGTATAAACACACTGTGACAAGCAGGGGCAAATATGAACATTGGAGCAAGATATCTTGAGACTACTAGGGAACCATTTTTTTTTTCAGAAGAGACAATCATTGAGTGTTTCCCCTCTGCCTGTAAGTGAGGAGAGAAGTTTCTGCCCAAGCTTCTGTCTTTCTCTAGCTATATCTTAGAATTTCCTGAGGAAAAATTGTCTACCGTATTAGTTAAATCTCAGAATATTCACTGGAACTGGCTTTCTAGTAGGGCAGTTTCTGAGTTGTGAAAGGCATAAGGACATGTTCATAGTCTACTCTTCAATTTCTTCCTTTCACTCCCTGCTCCTATGAGATAAGCTTGAGAATGTAGCCACTCTCATCCATGCAACTGTTCTGATGCTTCATATATTCTAGATTACATAATAGGAGTAGGAAGCCCCTCTTACGCTGGTCCTAAATCACATACTATATCACAGCACACCAGAGATGATAGACAATGGGACAATAGAAGGTGCTTTTCTATTTCTGGCATATACAATAATTATAATTCCCCCTATGGCTATAATTCCTCACTTATAAAGCTCCCTTACTTTCTAATAGGGAACTTCAAGGAGGAGGATGAGTGGGTGTTTGGATTCAGGAACCAAAACTGCATTTTCAAAACTTCATCATCAAAAACAGCTTGAGCTGAGTCTTAAATGATAAGCAGGATTTTCTAAGTGAGGGGTAGGAGGTGGGGGTGGGAGGTATCTGAAACAGGCAGCATAAGGAGAGCATTTGAGAGCAGAGCAAACAGCATCAGCAAAACTGTGATACAGCTGTAACATAGATAGTGTACATGGAGGAGAATAAAGGAAGGAAAGGCTGAATATGCCTGGGTCCAGGTCAGGAAAGCTTGGTGGTCATGCTAATGTGATTGGATTTTATTTTGTAGACTGTTGAAAGCAATAGAAGGAAGTTAAGCAAAAGAACAACATAAAGTATCAGTATCGTTGAAAGGTGTCTTTGGAAGTAGAATGGATAATCACAAGGAGGATGAGAGCAGGTAGGAGACAATGAAATAATGCAGACAAAGGATACAAGTGGCAAAGGAGGGAAGAATAAGTAAATATTTGAGTGTCTTTGAGATCGATAGCATTGTTCTTGGTACTTTAAAGCCAATTACTTTTATTTCCCCAAAATAACCCTGTGAAAATGTTGAGACTGAGACACTGTAGGGTACTGAGCTCAAAGTCTCAATAGCCATAAAACAAGAGAGCCAGAATTTGAAGACGTGTCTGTCTTATTTCAACTCTCACTCTCTTTTCACAATGAACTGTCTTTATACACCAGCGAGAATAAAAAAACAATATTAATACAAAAGAAACTAATTAAATGTGGTAGAGGGAAGAAGATGAGGGATGGGCCAGCTGATTCATCATTGAGACAATAAATGGAATAGAGGTTATCAGGGAACAGCTCAGTGGAAATGGCCCGTAGAGTTGAATGTTCAATATATGGAACAGCAAAATGGCCTGTGCTAGAGGTATAGACTTGAATGTCGCCATCACACAGAATAACATTGCTCAAGGAAAAGAAGACAAAATAAGAAAATGAGAAGAGAGGCCAGGCACGGTGGCTCAAGCCTGTAATCCCAGCACTTTGGGAGGCCGAGGCGGGTGGATCACGAGGTCAAGAGATAGAGACCATCCTGGTCAACATGGTGAAACCCTGTCTCTACTACAAATACAAAAATTCAGCTGGGCATGGTGGCGTGTGCCTGTAATCCCAGCTACTCAGGAGGCTGGGGCAGGAGAATTGCCTGAACCCAGGAGGCGGAGGTTGCGGTGAGCCAAGATTGTGCCATTGCACTCCAGCCTGGGTAACAAGAGCGAAACTCCATCTCAAAAAAATAAAAATAAAAATAAAGAAAATGAGAAGAGAATAACCGTAAGGATTATGGCTATATAATGGTATATATATTAGAAACCAAATCAGTTTTGTGGGTTTTTTGTGTTCTTTTGAGCATATAAAATTTAATATAAAGATTCTTAAATTAGTATTGAAGTGCTAAAAATGTCAAAATGGAACACTGTGGTAAATATAGAGGTAGCAATGGCACAAACAGTTGACAGCTCTAGAGCTGAGAGGGCAGGAGAATTGGAGGTTATTAAAATATAGACACTTAGGCTGGGCGCAGTGGCTCACTCCTGTAATCCCAGCACTTCGGGAAGCTGAGGTGGATGGATCACCTGATGTTGGGAGTTCAAAACCAGCCTGACCAACATGGAGAAATCCCATCTCTACCACAAATACAAAATTAGCTGGGTATAGTGGTGGGTGCCTGTAATCCTAGCTATTTAGGAGGTTGAGACAGGAGAATTGCTTGAACCTGGGAGGTGAAGTTTGTAGTGAGCTGAGGTTGCACCATTGTATTCCAGCCTGGGCAACAAGAGCAAAAGTCCATCTCAAAAACAAAACAAACGAAAACATAGAAGCTTAAAGAATGGGTCCTGAGGCAATATAATTTAGACCTGTGGTGAAGAGCATGCCAGGTATCTCCAAGACTACACTCACACTTAATGATTAGCTAGAAGGACTCACAAGACTAAGAAAAGTTCTTATACTAATAAATATCAAGTCTTAAGGTGAAACAATTCAGGTTAAAATCAGCAAAGGGAAAAGGTATATGGGCAAAAATCTCAACAAAACTGGGTACAAGTTTGCAAGAGTCCTCTCTAAGTGGAGTCGCACAGATGCACTTGATTCTCCCAGCAACAATATGTGATGTCACATGTGAGATGTGGACAACCAACGAAGCTTACCTTATTTATGTGTACAAGATTTTATTGGGAGTATTTAGTGAGTTGGCCCCCAACGCTCTAAAAGTTATGTGCAAGTCTTAACAGTTAGTGCCCGTGTGTGATTTTGAAATAAGGGCTTTGCATATATAATGAAGAATCTCAAGATAATATCACTCTCTGAAGATGGGGCCAAGGGTGTGTAGGACACAAGGCTAAAAGATAGGTGTGTGGCTCCAAATTAGTTGGATCCCATAAGGTTGATTGGATCCTATCAACCAACTGAGAAGAATCCAGAAATAAAGATGGGACCTTCCAGGAAAGATCTGTGAAGGAATCTCATGTCTAATCTTGTCTAATGTGTGGATCCTATTAGCGTATATGGTATCCTGAAAGTGACTTGTTTTTTATTTTACAGGCTCATAGGCAGAAGGGATTTTCCTTGTCTCAGTTGAGACTCTGGACTTGGACTTTTGAGTTAATGTTAGAATGAGTTAAGAGTTTGTGGGACTGTTGAGAAGCCATGATTGTGTTTTAAAATGTGAGAAGGACATGAGATTTGGGAGGGGCCAGGGGCAGAATGATATAATATGGCTCTATGTCCCTACCCAAATCTCATGTTGAATTATAATTCCCAACGTTGTAGATGGGCCAGGTGTGAGGTGATTGGACCATGAGGGATTGTTTCTAACAGTTTAGCACCATCCTCCTAGTCCCGTATCATAACAGAGTTCTCATGACATCTCGTTGTTTAAAAGTGTGTAGGACCTCCCTTTTCACTCTCATACTCCTGCTCCCGCCATGTAAGACATGTTTGCTTTCCCTTTGCCTTTTACCATGATTGTAAGTTTCCCAAGGCCTCCCAAGAAGCAGAAGCCTGTACAGCCCACAGAATCATAAGCCAATTAAACCTATTTTCTATATAAATTACCTAGTTCTCAGGTACATCTTTATAGCAGTACAGAAACAGACTAATTAGTTTAGAAACATTAGTTTATTTTTCTATTGCTATAATGATCCAAAGTAACCCTAATTATCATTATAAAATGAAAATTGCTTGGAATGCTTTCTTTAGATTTACCACATAATTTCAAGGTAGAAGTATAATGTGTTTATGTTCTTATATGACAGACTTGAATAACTCAGAAGTCCTTTAAATGATCAGAACAAAACTAAAGAAGAATATAAAAAGTTGTGACAAAGATTAAAAGCCAAACTAGCAGCAGAAATCCCCAAATTTATTAGAAGGTACTGAAGCACACTTTTTAAGGGAATGACAAATTGCCTTTAATTTTGTTATTTTATGTAACAGTTTAAGGCAATAGTTTTTGAAGTTCAGACAAACTGATTTACAGAGGTTAATATACTTCTAAAACACAGTAAAAGTAGACAAAGGTATGAGTAAAAGATGGAGAGACATGGGTTAATATTCAGAGAAGAGTACCACCTTTTAATATTTCTACTTAGTCAATTTTTAAATTATTTGCTTAAACAACCTATAATAAAAGTGAAACTACAGAAAACTTTTGGAGAGCCTACTTTTAATTCTAGGCATTAAGCTTAAAAATTGTGCATATTATGATGATGTCACTTTAACCTGGAGATTAATGAAGTCCCATTCTTAAGTCAAGATACAGTCAAGAAGAAATAGATACAGTCAAGAAGAAATTCATAAATTTTAGATACAGTCAAGAAGAAAAGCATAAATTTATATCTGTTTAATCCTATACTAGAGTGAGAAAGAGATAATTTTTTAAGGTAGCAATATGACCTCTAACTATTTAATCTGACCTGCCGGGACAAGTGCGGTGGGACTAAAACCTATCATTAGATGACTGATTTGAAAGAAAACTGTTGGAAACAAAGTCAACACTACAATCAGCCACTGATAATGTGATTAAAATCCCAGCTTCCTAATGTAGATTGTTAGAAATTGAAGATTATTTTAGTGCTTCTCTGATCTGGACCCCACCCCTGCATCATCGCCTACTCTTTTTCCCAACAAGAATTAATCATCCTCAGCCATAGTAGCTTCCTTTCTTTTTCCAAATACATCTGGCATGGTGATCTAGTGGTTAGGCTACAATGCTCTCTCTCAAACACATCTAGCAGGCCCCTGCCTCATGGCCTTTTCAAATATAATAAAATGCTTGGACCATGTGTAGATTCAGGTCTTTGTGTAAATGTCACTTTTCCACATAGTACTTGCATTACTATCCTATATAAAATAGTTGTCCCACTTCTACACCCCTCCTGTTATTCTTTATTGTATCAATTGCTATAGATTTCTTCACGTGTTATCACTACCTAACCCATACCATAGGTTTGTTTATTCATTTGTCTTTCTCTTCAAGGCCACTCAAGGATCTCAGCCTAGTTCTGGCTGACTCTAACCTTTTGCTTTGGGCACTCATAACTAAAATGAAAGTTCTAAGGACTTTTTTGTTTTGTCCATTGTTTTATCCCTAAAACCTAAAACAGTGCCTGACCCTAACAAGTCTTTCAATAAACATTTGCTGAAAATTGTTCACATGATCTCATTATTTTAATCTGTTTCAGTCTTTTATTTTCCAAAGATCAAATGTAATGCCTTGATAAGTATAAGAAGGATAGCTAGCTTACCCTTATTAAGGTCTTGCTATGGGTGAAGTACTGGGCGAAGCACTTTGCAAATATCTCACTCCTCACAAACCTGTGAAGGGAGGTATTAATATGTATTTGCATTATATAGAGTAGAAAACACAGCCATAGAGACATGATTCCATTCCTCAAGGCCACTCAAGGATCTCAGCTTAGTTCTGGCTGACTCTAAATTTTTGCTTTGGGCACTCATAACTGAATTAAATTCCATTATAAGTAAAAACAAATACAATCAAGTAAAGGCTGTATCCTGTCCTACAGGTCAGAGTGGTATTTGTTTACGTGCCTTTTCTTTTATCAAGGCTTCTGCTAGTCTATACAGCATTTTGGTGTGATTTGCAAGAAGCACCTTCTGAGTGGCCAAGGTAGAAAAAGGTGTGTATCCACTGGGCAGTCACAGCCCTAGGAATAGAAAATGCTTTTGTGAAAAGAGAAAGGTGTCCCTTTTCTCCTGGCTGATCTAGCCCTTCCCTAAGAAATATGGCTTGGATAGTATCACACAGGTTGGATTTCAGTACCACTTGCCTCTAAGACTGATGCTCGTTTGCACAACACAGATGCACAACTTCTCATCACTTTCTTCTACCCTTCCTTCTTTACTCTGCTATGTCTACACTTTCCTTTCTATTGTTCCTTGAACACTGCAAACCTACTCCCCTCTTAGGGCCTGCATGGTTGCTGCTACCTTTGTTGAGGAAATTTCTTTCCCCACATGCTCTCCTAACTCACTAGTCTCTGTGTAAATGTCACTTCTCAAAGAAGCCTTCTGACCATCTTACATAAAAATAAATAACACACCATGGCCATTTTTTTACATTGTGCTGCCACAATTTTTATATAAATTGTCACTATCGCTTGATATTATGTGATAGGTATTTATTTAATTCTTTCATGGGAGGCATCCCCATATTATTTTAGGTGTAGGGCCCAGTTCTGCTAACACATTTTTTTCTTTGTAAACTTTAGTTAACTCATCTATACAGCTATCTGTGAAGTGATTAGGACTTCAATAATGCAAATACATCATCTATGCCATAAGTTGACATCAGTTCTTGACTCAGTAACCTAGGAAGTGGAAACAAAATAAAAATAATCTTGGGGCCATAAATATATATGTACCTGAATATGATAGGTATCTATATAATGTAGGATATGCTAACATTAAATTTTATATCAACATGGAAACCCAAAATTGTAAAGTGTTCATCAATGACTTGTGGATCCCCTTCTCAAGTTTCCAAGAAGAATATATCATATATCAGTATTTAAAACACTGTCTTTCAGAGTTTTCATTCAGAATAAGAAAGGAAGTGATTGGAACATAGTGAACAATAAATATGAGTCCTTGGCTTTATTTCCTATATACTCCCAAACTTGAACACACACAAACACACACACACACACACACCCCTCGTAATATATGTTTACATTTCAGTTGATCACAGACCATATTTCAGGAAAGGCTGAAATAAAGGCAAATCCATAACTGCAAATCTGTACTAAAATAATTAAATAAAACCAGAAATGCTTTCAGTATGCTCAGACATTTTTATTTCTTAGCATTTACCCTGAGGTTACCAATTTTATTTCTTAGTCAACTAGTCAGTTGCCTTTACTTTGAATTCATTGCTTCTAGGTTTTTCCAATTCTTTTTTCTTCTGCATTTGCTAAGGAGTGTTTTACTTCCAATTATGTGGTTGATTTTAAAATAAGTGCCATGTGGCACTGAGAAGAATGTATATTTGTTGATTTAGGGTGGACAGTTATGTAGATGTCTATTAGGTCCACTTGATCCAGAGCTGAGTTCAAGTCCTGAATATCCTTGTTAATTTTCTGTCTTGTTGATCTGTCTAATATTGACAGCAGGATGTTAATGTCTCCCACTATTAGTGTGTAGGAGTCAGTCTCTTTCAGTCCCCTAACAACTTGCTTTATGAATCGGGGTATTCCTGTATTGGGTGCATATATATTTAGAATAGTTAGCTCTTCTTGTTGCATTGATTCTCTTACCATTACATAATGCCCTTCTTTGTCTTTTTTGGTCTTTGTTAGTTTAAAGTCCGTTTGTCAGATACTAGGATAGCAACCCCCGATTTTTTTTTCCATTTGCTTGGTAAATTTTCCTCCATCCTTTTATCCTGAGCCTATGTGTGTCTTTGCACCTGAGATGGGTCTCCTGAATACAGCACATTGATGGGTCTGACTTTATCCAATTTGCCAGTCTGTGTCTTTTAAACGGGGCATTTAGCCCACTTAAATTTAAGGTTAGCGTTGTTATGTGTAAATTTGATCTTGTCTTCATGATGCTTTCTGGTTATTTTGCATACTCGTTGATGCAGTTTCTTCACAGTGTCATTGGTATTTATATTTTGGTGTGTCTTTGCAGTGGCTGCTACGGGTTTTTGCTTTCTATATTTAGTGCTTCTTTCAGGAGCTCTTGCAAGGCAGGCCTAGTGATAATGAAATCCCTCAGCATTTGGTTGTCTGGAAAGAATTTTATTTCTCTTTTATCTATGAAGCCTAGTTGGGCTGCATATGAAATTCTGGGTTGAAAGTTCTTTTCTTTAAGAATGTTGAATGTTGGCCCCCAATTTCTTCTGGCTGTACAGTTTCTGCTGAAAGGTCTGCTGTTAGTCTGATGGGCTTCCCTTTGCAGGAGACCTGGCCTTTCTCTCAGGTTGCCCTTAAAAGTTTTTACTTACTTAATTTTGGCCTTCGTGAGTCTGACGATGATGCATCTTGTGGTGTATCTTAGTGGTGTTCTCTATATTTCCTCAATTTGCATGTTGGCCCGTCTTGCTAGGTTGGGGAAATTCTGGATAACATCCTGAAGTATGTTTTCAGCTTGTTTTCTTCTCCTCGTCTCCTTCAGGTACTCCAATCAATCACAGGTTTGTTCTTTTTACAAAGTCCCATATTTCTTGGAGGCTTTGTTCATTCCTTTCTATTCTTATTTCTCTAGTCTTGTCTGCATGCCTTATTTGATCAAGGTGGCCTTCAAACACTTATATCCTTTCTTCTACTTGGTCTATTTGGTTATTGATACTTGTGTATACTTCATGAAGTTCTTATGCTGTGTTTTTCAGCTCCATAAGGTCATTTATGTTCCTCTCTGAACTGGTTATTCTAGTTAGCAGCTCCTCTAACATTTTAGCAAGATTCTTAGCTTCTTTGCATTGGGTTAGAACATGTTCCTTTAGCTCAGTAATTTTTTTAATACCCATTTTCTGAAGGCTACTTCTGTCAATTCGTCCATCTTAATCCTTTGTCCACTTCTGTGCCCTTGCTGGAGAGATGTTGTGATAATTTGGGCACTTTGGGTTTTCAGCATTTTTTCATTAATTCTTTCTCATCTTCATTAGTTTGTCTAGTTTCGATCTTTGAGGCTGGTGACCCTTGGATGGGGTTTTTGTGGGGGCATGTTTTTGTTGTTGGTGATGCTGCTGTCTGTTTTTCAATGGTCAGGTCCCTCTTCTGTAGTGCTGCTGCAGCTTTCTGGGGGTTTACTTCAGGCCCTGTTCACTTGGTTCACTCTCACTCCTGGAGATGTCATTCAAGGAGGCTGGAGAACAGCAAAGATGGGTGCCTGCTTCTTTTCTGGGATCACTGACCTTGAGGGGCACCAACTTGATGCCAGTAGGATTGCTTCTGTAGGGCATCTAACAACCCCTGTTGGAGGTTCTCACCCCGTTGGGTGGAATAAGGAGCAGGACTCGTTTAAGGAAGCACTGTTTGTTCCTTGGTAGACAGGATGGGCTTCGCTGCGGGAGCCCACTTCTCTGGGCTGCCCAGATTCCTCAGAACTACCAGGAGAAAAGGGTAAGTCTGCTGGTCCACAGAGACTGTGGCCACCTCTTCCCCTAGGCGCTCAGGCCAAGGGAGATCCGAGTTCTGTCTCTGAGCTCTGGCTGCAGTTATTGGAATTCCTGCAGGGAAGTCCCACCCAGTGAGGAAGGATGAGTCGGGGTCAGGTCTGAAGAGAACTCTAGCCACAGTCTGCCAAGCTGGTGTGTTGGGCTGTGGGGGACACATCTTGGGACCAAGCTGTCCAGTCTCCCTGGTTCCAGCAGGGGAAAGCAAGGCCTGGAGCTATAGAGATGAATGCTGCCCTTCTCCCACCCAGGAAGCTTAGCAAGTTAGGCAGTTATGAGTCCCAATGCTGGCTGCTGCCCCTCCCTCAAGGAGTTCTAATGGCTTAGACAGCAGGCAGCTGCAGCTGTGGTGCTGGTCGCCCCTTTCCACAGGAGCTCAGTAGGCTTAAGCAGATTCCAGCTGGGAGGCTGAGAAGCTGTTGAGACTCTGTATGGATCTGGGGTTGGGAAGCTAGGCTGCAGTGGCAGGAGTTCGCCAGTGGTATTTTCCGATCCATGGGTTGTACAGGTCTGTGGAAAAAGCACGGTTTCCCCAACTGGGTAGCATGCTCATTCATGGCCTCCCTTGGTTTGGGGATGGGGGCTCCCCTGCCTCAGGTGGTTCTCAGGTGGGCTGCCTTACCACATTGCTCTTCCTTCCTCTTCGTGAATCACGCCAGCCTCCTAATTAGTTCTGATGAGAGAACCTGGATACCTTGGTCGCCAGTGAAGGAATCACACACTTATAGTTCTTTTCGACAGGAGCCTCCGATCACTGCTTTTTCTAGTAGGCCATCATGGCCTCACCGCCCTAAACATTTGAAATTAAAGGTCTCCTTGTTAAGCCCTCTTTGATGGCAAGCTTCAATTCCATTGCATTGTTTGTCAATCTCTGCCTTGATTCCTTGTTTTCTATCAGGATTGTCTTGAGATTTATCCAGTTGTCTGCAATTTGCAGGGCTCCACAGTGGCGCTCAGGAGTCTCAGGTACTGCGTGGGCCTGGGGATCTACTGGGCCTGACCAAGGCTGTCAGACAGCGGCGGGCCCCACACTTGAGGTTCGGGAGGGAAGAACGCTTGGTATCAGGAAGCAAGCCCACCACCAGCCTAGACAGCCCCCCAGCTAGATATTTTATAATGTATTTTATTACTTTGGAAATAGATATGCCTTTGCTGCTCAGTTGTTTTTAAATTTTACTTTCTTTTTTTTTTACATTAAAAGGGGAAATATTTTTGCACAAATATACATAAGTACACCTATGTTTTCAATGTATATTTCTCTTGTCGTAGTCTTAGTCTTAAACATTAAACCAGACCCTAATGATAGAAGCATGAATGTAATCAACATAGTTCCAGCTTTCACGGAATTAATAACCAAAGGGTGGCATGAGATAGAAAACAATCAAACCTATAACAACTAGAGCTAATATCTACATAATTGAGGAGTCCAGCTCCAGGCCAAAATCCTATGTGTGATCTTTGAAGCTCAACCATACTCAATTACAAAGACTTTACCTGGCAGGGCTTGAGATTCTCCAGCTGCCCTCCCAACTCCAGACTTCATGCACAGTCATCAGTCACCTTGCAGTCTCTGGAAGGAACTGCAGTCAATAATTCAGGTTCCTCCAGCTGGCAATGTTCTTACACATATCACATTCCTAATCGGGAGCTTCCATCCAGAGGCCACGACCTTTTCCAGGTGTCTGCTGAGACCACGGCCTTTCTCAGGTGTCTCTGCTGAGACCGCCTTATGTGGGGAGGCTTAAAGACACATTTCCCCACTCTGAGTCAGCATTCAGTACTTTCCCTTTCCTAATCTTTCCCTCTCTCCTTCCTTAATGCCCAGCTCCTATGTCCATCACATGGCAGAACTTTCATTTGGGGCTCCCTCCATCCTGTGTGCCCCACTCCACAAATCTGTTCTGATACATTGGACCCTCACTTACTGCTGCCCCATGAGGAAAAATGGGATATAGAAGCAAGTGGCATTGTTAGTTTCTTGCTTACACTATCACAATGTGAGTGAAGTTATGACTTGTTACTTTCATTTTGGCTTGTGTCTTCACCAACCACCTTGGCACCTGGCAGCTCCGCTATCTCCCAGCTCAGCCCTTGACAACATAATGCCTTGCTTACTATAGGCTTTTCACATGTACTAGGGAATCCCATCCTTACAACCACCACTGAGCAGTTAACTAGGCACAGAGAAGCTAAGTGGCTCCCCTGAGATCACCCAGCTAATAAGAAGCCGAGCCAGGGCACGAAGCCAAAAAGTCAAGCTCCAGGGCCCACACGCTTAATAGTTATGCTCCGCCAACATTTGGCCATTACAAGAGTGATGCGTGCCATGTAGAAAGTGTTACAGGAAAAAGTGAGCAGCATTACAGATAGTGGCCAAAGAACGGCTCTCTCAGGATGCAACATTTTAGCTAAGATGTGAGCAACATGAAGTAACCGAGGCTGGGAACATATGGAAGAAGAATGTTGCAGGCAAAGGGAAGTACAAAAGGCTGTAGAAAGAGCCTAGTGTACTCTGGAAACAGAAGCAGATGGGTGAGGCTGCAGCCTGGGAGAACATGATATGGGTAGGAAAGTTTGGAGATCCTGGATTACAGAGGGTCCTGAAGAACATGGTAAGGAGTTTGATTTTATTCTAAATGCAATAGAAAGTCACTGGTAAGTTTAAACAGGGGGTGTCATAATGTAATTTTTATTTTTGACAAGCTTATATTGACTGCTATGAGGAAATTGATGAAATATTTTAAAAAATTATTGTAGGGACATCAGTGAAATTGCCAGGAAGGAGAAAAAGAAGGATGCTCATATTAGGCAGAATAAATGCAATATTCAGAGGCAAAAAGCTGAGAAATAAACATGGGGAACTGAAGGAGGCACAAGCCCTTTGGAAATTTATGGCTAAATTATTGGGTGCATGCTGGGGAGTGACTAGTGGGAAGGCTGAGAAATTCATCAGCATTCATCCAAATGTGACCCATGCTTTGATAAGGAGCCTGATCTAAAAACAATGGAGGCTCATTGATATTTAAAAGAAAGTCAAATCTAGCTTTTATAAATGGACAGAGAAATAAATACATATAGCAACATATAGATCATATATTTAGATACGCAGAGTTACCCTGAAGGCAATTCCTTATGAATTGGACATTGCCACTCCTGGCCCAGAATACCTGAAGTCACCCAAAACAGTAAGTAGATGAGCAGGTCTTCTCCACTCAGAGAACCTTCTAATCCTGAGTTAGCTTGGCAGGATGTTAAGCATAGATGGGGTGTGTCATGAATCTGGCTGCCCTTAAGCTGAAGTTTGGCTTTCCTGAGGCAAACATCATACCCTTGTGCATATGGAATTTCAGGCTTATTCCCAATCCTTGCCATGTTTGCAAAGGCCCTGTGATAAGGTCTCTATTTTGATTTCTTAATTATAGTTGCTTCCCCTACTGGGATATAAGTCTTGTCACAAATTTCAGAAAAATAGAAAGGACTCTGGCCCTGATTTTCCTTTCTGAGGACTGAATTCTGCAGATAAAAATCCTCGTTTTGTCTAAAGCCCTGTTTCAAAAACCAATGTGAAATCACAATGCTATCTCTGATTGCAAGTATCTATTCACTGTCTGCATGGTCTGTGTCTTAGTCTATTCAGGATGTCATTACAAAATACCATGAACTGGGTAGCTTCTAAGCAAAAGAAATTTTTTTCTCACAATTCTATAGGCTAGGATGTCCGAGATCAAGGCACTAACAAATTTAGTGTCTGGTGACTGCCTGTTTCCCAGTTCATAGATGATGCCTACTCGCTGGAACCTCACATGGTGGAAGGGGCTATCTTTCTCCCTGTGGCCTCTTTAATCCCTTTCATGTGGACAGAGCCCTCATGACCCAATCATTCCCCAAAAGCCCCACTTCCAAATACTATCAATTTGGAAATTAGGTTTCAACACATGAATTTCGAGGGGACAAAGATTCACACCACAGCACTCGTTACTTTGTACTCTTCGACCCCAAATCAACCTCTTCATATGGCCCTAGGTTCCTGGAAACAACCCACCATTTCCTCTCTCCCCATGAGCTGCCTGTGAGTCCCAGCAGTTTAAACAGCAATGCCCATCAGTCCATTACATTAAGCTCACAGCTTTAGAGAATAAACTACTAAGGAAGGTCAAATCCTTTTCCCTTTAACCAAGAACTTACTCCATTTTCTGGTGGTTTGGGACTTTTAGATATCACAGACTTTATTGTTGGTAACTACTTTATTTGGCGTACTTACAAATAAAACTCATATAACCATAAGGAAAAAAATAGACAAATCTAATTGAGGGACATTGTGCAAAATACTAGTGATCCTCAAAACTGTCTAGATCATGAAAAATAATGAAAATCTCAGAAATTGGTCACAAATAAGAGAAGCCTTAGAAGACATGGCAGCTAATTTAACAGCAGCACTAAGCGAGGGTCCAGTGGATCGGAACTGATTTGTGGAGTGGGACACAGAGGGTCTTCTCATTATTTCATCAAAAATAATGAAAACCTCAGAAATTTGTTACAAATAAGAGAAGCTTTAGAAGACATGACAACTAATATAATGTGGTATCCTGGATGGGATCCTGGACCAGAAGAGAGACATTAAGAAAAAACTGAGGCGATCTGAATAAAGTTTGGAGATTAAGAACAATTACCAATATTTGTTCATTAATTATTACAAATATACTAATATAAGATGTAAGTAATAGGAAAACTGGGTATGATGTATAGAAATTGTACTAGCTTTGCAAAAAATCTGTAAATCTAAAACTTTTAAAATTGTTATTAAAAATAACAATTAACAATGATTCTATATTTTGCTTTATTCCAGAAATTATACTCCTTTGCCATGCATTTCTTGAACTTCATTTTTAAATTAAATTTAACTCCCTCTTTTCTTTTTAAGAGATAAAATGATTTGCTTTCTCTTGAGCATTTTGATGAGGTTATTTAAGGTCAGGTTATCTATAAATATTAGAACTGATCTCATTTGGAATTAAAAGGAGAACACCGAAAACCATTTTTGTTAATTATTTATTCCGAAAGTTACTGATTCTTTCTTTTGCATATCGATTTATATGAGCCAAGCAAACATCTTGACCACTTTGTAAAGGTTTCATTATGCTTCCTTTCTGCATCTTCAAAATGCATCCTCTCAACTGACCCATTTTCTATCAGCTAAACACTTTTAGAAAGAAGATAATGTCCTCACGTTCAGCAATGATGATAATGGAGCATATGGTAGACTTAGGAAAAATAGATGCTGCCACATTAGTAGCTTTTTGACCTTGCACAAGCTCTGCAATTTAGTTTCCTCTATATTTCCTCTAAAGCAGAAATTATAGTAGTAACTAACACACATGTGTTATAAGGATTAAATTTAAAGCTGTATTTAGAATGCCTAGCATAGGACCTACCACATAATAAGGTCACAGTAAATAGTAGTGGAGGGAGAAGAAAAGTGCTTTTTCTCACCCATCACAAGGTTCAGGCTGAGACCACTAAAACAAAAGGCAAATTAACAAAGAAGAGGATGAAAAATTATTTAATGTAAGTTTTAGGTGACACAGGAGCCTTCATTAGGAAATAAAGACCCAAAGAAACAGGGAAACCTGGTATTTTTATGCGAAGGATGATGACAAGTGAACAGTTGCAGGAAGGATGATTGGACAAAGAGAGTATGATCTAATGGTAATACACTGTGAGGGCTTTAACAATGTCTCTCGTTCAGATTCTTGTTGGCATATCTGTGTCTTCAAGATAAGAATACTTCTTTTCATTGGGTATGGGGGGCACCTCTAGATGAAAGGTTTATGACCTGCTTCAGGGTGTTAGTGGCAGCAAATCTGTACGGCTCTGCAACAACCTCTGTTCTTGCCTCCTCAGAAGAAATAATTTGACCAAGGGGACATAAAGCAGAGTGAGGGACTGAGGCAAGTTTTAGAGCAGGAATCAAAGTTTATTAAAGAGTTTCAGGGCAGGAATGAAAGGAAGTAAAGTACACTCAGAAGAGGGCCAAGTAGGCAATTTGAGAGAGTCAAGTGCCCAGTTTGAGTTTTGCTTTGGGGTTTTATATGATGGCATGTTTCCAGGGTCTTGTATTACATCTCCCTCCCCTGATTCTTCCCTTGAGGTGGGCTGTCTGCAGCCACAGTGGCCTTCCAGCCCTTGGGAGGCACTGCATGCACAGTGTGTTCACTGGAGTTGTGCACATGCTCACTTGAGGCATTCTTCCTTTACCAGTTGAATGTCCCTAAAAGTGCATATACCAGCTAAGCTCCACCCTTTTGCCTTAGTGCGCCGGCTTGAGCCCACTTGCCCAGCACCTGAGATCTTATCAGAAAGCTCCTCATCACTAGTTTCAGGTGTTTGCTATCTATTGGAAGACTGCCTTTCAGTACCAGCTGTGACCAACTTTTATTTTAGAGCGACAGTGTGACAACCACCTGATGATCACCTGATGGTTGCCTGACCTTCCTGGTTGTGGACGGATCCCTTTCTTTCCCTGCTCATGTCTGCCAAGGGGGCATATTTTAGGGTAGTTTGTCCTGAACCCCATCAGTGGTTATTGTATTTAGGGCTATGACCTCCTATGAGCCCATGTGTGACAGAGAATGCAAACGACCTTAAGTGAAGCACATGAAACATACGTAAACCTCTGTCAAGGTCTAGATATTCCTAAGACTGGGAATCAGAACAAAATGAGAAATTAGAGGAAAGACCAGACATTGGTCGGGCAATGATGGTGATGCTGCAGAGTCAAGGACACATATGAAAGGATAGAGAAGCTGGGCTTTTGCTAGGGCTTTATATCTGTGCCATGCACAGTAGATACTCCCGGCTTATTATCTCTTCATATGTGTAAAAAGTTTGCAAAAGTTTAAAAAAGTTTCATTATTTTTCAGATTCCTTAGAGGCTAAAGCAACTCCATCTTGGATGCTAATCTACCATGTTGGCTTTTGATTAACCCCACTTCTGGGAGGGCCTCTGGGATTTCCAGTTTATGTATAGTTCCTTGTATAATACCAGGTACTTACCATAAACCCTGTTCTTAGGTCAAACAACCTCGATGTTATCATACTTCAGTTGTCCTACGCACCCCTTCTGAACAACCCCTTCCCTGTGGTAGATAAGCACTGGTTCTGGGGGTAATGGCATGGGCATTCACCATCTTGTCTCACCACTGCTGGAGACATAAACATGGCTCTTGTTTGTCAGTCTCTGTTAAGTGTTTTCTTCTAAGAAACTGGGTTTGTCAGCCTCCTTCTTCAGCCTCTCAGCTTCTTCAAATTTTGTTGTAGGTTTGCATAGACCTGCCCACTGTGAAACAGACCTAATCCAATATCTGGGGAAGAGAAAAACAAAAGAGAAGCAAAATGTCACTATCTTGCTTACTAGCTCTCTCTGGAGACCATGCGGAAAATAAATATTGTATAGGATTATTCAGCAAATAAGTAATTGTTGAATAAATGTTGCAAAAGAGGCAACCAATAGTTTTTTTATGGAACTCTGCATTGAAAGTTTTATTGAACATTATATATGTGACATGATTTCTACATATCTCATCTTGTTTACTGTTCACTACAAACAAGAGGTAGATTTGCATTGCCTTCATTTTAGAAAGATAGACTTTCCTCATTTAAGAGAGAAAGCACAAGAGATTCAGAAGCATTTCAATTAGCAAGTCATTAAACTAGAAAAAGTGATTGGAAGCCAGGTCTAACTCTAGATAGACATTGGGATACTTATTCATTGCACTGGCATTAGAAGTATAATTGCATGCATGACAGAACTCCTGCCCTCAAGGAGCTGACAGTTCTTTGGGGAATACAGATGGAGTAAGAGGCATGTGGGTGCTATGGGATCCCACAGGCAGAAGTCCTCACCCAGACTTAAATATTCAGCCTTTATGGCACATACTGAGCCTTTTAAGCACATGTGGGAAATGTACTTTGCTCAATATATGAGCAAAGCAATCCTTGCAGCTAAAAACCTCCCATGTCTGAGGGAGATTTTTTAGCTGCAAGGATTGCATCTTGGGAGATGGACATGGGAGGTTTTCAGCTGCATGGGTTGCATCTTAACTGTGAGCTACACCACAGTGTAAGTAGGTTCAGTACACCTGCTTTAAAAAGATTACGTGGGCCCAAATCCCACTTAATACCATGTGACTTTCAGTATTCTGTGTCTCCACTTTCTCATCTATTAAAGATAGATGCTAATAAACATACTACTCCTAGACAAGTATCTCTACAAGGCACTTAGAATAGTGCCTGCCACATAAGTACTCAAATATATGACTTCTTCCTCTTGCCAGCCAGCATAATGCCTGGCAACAGCAGGCGCTCAGTCAATGTTTCTGAGTCAAAGCAAAGGTTTTGGAAACCCAGAATATATTTTAGACAACCCTGTAAATAAACTCAGACCCAGTGGAATAAGAAGCCAATCTGGCACAAAATAACTAAAACCAATAATGTAAAAATATATAAATATTCTCTTTTTCCAGAGCCAGAAGGTGAATATGAAAATCTAGTCAACTGCCAGAGGCATATATGTGGCAGAAGTTTATGATGATGCTATCAACCAGTCTTCTTCCAATTTCTTTTTCTGTGGTTCCTTTCTGTTGCCTCAGCCATTACCATCTCACCTTATTCTCAGTGTTGGTAAGGCTGGAACATTCTCCTCTCTTGAGTAGGGATGGTGGGGGTAGTCGTTATTGGTCTCCACTGAAACAGATAATTTCTTTGGATACAGGCAAACAATTCTATACCTGTTAGCATATTAGTCAGGTATCTGTGAATATTTATCTATAATTAATTGTCTTTTAACCTCTCAGTAAAGGAGACACTTGCTATTCATTGCAATAGTAGGGGCCAAGAGAAGTAAAGTATGATGTGGGAATAGAACTAAAATCAGACATATCTGAATTTGGGTGTTTCATTAGAATAGCAGAACACAGTCAGAAATCACTTATGAGATTATTTCTCAAACCTCATTCAAGAAGGAACTAGAAAATATGTTAATAAGCAGCACTGTGATAACAAACCAGGATTTTCCAAATGGACCTACAGGTAATAACAATAGAAGAAAATTTTTCATAAATCATTTTTAAAAGAACAAAAATTATTTCCTTTTCTAGAATGACCCGAACTCTAATTTTGTGTCTGAGGCTCATAAAAATAATTATAATGAATTCATTTAGCATGATTATGGGGTGTGGTACAGCTCTTCAGAAGAAATTTTGTTCTATTATAATTTTATTCCAGAGTACTATATCATTAAAGTGAACTATTAATGATATTTTTATTACAATTGTCAAGAAAATTATGGACAGGATTCCAAAATCATAAAAGCTTGGAATTGTTTTTAAAACTTACATTTTTTAAATGTACTATTCAAAGACTTTCAACTTCTTAAGAAAATAATGTATAATGGCTCTCATTTATCATGGGTATTCATTATTCCAAAATTATATAAATGCTCAGTTGAATCAAAGAGCAGCAGTAAAAGAATTTATATGAAAGATTAATTAGAACAGAATATTTTCCTTTTAGAACAATTCTAAAGGAGCTCAATGTGTTGGTGTTCATTTTAATTAGAATGTTCACTATAAAAAAAGTAAACTTTTTTCACAACTGTATCTACCCTGAGAAAAAGAATCCTTTCAAATCACAGTTCTTTGGGGGATATTAAAGTCGGATTTTTGACTTCCAAATGACTATGTGTAACCTAAACCACGAAAATATGTCTTGTTTTAAATTCCCATGGACAAAATTAGTATGAGTCTTGAACCACTGTTTCCTGTGGAAAATGCTAGCCCACATTGGGAATAAATTTTTCCCTAAAACCTTGCTGGTATTATGGAACAATTTGGACAATATTACTGCTAGTAAGTGAAGTATTTTTAAATTTTTGTTTATCATTATTTGCCACTATGAAGTTCAATAAACTCACCACCTTAAATTTTGAATGAAAATTGATTCAAAAATATATTTCAATAATAGGCTAAGAGAAGTTTGTGACAAAGATTTATTTTTCATCATGATTTTTGTATTTCTTATGTCTTTCTAAGAGTATAGCTAACAGATGAATACAGTAGGTAGATTAAGTAGGTAAACTTTAACAATGGAATGTTTCTCCCAAGGAGAAAAAGTTGGCCTAGAGCTTAAAAATATATATATGCTTATCAATAAAGTCAAAACTTATTTACACATTTCTGACTTTCCCAGAGTTCTTTTGTCTAATAGCACAAAAGGCCAGAATATAGCTAGAATTAATAAGAAAGAAAGAAAGTATTTTAGTTGTCAGAAAATTATTTTATCATACACAGTCAAAGGGTACCATTTCAGGACTTTTCTCATGATTTTTTATTCCATTTCGAACACAGCTCAAATCACATTGGTGTTATGTTTTCTGAGCTATAAAGAATTCAAATGGTGATGGATGCCAGTTTTCCTGTTGTCCAGGATTGCAGAAAAGAGAAAATCTCTAGAAAAGGAATCTCAAACAACAATTATCAACAACAATAACAACAAAAAGGCAAAAGAAATTTGAGTTCATTTAATGGATAACCCAAATTTTGCAGATCTTCTCAGTTCATGGGAACATCAATCTTCTGCAGAATTGTATAATATGGTATTAGAACATGGTCAGGAGTCTTGTTTACGAGTTTAAGAGTACATGAGATGATAGATATACTGATATGGCTGGATAAACTTCTATCTTACTTGGCCCCATTGAAGGTAACACTTGAAACTCGAAATAAAATATTTCTTAAAACATAATTTGAATGCATGAGAATAAAAAATATAGGCAGATTGTGGAGGGAATCTGAAAGATGAAAGAATAGATTGCAAGAAGTGCTGTTGGTTTTTATGGCATACAGCATTAAAATGCCATAAAAATGCCAATAGAAAACCTTTAGTTTTTCTGACCTGAAGATTCAAATAAATCAATTAATCAAAAGGAAAATGAGGAGAAAATCCCAGAAAGAAGAGTTGTAGGGAGTTGGAATTTCAAATTTTGTATGTAAATCTTCCCAATTATCTGACCAATAAGCCATGCATGCATAGAGCAGATTCAAAGCATTCCAAGTAAAGGATTTTTTTTTTTCTTTTTTGAGATGGAGTCTCGCTCTGTCACCAGGCTGGAGTGCAGTAGTGCGATCTCGGCTCACTGCAACCTCCGCCTCCCGGGTTCAAGAAATTCTCCTGTCTTAGCTTCCTGAGCAGCTGGGACTACAGGCACGTGCCACCATGCCCAGCTAATTTTTGTATTTTTAGTAGAGACAGAGTTTCACCATGTTGGCCAGGATGGGCTCGATCTCTTGACCTTGTGATCTGCCCGCCTCGGCCTCCCAAAGTGCTAGAGTTACAGGTGTGAGCCACCACATCCGGCCGGTAAAGGATTTTTAAAATAAACTGTGATATGAGCTTCCACCTACAAAGTAAAGTTTGTATTTTGATTCCTAAAAAGTTAATTGCCCACTAAGACAAGAATAAAAATACTCTGAAAAAAATATATAGTATAACAGAATCCATAGTCTTCATAATACGGAATCAAAATACCTATGATACAACCCAAAATTATTTGACATATGAAGATCCAGGAAAATGTGAAAAATCCCAAAATCTGAGTTGTCTCAAGAGGAAAGACAATCAAGACTACCATGAGGTAAACCAAATTTTAGAATTACAAGGCAAGAAATTTTAAGAATTTCTTATAATTGTGCTTATTGAGGTAAAAGAGAAATACCTGTATTGACGAAACCTCTGTAGAGAAAGATAAACTATATTAAAAGTGGAAATTCTAGATTGCAAAACACAAAAGCTAAAAGAAATATTAGCTAGATGGGATTAATAACATAATGAGGATGACATAGAAAATAATTCATGAATGGAAAAATAAATTAATAGAAAATATTCAACCTGAAGACTGCAAAGGAAAAAAAGGAAAGAAAATTAGAAAGCTTTAGTGGTCTCTGGGACAATAACAGAATGTCAAATAGAATAAACACTTCAATTAAAAGGTGGAGATTATTAAAATAGATTTAAAAAGGATAACCAAATAAATACTGTCAACAAGAGATGCATTTTAAATATAAAGACACATAGGTCTAAAGTAGGTACCTGGCAAAAGATATACCATGAAAATGAACTTATGATGGCTGATTTGTCCAAAATAATTTAGGGCAATATAAGCTTTAAGGGCAATATATAAGCTTTAAGATAATATGGCTGGGCACGGTGGTTCATACCTGTAATCCCAGCACTTTGGGAGGCCGAGGCTGGCAGATCACGAGGTCAGGAGATTGAGAATGTCCTGGCCAACATGGTGAAACCCTGTCTACTAAAAATCCAAAAATTAGCTGGGTGTGGTGGTGCATGCCTGTGATCCCAGCTGCTTGGAAGGCTGAGGCACGAGAATCGCTTGAACCCAGGAGGCCAAGGAAACAGGGAGCCACCAAGATCACGCCACTGCACTCCAGCCTGGCAACAGTGTGAGACTCCATCAAAAAAAAGAAAGAGAGAGAGGGAAGGAGGGAGGGAGGGAAGGAAGGAAAGAAGGAAGGAAGGAAGGAAGGAAGGAAGGAAGGAAGGAAGGCAGGCCAGAGAAAAAGATAACCAGAGAAAAAGAGGGCTACATCACAATGATAAAATGGTCAGCTCATCAAGAAGAGAATAACCATAAATGTGTAAACACATAGTATTAAAGATTTGAAATTTATAAAAATAAAATTGAAAGAATGAAAAGGGAAATAAGCATGTCAAAAATCATAGTAGGAGATTGTAGCAATTAATAGAACAACAACAACAACAAAAATAAATACACAGATATGGGATCTGAACAAGGCTGTTAACCACCTTGACCTAGTTGGTGCTTACAGCTCCCTATACCCTAGAATTGCAGAATAATTTTGTTTTCCAGTGTACATGGTACATTTGTTGTGACAGAAACATATGCAGAACCCTAAAGCAAGTCTCAATAAATTTAAAGAAATTGAATTTGTAAAGCATGGTTTACTGGCCACAATGAAATTAAATGCAAAATGAATAACAAAAAATTATCTAAAATAATGCCAAGTATTTACAATTAAAGAAAACATTTCTAGATAATCAATTGGTCAAAGAAGTAATTAGGGGAAAAATTATAAAACATTTTGAATTTAGGGAAACAAAAATATAGTTTATCAAAAATTGATGGATTCAGTTAGCATTTGGAGTTAAATTTAACTGGAAATGATTTTATTATAAACACAGTAAGTCTAAAATCAATAACCTAGGATTTCAACATAAAAAGCTAGAAAAAAATAACAAATCTGAAATTTGATTATTTGAAAAGATTGACAAAATTAATATACAAGATAAAAAGACAGAAGACATATTACCAATATAAAGAATGAAACAGGAACTATCAGTACATATTTTACAGAAATTAAAAGAAAAATAAGGGAGCAATACAAAATTTTTATACTAATATATTTGACAACCAAAATGAAAAAGGCAAATTTTCTGAAAAATACAACTCACCAAAATGATCACAACATAAAACAGATGAACTGAGTATCCATATTCTATTTAAAAGATTTTTTTAATCAAAATTTTTTACCAAAAATAAAGCTTCAATCTCAGGTAACTTCAATGCTGAATTCTAGCAAACATTTTAAAATTATGTATTACCAGTTTTATACAAACACTGTCGAAACATAAAGATTAAAAAAAGAGTATTATTTAAAAGTTCTAAACCAATATCCCTCACAAATAGTTGCTACTTAGCAAAAAATTGAATCCAGCAACATATAAAAGGATAATGCACCATGACCAAATAGAATTTATTCAAAACTACAATGCCAGTTTAATATTCATCAACTTAAATTTACCACATTAATAGGCTAGAAAAAAGTACATGATTATCTCAATAATGCAGAAAAAGTGTTTGACAAAATTCAACATACATTCACGATAAAGACTCTCACTAAGCAAGGCATGAAGAAAGCTTTCTTCAAATTGATTTAAAAAACAAAACATAATGGTACAATATTGAATGTTTTTTTTCCTAAGTTCAGCAGCAAGGCAAAGAATGCCTATTCTCATAAATTATATCTGACATTGTATTAAAGGTTTTAATTCTTGCAATATGGCAATAAAAATAAATAAAGTCATAAATATTAGAAATTTTTTAACTGCCATTATATAAAGTTTTGCATAAAAAGAAAATCATCCGGTTGGTATGCTGTCATATAAGGCTTGTCTATGGTTCAGCATAAAGTTTTGGGGATTGATTCATGCCCATACGTATAACAGTAATTTTTTTCTTTTTATTACTGAGAAGTATTCCATTGAATACACCCACAATTTGTTTATCTATTATCTTACTGATGGATAACTTTTCCAAATGTTTTCTCAATTTATCTATCTAGGTTTTTGGCTATTATAAATAAAGTTGATATGAACATTTTTAAACACATATTTTTGTGAAGACTTTTTTTTTTTTCATTTCTTTTGTGACGAACTTTCTGATCACAAGTTAAATGTGTGTTTAATTTTGTTTGAAACATTTTTCCAAAATTAGTTGTACTGTTTCATGCCAATAGCCTGTGAGTTCTACTTGATTAAAAGTTCACCAATTTTTGAAGTTGTCAGCTTTCTCAATTTTAGCCATTCTTGTGAATTATATAAGGGTATCTCATTGTGGCTTTATTTTTCCCTGATGATTAAAAATTTAGAGAATTTTT
This sequence comes from Cebus imitator, assembly GCF_001604975.1. Classification (NCBI taxonomy): domain Eukaryota; kingdom Metazoa; phylum Chordata; class Mammalia; order Primates; family Cebidae; genus Cebus; species Cebus imitator. The sequence goes on from NW_016107794.1 coordinate 458,329, forward strand.
TTCATGTGTTTATTTTGAGTATTTACATTTTTTGATAAAATCCCAGTGAGCCTTTTTACAGAAACTGGCAAATTGATTGTACAATACAAGTTTTATAAAGACCTAAAATTACCAAAGCAACCTTGAAAATGTAACTAAATATATTTAATAATGTAACGTAATATAAATAATTATAAATATAAGTAATATGTGGTGGAAAAAAACTAAAAATTTTGCCATTGGGTGAGTAGAGACTGGAGAATGAGTAGGAAAGGGAGTAAGGGAATATTCAAGATAATGATAATATTCTATAAGTTTATAGAGATTTGAGTTGCACAAGTACATACATTAGTAAAAAATTAGCAAATGTACACTTGAGATTTGGGGATTTCGTTGCATATAAATTTTACCTCAAAAGAAAAATAAACTACTGTAGGAGATGATAAATATGCTGACATATTTGATGGGATGTATACTGATGTCTGTAATTTATTTTGAAATAAAACAAAATTAAAAAGACAATTGTAAAAGCGATAGAGGAATAGATGAATCAATCTATGTTAAAGTTCATATCATAAAATGTTAGTAGCAGAATCTACACAGGTAGGGTGTAGTTGAATTCTTATAAAATGATTTAAACATTGCTGTAGATGAGAATTTTAAAATATTTTTTGGAAAGCAAAAACATGAAATAGAATAACACATTTCTGAAATATTTCACATAAAAATAGAAAGAAAATATTAATTTTGGCACTTCAAACAGCCATTTTCCATCTCTGAAAATTCAACAATGTAGAATAACTTATTTTCTTTTATTGGTAGCTAAGTAAAGCTGTTTTTCTTCATTCAAGAGAGAATATTTTCCAAAACAAATATTTCTTATTTTCTTACCTTCCCTTCATTGAAGCATTTTCTTAAATAGATTATATTCCAAGACTTATGTAACCTTACCTGCTGTTCTACAATGTGCTTATTAAAACATCATCTGCATATATTTTTAATGCTTATAGAATCTGGAGTGATTTCTCTTTTTTAAATGATTAATATTGGTTATTTGTGCTGACCATGTTTTTAAAGTCTTATTTGGGTTTCAGCAAATTTTGTTAATCTTTTCAAAAACCCAAATATTTTTATTTTTTTACTATTATATATTTGCTTTTATTTCATCAATTTGTACTTTTAACATTATTATTTTATTTCTTTTGTTTTTTGGGAGGAGGGAAGTTATTTTTCTGTTCTTTCCCTGACTTTTTGAGACAGACACTTAGTTAATTGTGTCTTTTCTTTTTATATGTATTATATCTGCATTTAGATCTATAAATTATTATCTAAGCTCTATCACTCATGGTTTTATGTCATATTTTCACTTCATTTGATTTGAGATATTCCACTGTGATTTTCTCTTTGTCCAGTGGGTTTTGTTTTTTAAGCCTATGACTTGATTTCTAATTCCTCCACTGTGGTCAGATTACATGCTTTGTTTTATTTTAGAACTTCAAAAGTTGCCAAATGAAGCTGCACAACTTCTTTTATATTTATGTTTATTTGGACATCCTCTTTTGGGAGATGCTTTTCTTTTTTATACCATAATTAATTTAACAAAGTCTAAAGTTAAATACTAGTTTAGTCCCCATGCCACTCAATGTATTTTAACAAATGCCTGGCAATGATTTGGAGCATTTATAACACTTCCATAACATATGATATTTCCAATTTCCTATATGTTGGCTTTACTAAAATATCATTGGTTATTTCCAAAAGTAAAATGAAGTTTTAACATGACTACTAAGAAATAGAAATATTATGTATATATATATATAACATATATATATATACATATACCTACACACACATATGTACTATAAGATAGATTATATATACATAAACACACACTATGTGTGTGTGCACGTGTGTGTGTGTGCATGTATGTGTGTGTGTGCATGTGTGTGTGTTCTGACCTTTTAGGGAGAGAAAATAACTCCCTGCATATGAAAGTGATACTGTTTTTCATTATTTTAGTGTTCTTTTCTTATTCTACAAACTACAGATTACTCACATTTTTATAGCAATGTCTGTTAAGGTGTAATTCTAATTAACAATTTTATTTGCTGATCATTAATTTTTGTATTTCTGACTGCCATTTTGTTGCGTTTTTTCTTCTTTCTACAGTTATATTCTTCAAAATTATATAAGAAATTGGTAGTAAAGCCTCTCTATTTTTATTCATCTGAAGATTTAATATTTGCACTACCTTGTGGTGAACAAACATTTCTTGCAAGAACACAAAAAGCACTAACCATAAGGAACAAGAATGATAAATTTAATTTCATGAAACTTAGAAACTTTATCAAATGTTTATCAAAAGACACCATTGAGTAAAAATATGAACAGCAGAGTATATTCAAAAGCAAGTTTGCAGTTCATGTAACCTACAGTAAGTTAATATCCAAACTATTTTTAAAAAGAGGAAAAGCCTACAAATCAGTAAGAGGCTTTCCCAAAAGATGCAATAACATTTCCCAAAAGACGATGTCCAAATAAATATAAATATAAATATAAATATAACAGAAGTTGTGCAGCTTCATTTGGCATTAATGAAACAATTAAAATTACAAAGAGATGCTACTATACTTCAAAAGAATAGTGAAAAGTTTAAGGTAACAATACAAATGACTGGCAATGATTTGGAGCATTTAGAACACTTCCACAACCATATGCTTCTACCAATTTTCCATATGTTGGTTTTACTCAAATATAATTGGTTATTTCCAAAAGCCAAATGAAATTTTAGCATAACTACTAAGAAATAGAAATATTATGTGTATATGTATATGCTATAAGATAAATTTTAGATATATGCACACACGTGTGTGTGTGTGTGTGTGTGTGTGTGTGTGTGTGTGTGTGTGTATTCTGACTTATTAGGGAGTGGAAAGTAAAGACATTAAGAAAATGAATCAACCAGACAACATTTGGAGGCAAAAAAGATAAATTTAGATCCATATTTCACTCCAAATACTATAAAATAAATTCCAAGTGAATTAGAAATTTGATAGGGATTTTAAAAACTAACAAACTTTTGAAGAAAAACATATGTAATTTCTTCCACAACTGAAACCTGAAGAAAACCTTTTAAACTATGTCCAACATCAGAAAAAAACATACAAAATAAGATTGACTAAAAAAAATTTACAAGTTATTTTTATTGCCCTTGGAGGAAAAATACCATAAACAAAGCAAAAACAAAACAATTAATTGAGGAAAAAATATTATCTGAAACTTGTGTGATAAATAAACAGCTAATTACCCATTTTTAAAAGTCAAAACCACATTGAGATATCATCTCACACCAGTTAGAATGATGATCCTTAAAAAATTAGGAGACAGCAGATGCTGGAGAGTATGTGGAGAAATAGGAATGCTTTTACACTGTTGGTGGGAGTGTAAATTAGTTCAACCATTGTGGAAGACAGTGTAGCAATTCCTCAAGGATCTAGAAGTAGAAATTCCATTTGACCCAGCAATCCCATTACTGGGTGTATACCCAAAGGATTATAAATTGTTCTATTTTAAAGACACATGCACACGTATGTTTATTGCACATTGTTCACAATAGCAAAGATTTGGAACCAACCCAAATCCCCATCAAAGATAGACTGGAAAGAAAATGTGGCACACATACACCATGGAGTACTATGCAGCCATAAAAAGGTTGAGTTCATATCCTTTGCAGGGACATGGATAAAGCTGGAAACCATCATTCTTGGCAAACTGACACAAGAACAGAAAACCAAATATAGCATGTTCTCACTCATACATGGGTATTGTGCGATGAGAACATATGGACACAGGGAGGGTGAACACCCAGGCCTGTTGGGGAGTGGGGGGTTAGGTGAGAGATAGCAGGGGGTGGGGGTTAAGGGAGTGATAGCATTAGGAGAAATACCTAATGTAGATGACTGGATGACAGATACAGCAAACCACCACGGCATGTATATACCTATGTAACAAACCTGCATGTTCTGCACATGTACCCCAGAACTTAAAGTATAACAAAAAAAAAAAAGAAATTAATTAATTAATTAATATATACATGGGGAAAATATATGGCAAGGAAATTCAAAGAATAAAAAATGAAAATGATTCTGAAATACCTGAGAAGGCAATCAACTATTGTGGTGGTTAACACTGAGAGTCAACTCGATTGGATTGAGGGATACAAAGTATTAATCCTGGGTGTGTTTTCATAGATGTTGCCAAAAGAGATTAACACTTGAGTCAGTGGGCTGGGGAAGGCAGATCCACCCTTAATCTGGTGGGCACAATCTAATCAGCTTCCAGTGAATATAAAGCAAGAAAAAAAACGTGAAGAAGACAGATGGGCCTACCTTCCCAGCCTACTTCTTTCTCCCATGCTGTATGCTTCCTGCCCTTGAACATCAGATTTCAGGTTTTTCAGTTTTGGGGCTCTGATTGATTCTCCTTCCCCTTCAGCTTGCAGACAAACTATTGTGGGACGCTGCGATCATGTAAGTTACTATTTAAGAAACCCCCCTTTAGTTCTATCCCTTAAGAGAACACTGACTAATGCAGATTTTGGTACTAGGAGTTGTTCTAGGGGAACAGAATATTAAGGATGGAGTTCTTTTGTTGATTTTTGGTTTCTGGAGTTGGCTGCTTAATATGACTAGGCCCAAAAATGCAAAGGACTTCACTTCTAATAGTATGGAGAACACTGATAGTCCTTGGCACGAACTGTTTAGAGAGTTAAGTAAAATAAATGCATTTGACACTCCTGATTCATTGCTCATGAGAGGCAAGGAGTTTAGTGACTCTATACATAATACTCTGACCATATGTGGAGAACCAGGGAACATAATGAAGCTGGTTGATTGCTCCTAAGTTAGGTGGACAAAGTAATATAAGAAAATTATGCATTCATAGAGATTCTGTCTCCCAGCTTCAGAAACAGATACTGAGCCTCAAATCTGCTAAGCTTGTCCTGAGTGAGTCTTATCTCCAGTAGAGAAAAAGGTGAAATTGTGGAAAAACAGACAAAAGCTCTTATCATGAGAGTGGCTAACCTGCAACGAAAGACACATTCATAGCCTCACAAGGTGTCTACTATTAAAGTCAAGGCATTGATTGGAAAAGAATGAGCCCTTGCAACTTGGAATGTGGATGTGTGGGAGGACCCTGATGAAGCTGGGAAAACTGAGCTTGGAAACTCTGACGCATATTTTTTGCCAGAAGGAACAGCTTCCCCATCACCAGTAGTGGCAACCTGCACTCCCTAACCCACACTGCCATCAGCCTTTCCACATTTGTCTGATGAGATAAACCCTCTGTTGCCTGAGGCAACAGTGATGGGCTCCCTGAGGCAGTTGCCAGGCAAGATAAGGTGGATTCTTCTCAGAAGCCACCCCTAACACCTCTGTTTGCTTCTAGACCTATAACTAAACTAAAGTTCCAGTGGGCTCCTAGAGGTGAGGTTGAGAGTGTGACCCATGAAGAGATGCACTACACTTGAAAAGAACTTTTTTGAGTTCTCTAATTTACAGCAATCTGGAGAACAGGCATGGGCATGGATATTACGGGTATGGGATAATGGTGGAAGAAACACAGTTGTATCAGGCTGAACTTAATGATTTGGACCCACTAAGTAGGAGCTCTGCATTTACCATTGCAGCTCAGGCAGTTAAAAAAGGTTCTAGGCTGGACATGGGGGCTCAAGCCTGTAATCCCATCACTTTGGGTGGCCAAGGCAGGTGGATCACCTGAGGTCAGGAGTTCAAGATCATCCTGACCAACATGGTGAAACCCTGTCTCTCCTAAAAGTACAAAATTAGCTGGGTGTGGTGGCACATGCCTATAATCCCAGCTACTTGGTAGGCTGAGGCAGGAGATTATCTTGAACCTGGGAGGTGGAGGTTGCAGTGAGCTGAGATGTTGTCATTGCACTCCAGCCTGGGCAACAAAAGTGAAACTCTGTCTCAAAAAAAAAAAAAAAAAAAAAAGGCTCTAATAGTTTGTTTGCTTTGTTAGCTGATATATGGGTTAAAAGATGGCCCTTTGTGAGTGAGCTGGAAATGCCTGGTCTCCCTTGGTTTAATGTAGAGGAAGGGATCCAAAGGATTAGGGAGATTGGGATTGTGGCGTGGATTAGTCACTTTAGACCTATGCATCCCAGGTCCAAGGATCCAGAAGACATACCCTTGACCAATGCCTTGTGAAACAGATTTGTGAGGGAAGCACCTGCATCTTTGAAGAGCTCTGAAATTGCTTTTCTCTGTATGTCAGATCTAACAGTGGGAAATAGAGTCATTCAACTACAAAATTTAAATCTTGGAAATAATTGGATCCCAAGGTGGCAGGGGCCAAGTGGCAGGACTCAGCTATCAAAGGCAAGGTGGGTATAGCTACTGTAATGGACAGCAGAGGCAAAGCAACAATCAGAATAGTCTGACTCACATAGAGCTCTGGCATTGGCTAATTAATCATGATGTTCCTAGAAGTGAAATTGATAGGAAGCCTACTGCTTTTCTACTTAATTTATACAAGCAGAAAACTTCTAGGTGGAATGGACAAAAGACTAATTTGAATTATAAAATCAGAATCACAGCCCCTCAAGCAATTTCTTGACTTGAGCTAGTTTATAGACCAGAACCCTTTGAATGAAGGGGAGGCTGGGTCCCCTTGAGGAAGGACCCCACTACATTACATTGATGACATTATGACAATTACTGACAATTTATGCAGTGAATCTTTCTCTTAAGAAGACCTCCAGCCTTTTACTAGAGTGTACATTGAGGAAAGGGAAATGATCAGACATTTTGGAGACTACTGGACACTAACTCTAAGCTGACATTGATTTCAGGGGACCCAAAATGTCACTGTGGTCCTCCAACAAAAGTAGAGGCTTATGGAGGTCAGGTGATTAATGGAGTTTTAGCTCAGGTCTGACTTACAGTGGGTCCAGTGGGTACCTGGACACATCCTGTGGTCATTTTCTCAGCGCTGGAATGCATAATTGGCATAGATATACAAAACAGCTGGCAGAACCCCCACATTGGCTCCCTGACTGGTAGGGTAAGGGCTATGATGGTGGGAAAGGCCAAATGGAAGCTATTAGAGCTGTCTCTACCTAGAAAAATAGTAAATCAAAAACAATACCACATCCCTGGAGGGATTGCAGAGATTAGTCCCACCATCAAGGACTTGAACGACACAGGGGTGGTGATTCCCACCACATCTCCATTCAACTCTCCCATTTAGCCTGTGCAGAAGATAGATGGATCTTGGAGAATGACAGTAGATTATCATAAGCTTAACCAAGTGTTGGATCCAATTGCAGCTGCTTATACCAGATGTGGTTTCATTGCTTAAGCAAATTAACACAGCTCCTGATACCTAGTATGCAGTCACTGACTAGGCAAAAGTCTTTTTATCCATTCCTGTCCATCAGGCCCACCAGAAACAATTTGCCTTCAGCTGGCAAGGCCAGCAATATACCATCACTGTCCTACCTCAGAGGTATATCAAATCTCCAGCTTTGTGTCATAATCTTACTCGGAGAGACCTTGATCACTTGTTGCTTCTGCAAGATATCACACTGGTCCATTACATTGATGAGATTATGCTGATTGGATCCAGTGAACAAGAAGTAGCAAAGACACTGGACTTTTTTGTGAGACATTTGCTTGCCAGAGGACAAGAAATAAATCTGACTAAAATTCAGGGAGCTTCTACATTGGTAAAATTTCTAGGGGTCCAGTGGTGTGAGGCCTGTAGAGATATTCCTTCTAAGGTAAAGGAAAAGTTGCTACTTTTAGCCCCTCCTACAACCAAGAAAGAGGCACAAAGCCTAGTGGACCTATTTGGATTCTGGAGACAACACATTCCTTATTTGGGTGGGTTACTCCGGCCCATTTATCAAGTGACCTGAAAGCCTGCCAGTTTTGAATGGGATCTAGAACAGGAGAAAGCTCCGCTTTCTAGAACAGGTCCAGGCTGCTGTACAAGCTGCTCTGTCACTTGATCATATGACCCAGCAGGTCTAATGATGCTTGAGATGTCAGTGCCAGATAAGGATGCTGTTTTTAGCCTTCGGCAGGCTCCCATAGATGAATCACATGGAAACCTGTAGGATTTTAGAACAAGGCCCTGCCATCTCCTGGAGATAACTATGCTTCTTTTGAGAGACAGTTCTTGGCTTGTTACTGGGCTTCAGTGGAAACTGAATGTTTGACCATGGGTCAAGTCACCACGCAACCTGAACTAACATGAAGTTGGTGCTTTCTGACCCATCTAGCCATAAAGTGGGTCATACACAGCAGCATTCTATCATAAAATGGAAGTGACACATACATGATCGGGCTTGAGGAGGTCCTAAAGGCACAAGTAAGTTACATGAGGAAGTGGCTCGAATGCTCACGGTCTCCACTCCTGCACCTTGCCTTTACACCTCCAGCCTGCATGGATGGCTTCATGGGGAGTTCCCTATGATCAGTTGCCAGAGGAATAGAAGACAAGGGCCTGGTTCACAGATGGTTCTGCATGCTATGCAGGCACCACCAAAAGTGGACAGCTGCAGCACTACAGCCCCTTTCTAAGACATCCCTGAAGGAGAACGATGAAGGGAAATCTTCTCAGTGGACAGAACTTCAAGCAGTGCACCTGTTTGGGCCCTTTGCATGGATGGAGAAATGACCAGATGTGCAATCATATACTGATTCATGGGCTGTAGCCAATGGCTTGGCTGGATGGTCAGAGACTTGGAAGAAGCATGATTGGAAAATTGGTGACAAAAAATCTAGAGAAGAGGTATATAAACGGATCTCTCTGAGTGGTCAAGAACTGTAAAGATATTTATATCCCATATGAGTGCTCACCAATGGGTGACCTCAGTGGAGGAGGAGTTTAATAATCAAGTGAATGGGATGACTTGTTCTGTGGACACCACTCAACCTATTTCCCCAGTCACCCCTGTCATCACCTAATGGGCCCATGAACAAAGTGGCCATGATGGCATGGATGGAGGTGATGCATGGACTCAGCAACATGGGCTTCCCAATCAACAAGGCTGACCTAGCTACTGCCACTGCTGAGTGCCCAATTTGCCAGTAGCAGAGACCAACACTGAGCCCTTGATATGGCACCATTCCTCAGGGTAATCAGCCAGCTACCTGGTGGCAAGTTGCTTATATTGGACATCTTCCATCATGGAAAGGGCAGAGGTTGGTCCTCACTGGAATAGGCACTTACTCTGGTTATGGGCTTGCCTATCCTGCATGCAACACTTCTACCAAGACTACCATTCTTGGACTTACAGAATGCCTTATCCACCATCATGGTATTTCACACAGCTTTGCCTCTGACCAAAGCACTCAGTTTACACTAAAGAAGTGTGGCAGTGGGCTCGTACTCACGAAATTCACTGGTCTTACCATATTCCCCATCATACTTAAGCAGCTGGATTAATAGAATGGTGGAATGGCCTTTTGAAGTCACAATTACAACGCCAACTATGTGACAATACTTTGTAGGGCTGGGGCATAGTTCTCCTGAAGGCCATGTATGCTCTGAATCAGCATCCAATATATGGTACTATTTCTCCCATAGCCAGGATTCATGGGTCCAGGAATCAAGGGTTGGAAGTGGAAGTGGCACCACTCACTAGCAATCCTAGTGATCTGCTAGCAAAATTTTTGCTTCCTGTTTCTACGACATTACGTTCTGCTGGCCTAGAGGTCTTAGTTCCAGAGAGAAGAACACTGCCACCAGGAGACACAGCAACAATTCCATTAAACTGGAAGTTAAGATTGCCACCTGGATACTTTGGGCTCCTCCTACCTTTAAGTCAACAGGATAAGAAGGGAGTTACAGTGTTGGCTGTGGTGATTGACCCAGACTATCAAGATGAAATCAGTCTACTACTCCGTAACAGCAGTAAGGAAGAGTGTGCACAGAATATAAGAGGTCCATTAGGGTGTCTCTTAGTATTACCATGCTCTGTGATTAAAGTTGATAGAAAACTATAACAGCCCAATCCAGGCAGGACTACAAATGGTCCAGAAGCTTCAGGAATGAAAGTTTGGGTCACTCCACCAGGAAAGAAAAAAACAACAAAAAAATCCATGACCTGCTGAGGTGTTTGCCGAAGACAAAGGAAATACAAAATGGGTAATAGAAGGTAGTCATCAATACCAGCTATGACCATGTGACCAGCTATAGAATCGAGGACTGTAATTGTCATAAGTATTTTTCCATCTTTTGTTAAAAACATGTTTGTGCATGTATACACTTGTACTAAGAAAATATTTTCCTTTTATTTCCTTCACTTTTTTCCTTTATCATGTGACATAAGATTTATTGACTTCATGTCAGCACTTAAGTACTGTTAACTTTATGTAACAGTATTTGGGTTGGGGTTTGGTGTCCCCAGTTGGGGACCCAAATACTGTTACATAATCAGTGTGTTTCCAGGTGTATGAAGGATAGTTGTATTATGTTAAGCATAATTATGACCTCATTATTGTCTTTATTTGAAGATTATGATGTATGATCTCAGGAAATATGTATGGTTTCAAGTTGACAAGAGGTAGACTTGAAATGGTTGATACTGAGTGTCAACTTGATTGGATTGAGGGATACAAAGTGTCAATCCTGGGTGTTTATGTGTATATGTTTCCAAAAGAGATTAACATTTGAGTCAGTGAGCTGGGGAAGGCAGATCCACCCTTAACCTGGTAGACACAATGTAATCAGCTTCCAGGGGATGTAAAGCAGACAGATAAACGTGAAGAAGAGAGATAGGCCTAGGCTCCCAGCCTATATCTTTCTCCCTTGCTGGATTCTTCCTGCCCTTGAACGCTGGTCTCCAAGTTTTTCAGTTTTAGGACTCAGACTCACTCTCCTTGCTTCTCAGCTTGCAGTCTATTGTGAGAACTTGTGATTATGTAACTCAATACTTAATAAACTCATATATATATCTTATTTGTTCTGTAAGAGAATCCTGACTAATACAACTATTAACAAAAAAAATATAAGCTAAATTGTATACAAATTCCTACCTGTCACCATCAGATTGAAAAAATTCAAGTTTAAGGACATCTGCATTGGTTATGGATAAATAGTCAATGTCATATATTTCTGATAAGAATATAAAGCAATACAAGTTTTATGAAGGAAAATTTGAAAACATTTAGCTTGCATAGCTAAAAATATTTCATTGTGCACTTTGATCCAGCAATCTTATTTCCAAGTAATAATCTAAATTGCCTTTAGCTAAAAGTAAAAAGAAAAACCTTTTACACACAATTATTGATTATGGCATTATTTGTAGTAACAAAATATTGGAAACAATCCAAATGTCTAGCAATAGAGAAATAGATGAATAAACTATAGTACATTTACACAATAACATTCTATACCACTATGAAAAGTAGGGAAGACAATTTTTATTGACATGACATGATCTTCAGGGTGTATTTTTAAATGAAAAAGCAAAAAAAAAAATGAATAAGAGTAATATATTAACTTTTTGAAAAGAAAGTAAAGAGTCACAAATGTGGAAGTGCATAGGTGCTTATATTTGCAAAAAGAAATCCTGCTAAGGAAAGGCAAAACTAAAATGATTACATGTAAGGGCTGGAAGAAATAAGAGAAGTCAGGAAAAAAGAAGACTTAAGATACCTATTATATGCTTTTGTTTTAGAATACTGAAATGTTAACGTACTCCAAAATTAACATAAAAGACTAAAAGCAAACCCTAAGAATAAAAAACAAATAGAAATAAATTAACATAACCACATTATCAAGTTGATGTCATAGCCAAATAAGAAATAAAAAAGTTTCATGTAATTTGAGGGCACAGTAATTTGACTAAAAATTCTTGATAGAATAATTTTTATAAAGAAATAGAGCTTTAAAGAAATTTGAAACTTTACTATTTTTAGTATGGTTTTATATGTAGTTGCATAAAGTTAATGAGTAATTATGCTAAGGTTAAGAATGTTATTAGGAGCAAAGATTTTCTGTGTAAGATTATTAGTGTAAAAGATGGCTGACTAGAGACACTGGACACCCACCCTTCCCAGAAAGAGCCCAAATTATAAATACACAACCATATCTCGAATAGAATATCTAGGGGAAAACACTATAGTTCAACAGAGAAGTCATGGGGAACATCTAAGACACAGGAGGAGAAAAAAGCAAGCAGCCAGCTCCTCCAACATCAGCCAGGAGCTCAGAGGGGCTAGGCACTTTAAGGGAAGCATAATTGAAAGTCAGCAGTCTGCATTTCCACTGCAGACTAGAGAAGTCCAAACCATGAGTGCGCTCCTCTAACCACCTGAACTCTGCTGTAGAGAGCAAGAGGTCAAAGCTGTGCTCCTGGGACATGGATGACAATCCCACACCACAGCCACCACCAACACCAGCGCACCCCACTTAGGACCCAGGGGGTCATTGCAGAACTGTTATTGCCATTACCCACACCATGCTGACTCTCCAAGGACCAGGGAATCCACTTACATGTCCAGCCCACAGTTGCCAAAACTAGTATCCAAGCATGCCACCTGGAAACCCAGGAAGTAGCCCACCTGGTCCTACTAACACCAGGACCATCACATGCCACACTGGGGCCCAATATCAGGCATACTCTGCCTATTGCTGCCACTGCTTCAACAAAGATGGGCAAACCTGGCATCCCTGTCCCAAGCAAAACTTCACCGCGTCCTCTACCTATACCACTGATGAAATCACAGACACGACTGATGTTGTTTACAGATAAAGAAATTATAAGAAATTACACTACCAGTTGCACCCAGAATTAGTCAAAATGCCATACCTTATCAACACTATTGAGGCACCCTCAGGAGAAAATTCTCCCCTATAAAATCAAATTCAAAAAACTGAAAGAAGCAACTACTACACCAGATGTGCAGACATCAACAGAAGGACACAGGAGGCATGAAAATTGGGAAATACAACACCTCTAAATGCACACCACAATTCTCCAGAAACAGATTCCAATCAAGAAGAAATTCATGAAATCCCAAAAAAGAAATTCAAAATTGTGAAACTAAAGGAGCTCAGGGAGAAACAATAGAATTGAAAACAAATATATAAAGAAAACAAGATAACAATGCAGAACATTCAGGATATGAATGAGAAATTTACCAAAAACATAGATATCAAAAAAAGCCACACAAAATTCTAGAAAGGAGGCATTCCTTGAATGTAATACAAAATACACACAAAATCTTCAACAATAGTCTAGGCCAAACAAAAGAGACAATCTCATAATTTGAAAACAGATTTTTTAAATAACCCACCCAGACAAAAATAAAGAAAAAATAATTTAAAAATTGAACAAATTCTTCACACTATTTGGAACATCATAAACCAACCAAGTATATGCATTATCATCATCTCCAAAAGCTAGGAGAGAATGGAAAGCTTTTAAAACCTATTTAGTGAAATAATAAGTAGAAAAGTGCCAAGTCTAGCAAGAGATTGAGACATCCAGATACAGAAGACCCAGCATTCCTAAACAGTACAACACAGAAAAGTCTTCTCCATGTCACATTATAGTCAAACTGCATAAAGTCATTGACAAAGAGAAAATTCTAAAAACAAGAATTTTTTTCTAATACCCAGAATTTTGCAAGAGAAAAGCATCTACTCACCTATAAAGGAGCACCCATCAGATTAACAGTGGACTTCTTAACAGAAAGCTTGTATTCCTGGAGAGAATGGGAAAATATAATCAAAGTGCTGAAAGAAGAAAACTGCCACCAAAAGATACCATATCCAAGAAAATTATCTATAATAAATGAAGGAGAAATAGTCTTTCCCAGAAACACAAATGCTAAGAGAATTTATCACCACTAAACCTACCTTACAAGAAATGCTCGAGGGAGTCCTAAACCTGAAAGAGAAAGGGTACCAGTTACCATCATAAAAACATGTAACAATATAAAACTCACTAATAAAGCAAACCCACAAATTAGGAACAGAAGAGACTCAAATGGTACCACCACAGAAAATCAACAAAAAAAAAAAAAAAAAAAAAAAAAAAAAAAAAAAAAAAAAAAAAAAAAAAAAAAAACAGAAAATAATTAAACCATATGATAGGAATAAAGCATAAGCATCAATATTAACCCTAAACAAACATGGATTATATTCTTCACTAAAAAGATATAAACTGGTTGAATAAATTTTTTAAATGATCCAATGGTATGCTGCCTACAAGAAACTCACTTTGCTTGTAAAAACACATATAGACTCAAAGTAAAGGGATAGAAAAAAGATATTCTACACAATTGGAAACCAAAAGTGAGCAGTGGTAGCTACATTTACAGCTAGTGTTCGACTTACAACCACGGTCGGGACCGCAGACCGGTCGTAACACAATTTGGTCGTGAGTTGAGTAGGCTATATGTACAGTTGAAATGGTGCCCGCGGAGATGGTAGTGCTGCCAGAAGCTGGTCCGCACTGTCGTATGCCCAGCTGGGCAACGTTTGTGCTGCCAGACGCAGAGCAGTCATGGCTAGCGATTGTGGTCGTAAAGTCGAATGGTCGTAAGTCGCATAAGTGATAACTCAATCAATACCTGTATATCAGATAAAATGGACTTTAAGTCAAAAACAAAAAAAAAAAAAAAAAAAAAAAAAAAAAAAAAAAAAAAAAAAAAAAAAAAAAAAAAAAAAAAAAAAAAAAAAAAAAAACCCAAAGAAGCTCACAATATAATAAATATAATGATAAAAATATCAATCTATCAAGAAAACACAACAATTCTAAGTACATAGGCACTCAACACTGAAACCCATGCATTCATAAATGAAATATTACTAGATCTAAAAAGTACATATAGTCCAATACAATAATGTACAGACTTCATTCAACATCCTACTCTGAGCATTAAATAGATCATCCAGACAAAAAAATTAGACTAAAAGTCTATTAGTCTAATTTATACTAAAACTTATAGAACTTTATACCTATTGACCTAACAGATATTTACAGAATGTTTATCCAACACCTGCAGAATACATACTCTTTTTATGAGCACATAAAACATTCTCCAGGACCGAGCATATGTTAAGCCAAAAAATAAGCCTCAGCAAATTTTAAAAAATTGAAATCATGTCAAGTATCTTTTCAACCATAATGAAATAAAACTAGAAACCAATTTTTAAAAAGGAATTTTGGAAACTATACAAATACATGAAAGTTAACATGATACTGAATGAAGAAGTTAAAGTGGAAATCAAAAAATTTCTTGCAATAAATTAAAATTTAAAAACCAGCATGTCAAAACTTGTGTATCTCAGCAAAAGCAGTGCTAAGAGAAAAGGTTATAGCAATAGGCACCTACATCTGAAAAACCAGAAAGACTTCAAATAAATAATTTAATGATGTACCTCAAGCAACAAGTAAAGCAGGAACCCAAATTACCAACAGAAAATAAAAGACCAGGGCAGAATTAAACAAAATAGAGACTAAAAAAATTAAAAGAAAAAAACAAAATTAAAAATGTATTCTTCAAAAACATAGAAAAGATAAATCACAAACTAGACTAAGTAAATAAAAGAGAAGACCCAAATAAACAAATTTTGAGACAAAAAAGGAGACATCAAAACTAATACTGCAGAAATACAAAAGATTTTCAGACTTCCTTATGGACAACTATATGCTAAAAAATAAAACCTGGAAAATCAAGAGGAAATAAAATCCCGAAAATATACAATATACCAAGATTGAATCAGAAATAAATAGAAGACCAAAACAGAACAATAATGAATAGTGAGCTCAAATCTGTAATAAAGTGTCTCACAACAAAGAAAAGCCCAGGATTGGATAGATTCATAACAGAATTCTAATAAATGTGTAACAAAGAACTATAATCAATCTGCCTCAAACTATTTCAAAAAATTAAAGTTCTTCCTAACTCATTCTTTGAGGCCAGCACTATTATGATACCAAAATCAGAAAAGGACATAACAACAAAAGCTACAGGCCAATCTCCTTCATAAACATAGATGCAAAAATCCTCAACAAAATAGTAGCAAACCAAATTCAAAAGCACATCAAAAATATAATACAACATGATCAACTGGGATTTTATTATTGATGCAAGCATGGTTCAACATATACAAATCAATAAATGTGATACATAAACAGAATGAAAGACAAAAACCACACGATCATCTCAATAGGTGCAGAAAATGCATTTGACAAAATTCAACACTCTTTATGAAAAAAACTCTCAAACAGGGTATAGAAGGACCACACCATAACATAATAAAGGTAATATATGACAAACTCACAGCTAACATTATACTGAATGAGGAAAAGTTGGAAGCATTTCCTGTAAGAACTGAAACAATACAAGAATGTCCACTTTCACCAATTTTATTCAACATAGTAATGGAAGTCCTAACCAGAGCAATCAGGCAAGAAAAAGAAATAAAATGTATCCAAATTAGAAAAGAGGAAGTCAAACTGTCTCTCTTTGAAGGTAAAATGATCTTATATCTAGAAATAGCAAAATATTCCACCAAAAAACACTTAGAAATAACCAAATTTAACATATAAAAATAAGTAATGTTTCTATTTACCAATAACAAAATAGCCAAAAAATAAATCAAGACAGAAATCTCATTTACAATAGCTACAAAAAATAAACTTAACCTAGAAGTAAATTTAACTAAGGACGTGAAAGACATCTGTAAGGAAAACTACAAAACACTGATGAAAGAAATTAAAGAGAACACAAACAAATTGAAAGACACTCCATGTTCATAGATTAGAAGAATTAATATTGTTAAAAATGACCATAGTGCCCAAAGCAATCTACAGATTCAATGCAATTTCTATCAGTAAAAAAGTCACTTTTTACAGAAATAGAAAAAAACAATTCTGAAGTTGTATGGAATCAAAGAGAGTCTGAATAGCCAAAACAATCCTGAGCAAAATGGACAAAGCTGAAGGCATCACACTATCTCACCTCAAAATGTATTACAAGGCTTTAGTAACCAAAATAGCATGGTGTTTGCACAAAAGCAGACACATGAATATCTTATGTAGACAATCCTGCAGACCTCAGTATTTCTTTTATGTATGATGCAGAAAACAGTTTTAGAAATAGCCTCAGGAAGTAGTTCAAAAGATAATTCGCAGTCCCAAAAGAAAAAAAAAAGTAGACACATAGTCGGGTGGAACAGAATAGGAAACCAAGAAATAAATCCACATATTTACAGTCAACTCATCTTTAATAAAACAATCAAGAACATACATTAAGGAAAAACTGGATAACCTTATGCAGAAGAATAAAACTGAACCCCTGTCTCTCATTATATACAAAAATCAATTCAAGCTGGATTAAAGACTTAAAAGCAAGACCTGAAACTATAAAAATACTAGAAAAAAATATAAAGAAAACTCTTCAGGACATTAGTCTAGGCAATTTTTTACAGGTAAGAGTTCAAGAGCGAAAAAAATAGACAAATTGGACTATATTAAACTAAAACAGCTTCTACACAGCAAAAGTGACAATCAACAGAGTTAAATGTCAATCTGTCAAATGGGAGAAAATATTTTAAAATAACTCCTCTGACACGAGACTATATCCAGGATATACAAAGAACTCAAATATTTCACCAGAAAAGAAAATCTCATTAATAAATGAGCAAAGATAAATATTCACATAACTAGAGAATTCTCAAAAGAAGACATACAAATGGCCAATAGATAAGTTAAAGAAAAAGAAAAAGGGAAAAAAAAAAGCTCAACATCACTAACCATAAGTGATATGGTTTGGATCTGAGTCTCTGCCCAAATTTCATGTAGAATTGTAATCCCCAGTGTTTGGAGGTGAGGCCTGATGAGAGGTTGAGGTGCTTGGATCACGGGGGCAGTTTGTCATAAATGGCTTAGCACCATCCCCAGTGCTGTTCCCATGATAGAATTCTCACAAGATGTGGTTGTTTAAAAGTGTGTGGCACCTCCTCTCTCTCTCTCTTGCTCCTGCTCCCACCATGTTAAGACGTCTGCTCCTGCTTTGCCTTCCACCATGAGTAAAAGCTCCCTAAAGCCTCGCCAGAAGCAGAAGTCACTATACTTCTTACACAACCTGTGGAACTGTGAGCCAATTAACCTCTTTCTTTATAAGTTACCCAATCTCAGGTAGTTCTTTATAGCAATGTGAAAACTGACTAATACAATGAAGGAAATGCAAATCAAAACCACAGTGAGAGTTCATCTCACCCTAGATAGAATGACCAGTATTGAAAAGACAAAAAATAACTGATGTTGGCAAGGATGCAGGAAAAAAAAAAAAAGGAAACTCTTATGAGCTGTTGGTAAAAGTGTAAATTAGCACAATGCTATGGAAAACAGCATGGATATTTCTCCAAAAGCTAACAATAGAACTACCATGTGATACAGCAATCTTGCTGCTGGATATCTATTCAAAGGAAAAGAAAACAGTATATCAAAGAGATGCCTATACTTACACGTTTATTGCAGCCCTATTCACAATAAAAAAGGTATGACATCAACCTAAGTGCTCAACAACAGATAAACATGTAACAAAAATGTGGTATATATACATAATGGAATACTATTCAGCCATAAAAAAGAATGAAATCATGTCATTTGCAAAAATATGAATGAAACTGGAAGACACTGTGTTAAGTGAAATAAGCCAGGCAAAGAAAGAAAAATACCACACGTATGTTTCCAAGACTGTGAGAGAACAAATTTCTATTATTTTAATCCACCCAGTTTGCAGTACTTTGTTATGGCAGCTCTAAAATATCAATATCCTTGTTCTGATTCCTGACTCATAAAAGTGAAGATAACAAAGGTTTGCTGTTTCAAGATGCTATGCTGAGTTTTAGAATAAATTGTTATGCAGCAATAGATAACTAATGCACATATTGCTTTGAACTATATAAATGTGCAACAATTCTAAGAGTAAAAGGTCAGGGAATGACATGCAAATTTCAAAGTAGTGTTTACTTGCAGGAGAAAGGCAGACATGAGACAGAGAGGAATATATTTTACTTCAGTGAAGATATGATAGTTCGTTTTTGCTTTTATTATTTTTAATTGACACACAGTCATACATATTTATGGGATACAGTGTGATATTTCAATACATATGTACAATATGTAATGATCAAATCACAATAATTAGGATATTTACCACCTCAAACATATATCATTTCTTTGTGTAGGAAACATTCAAAATCTGCTCTTCACACTATTTGAAAATACACAATAAATTATTAATTAATAAACTGTAGAACAACGTAACTTATTCCTCCTATTGAGTGGTACTTTCATATTTTCTAACTAACCTTTGGCTATCCTCTCTTCCCCTATCCTTCCCCACCTCTAGTAACCAGTATTCTTCTACTCTACTTCTATGAGATCTACTTTTTAAGCTTCCACATAAAAATGAGAACATGAAATATTTCAGATATGCTAATTCTTAAATTTTTGGGGGGCTCAAAAGTGTCCTTCTTAATGTTATGCTTTATAATATAGATATATTTATCAGCATCATGTTATGTCAATATTAAATTACAAAAAAGGTAACAGTGTTGTTTAGAAAAATTAAAAAATGTAATACAGAAAAAACAAATCCTCTCTAGTCACCTGCTTTGTTTATAAAATAAAACTTGCCACATCTCAACTGATTATTGTGTATTGATTCTGAGTACCACAGAAATTAGGCACCATTTCTTATCCATAATGTGCCAGCCTGACTGAATTCCAGATGCTTTAAATATGATACCTGGAATGATGACCAAGATGATAATAACCAATAGTTATTGTTATGGACTCAATGTTTGTGCCCACCTAAAATGCATGTGTTCAAGCCCTAAAGCCCAATGTGATGGCATTCGGAAATGGGGCTTTGGGAAATTACTTAGGATTAGATGAGGTTACAATGGTAGGACCCTGATCTGATGGGATTAGTGCTTTTATAAGAAGAGACACCAAAGAGTTTCTCTCTCCGCCTGCCTCTCTCCCTCTGCCCTCCCCAACCATGTGAGGATATGGTAAGATGACAGCCACCAGCAAACCAAGATGAGAGACCTCATAATGAAATTACCTTGCCAGCATTTGATCTTGGACTTCCAGCCTCTAGAACTATAAAAACAAAAATTTCCATTGTTTGAGCCACACAGTCTGGGATATTTTGTTATGACAGCCTGAGCAGACTAAGGCAGTTATCCTTAGCCTACACATCATAGATGAAGACACTGACATGCAGAGCTGGATTTGGCCAAGGCAACACATTGACTGTCACTGGGACTCCAGATCAGATCCTTTATCAAAGCTGAAGGTCCCCATGGGGCCCTACCCCAAAACTAACATTCAACTTGATAGTGCCAGAAGCATGACATTTCCACCTTTACTATAATATTTTATCCTGAATTTTGGAAACATGAAACATCATTTTATACAACTGCAGAACAAGTATAGGAAGGTTCCTGGGTGGACTTGGATATTAAATGTACTTGGTTTTTTCTGACTCTTCCAACCAGGGCCAGCTTCATTGGCATGCAACCAATGCAGCCCCACAGGGCATAGAACCAGAAAGAATCTCTGCACTTGGAGTTCAATACTCTGTGTTTACCATCTTTAAATTCCTAATAATGATTTTCTGTTAAATGTGTGTTTGGTAAGTGAAATCCAAAAAGACAATGGAACATGCATGAGGGGCTTGGAGCCTTGACTACACACAGTTTGGCCTTCTGCTCCCTCCCATCTTCCTGGAATAGGCTTTGAATCATCCACTTCCACACATCACTCTAGCAACTGCTGCCAGTCTTTGCCTTTGTGGGGTCTTAGAGAGGGTTGAGGTCAGATATTCATGTCCTGAACAGCAAATTATAAGACATGATGTGTGTGACACTCAATGCTTGCTATACAAGTATCCCTGTGCTCCAGAAAATGTGACATTAGAGCATATAAAAAACACAATGACAGACCAAGGAAGAGACACAGAAAGAAAGAAAAAAGCTTTGTATTTTGAACAAGGAATCATACATTTCTATTCTGCACTTAAGATTCTATGAGTCTCTGATTCAGATTTTCTAGTGCTAAAGGAGAGATGGTTTTGTCACACAGAGGATATTCAATTCCAACACAACAGATTGCATTCTAACTTCTGAAAACTCTTTGCTTGTATACATGAGTTTCAGCTCTATCATTTGAAGCTTACAATGTCCAAATGGACAACCAGGAGGGCAGCTTGCCAAGATGAAGAACATTCTATTTAATTAGTGCTGGTTGCCAAAGATTTCACACTCTCTGCCACTTCCAGACCAGGATAGTATCCTTTCTAGCCTTCTTATTCTTGGATTGGAGCATTGGACTTCTTTTAGCCAATAAGTAGAAGAGTGAAATAAAGTGCCACTTACAGGATAAGTATGTGTCATTGTGATAGCTCTGTTTTCTCTGTCACTGCAACCAGCAACACATAAGACCATGGCAAATTGTATTATTGTGAAAATAATTGTCTGTCTCTTACAGAGTCTCTCCTTAAAATTCCATTCCTATTAGGGGATAAGAAGTCCTCCCTAATGACATGAAGCTTGGGCTGAACGATAGCCTCGTATCAGTGAAATGTGAGTGGAAGTGATGTGTGATCCTTCTGAGAAATAGCTTTAAGGTCAACTGCTTTGTTCAGCCATTCTTTCTTTTCCTTCGAGGATATCAGCATGCCATAGATTCAAGGTGCCCATTAGACGGGCCCTGGAATGAAGGCAAGATGAAGTAGATTATAGTTGGACAAAATAAGACAAGAAATAATCTTTTGGGTTTTAAATTACTGAGATTTTTGAGGGTATTACTGCAGCATCCTTTAGTGTAAACTAACTGATACAAAGAGAGTGGTCATTCCATCCATCTGGATTTCTTCAGAGCAGAGTCCAACTGGGGAGCCATGATGGATATATAGCATAAGCAAGACTAAGTCCTTGTTACGTTAAATCACATGGGGTTGTTTATAGCTTCTGCACAATCTAGCCTAAACCAATGGATATGTAATCCATGATGTAAATGGTAATACTTCCATTTTAATAATGCTGAGAGTATTTCTATTCTCTCTTATGAGAGAGGAGAAATACCCACATAAATATAATCATATGCAGGAGTTTCAAAAGAAATTACTTGCTCTCATTCCACAGGAATTTTCCCAGTGATTTCAAATCGTGCAGCATAAGAAATAGGTAATTTTCTTTTATAAATAAAGGTGAAGAAAAGAAAAGAAGAGGAAGGGTGGGGATGGCAGAGTACATCACATATAGTAAGAATAAGTAAATACTACTTTGTGAAATTTTGTTTTAATTGTACATATATAAACAAGTGTGTATGTATAACATTACAAGGCAAAGCATATTTCGTACTGGGGATCATGGTAATGCTTTAAAACACTGGTCATGGATTAGGGTATATTTAGACTTTATGTTTGGGAAATAAAATTAAAAAGTAATAGTGTTTTTTTCCTTCTTCTGACTTGGTTTCATCTTCTAGACATTAGACAATGAATACGTACTAATTTTTGCCAAAAAATAAAGTATATGTAATTTCATGTGCATCTTAAGATTTTGCTTACTACATTGTCATTTAGGTTCCATCCCTCTTCTCTTCTAACTTGCCCTCTCTCTACAATTTAAAAAGTGTTTTTGTTTTTCTTTTATGAATGAAATGCTGCAAAGCATATTATACATCTTTAGTCTGTCACTTACCATGATGTTGCCCGCTGTCTGAGAGTATTTATACTCAGGTGAAAAAGATTCAGAACTAGCTACCTAGAGTAACAGATCTCTAACCAGATGTGGTAACTCTACCTATTATGTTCAGATCAGTGGGAAAGAATACAGGGGAGTTATAGCTTATCTGACTGCAATCATACACATCTTTCAACTTATATGTATGCAATAGTCTTAAAAAATTATAAAATTATCATTCTTGTCTGTTGCAACAATAACTTACTATCATCATCATCATCATCATTATTTTGCTTAGATTGGTAGGCTTAATTTTTATAAATTTGTTTATGGTTAAAAAAAAAAACCCTATTCTCATAATCAGCTTCTTGTTCTACTGCATTATCTGAAATCCAGATACGAAAAGATGCTAGCATATATTTAAAACGAAGCGGGGGGGTCTCCAAAAGAAACTAACTAGAAAAGCACTGACCTTCTACTTGGAAAAACAAACAGATATGTTAGTCTGCATACTATCAAGATATGTTTTATGTCTAAATATCAGGTAAAAGAGCCAAGTGACATGTCATAGAGGCAAGAGAAATGAGAAAAGAGATAGATTACTTTTTTTTTGCAACACTATAAGCAGTGAGGTGGGTGGGTAATAAGCCGTGTATATTGGTTGTTCTATTCACAGCTAGGAAAATACACAGGGAAAAGAAATCCAGATATACAATGTTGCAATGGAGGCATTCTGTTGGACAAAAATATGCCTTCATAGCCTTTATTATTTTCATATACCTTCAAGAATGTTAAAAAAAATTTCCCATGGAGATTACCTTTTCCTTTGTGGGGTGGGCATGAAATGTAGTAACTTATTGTCATAGCTATAGTCATAGCTATAATCCATGAGAAATTCTTTTCTGCACTTTTCATCGGCCCATGTCATAATTCAACACTGTATTTAACCAATCTCTCTCTTTCCCCACTTGGAGAAGATGCTTAAGTCTTAGATTTGCCTTTGAAGCTTTCAAGCAACTGATGTATTAAAAAGATATATTGAATGTTCTGTTAGTCAGGACAATTTCGACTGCATAAGACTGAAAGTCAGCCTTACTCTGGTTAGGGGCTCGGGGTAAGGCAGGCAGAAGGCACTTACTGGCTCTTGTACCTGTAAGTTTAGGTTTGACTTTGACTGCATTTAGCATTTCAAACATGTCTCTTCTTTGGTTGTGGTTTCCACATAGCAGGCTGTGCATCTGCAAGATGACTTAGCATCCCAGGGATGCTATCTGGCCAGTTTAGCAGTACTCTTAAGAGTATTCTTTTTCCTTGATACTTTCTGCAACTGTAGCCTGGCTTAGGTGCCATGTGCTCTCAAATCAATTACTGTAGCCAAAGGTTATGATGCTATCACTTACCAGGTCCATCGTCCTTTCTTTTTTCGGTCTGGCAATAAATACTTTTTGTTTCATTTTTATGATGACAAATAATTTTCAAGTTTATTTCCTTGTTTGTTTAAATGCAAAGCTAAATCACAAACAGGTACAATCAAGACACCAATAGCTTCGGGCCCTCCTGAAGAACATGTGCCAAGATTAGGGGCTAGTGATTATCAGAGAAAAATCCTGTTGCTTTTATCAGAATAAGAGCAACAATAATACTAGATGTTCTCCACAGTTACTTACAATGTTTGAGGCACTGTTTTAATCTCTGATGGCTCTATTCTACAATCAGCTTGACACTAGCATTCTTCTTTGGATGGAAATCAATATGAATTTGGTCAGTAGCCCAAAGACCCTTAGAATCAAGAATTGGAATAGAACTTATTCTAGCTCAATTCCTTCTATTACCGATATTAGGACTGAGACCAACAGAGGTTAAGTGACTTACCCTAAGTTATAGACTTAATCTACC
The DNA here is from genome assembly GCF_001604975.1 of Cebus imitator. NCBI lineage: Eukaryota > Metazoa > Chordata > Mammalia > Primates > Cebidae > Cebus > Cebus imitator. The sequence continues at coordinate 482,962 of NW_016107794.1, forward strand.
AGGGCTGGGCCTAGGCTTCTAATCTTTTGACCTCCAATCCTCAGTCTTCATCTTTATATTATGTGCAATTAGCACAAAACCACTGGCTAATTTGAGGGGATGTATTGGAATGGAAGCAGCCAATTGAAATTTTCATAGAATTGGTGAAGACTAGATGTGGGAGGAGATGGGACCTGGACAGCTCTAGAAGGCCAGGCAGCACAAAGCACATAAACCATCACATAACAAGAATCATCTGGCTTATATATGGCCATTAAGACAAGTATATTTCAGACATTTTGTTGCCCCTGTATCACTTGCTCTGCATTCACAGTTGTTGAAGAGAGTTTCCAGCTGAGCAAAGTTAAATCATTTTCCTTCTCCTAGTTGTACCAGGAAAATGGAGAAAGAATCTTGGCCTTTGAACTTCCAAAGGAGCTAAGTGGTTTACATCTGGATTTACCATTTTGTAAAAGCTATGCAAACTGCAAGTGGGGTGGTTCCCCAAAGGAAGCTGAGGTATATTGGGATAAGGCAAAGATGCTAGGGGCCCTCAATCCAACATATAAGTGTCCTTTAAAAGGAAGTGCATGAAGAAACAACAAAAATGTCTTTGGTATCATTATAGATCAAGAAATCAACACTGTCAACATAAAATAAGGAAGTAGCTTCCCAGGAACTGACAATGTACATCAAATGGACTGGCTTTGAATTCTTCCTCAAATTCCTTTCATTGGAATTCTAGGAGTGGCATTCAGCAATTCAAGTCTAAACAGAGAAGACCAGCAAAAGCAAAGCTTAAATAAAACCACCCTATGTAATCCTTTTATTCTTAGAAGTCTTAAAATGTTTTGCTTTGGCTACTAGAAAATTTTATTGAGCCCCTCTTTTAGTTACACGCACATACACATATGGAATTGATTGCAATGCAGCATTGGGCAAAAAAGGTAATTAGACTGATAACATATCCTCCCATCTTAATAAACAGTGTACTCAAGTACCGTATAAATCATTTGTTTTCACTCTATTTGCAGAGAAGATAGCACACATCAGGATTATGCTCATTTCATTATACTAGAGTGAATCTTTTCCTGTCCTTGATAATGACCATTTCAAGGAGAATTCTTTTTGGGGTGTGTGTGTGTGTGTGTGTGTGTGTGTGTGTGTGTGCATGAATGCACATGTGTGCTTCTTATAATAATTAAAGAGCTAAGTAATTAGGCAGCTGAATATATAATAGAGAGAAAAGGAACAAAACATTGTTAAGCCATCTGATAAAACTTATTTACTACTGGTTAGTTTTCTGAAGTTGAATCATAATGCATCACAAGCCACATGTTTTTAAATTCCTGTTGCATCACAGAAAACGGCATTCTGATGAAGGTATCATGCCCCTTACATTGGTATGTTCCTGAGGCATCTGAAAGCTGGCAATTTCATAACCATAACTGCCTGATGTTAATATCCTAAGCCAGTCTTTAAAGGCTTTTTTGCTTGCCTGTCAGCTGTCCACCTCAGGGAACAGGCAGTATCCCACACCCTGGCAACACAAGTGGATTTGCCAGCTCCAGCAAGTGCCACATTCAGCATTCTCTGCTGCAGCCTGTGCATGCACATTGTTCTTTGGAGAGCTTTGCTCTGGGTCTTCAATTCCTTGAAGGCAACCACAGTTCCGATCATTACCAGACAAAATACTCAGATAGTGAACACAGCCTTCTGGAAATGCAGATATTTCACAGAATTCATACACCCCCAAAGAATGGCTTTTGAAGTAATGGGATACAAAATCCAAACTGAGTATTTAGCTGAAAAAGAGCTAAATACTGACCCTTTATTCATTGGGCCTACAATTTTCATTCTGTACTACTAAAATATAAACATGTTTAAAAAGTAAAATATTCATTGTCTTCTATGGTTACCATCTGTAGGGTGTTTTAAGAAGAAATTTCAAAAACCCTGTGAAGCAATCCAAGAAGAGAATGCATTGGGAAAACATGCAAGGAACTTACTTACTTCAGGAGAAAAAGCCTCACTCAATTTTTTTTTTAAGTTTTGGAAATTGGATAGATAATTATTCCATTTAGCTCAACAGAAAAACTATTGTCCAGTATATATTTTTTAACTTTTATTATAAGTTTGGGGGTACATGTGCAAGTTTGTTACATAGGTAAACTTGTATTATGTGTGTTTACTGTATGGATTATTTCATTACCCAGGTATTAAACCTAGTACCTACCAGTTATTTTTCCTGATCATATCCTTCCTCCCACCTTCCATTCTTTGATAGGCCCGATTGTCTCTTGTTTCCCTCTATGTTTCCATGTGTTCTCATCATTTATCTCCCGCTTATAAGTAAAAACATGTATTGGGTTTTCTGTTCCTGCTTTAGTTTGCTAAAGATAATGGCCTCCAGCTCCATCCATATTCCTGGAAAGGCTATGATCTCATTATTTTTAATGTCTTCATAGTATTCCATGATATGTACTACATTTTCTTTATCCAATCTATCTTTGATGAGAATTTAGGTAGATTCTATATCTGTGCTAATGTGAACAGTGCTGTAAATGAACATACACATCCATGTGTCTTTATGCTAGAACAATTCATGTTCCTTTGGGCACACACCCAGTAATGGGATTGCTGGGTTGAATGGCAGTTATATTTTTAGGTCTTTAAGGAATCACCACACTGTTTCCCACAATGGTTGAACCAATTTACAATTTCACCAACAGTGTATAAGCATTCCTTTTTCTCCACAACCTTCACAGCACCTGTTATTGTTCATTGTTTTACCTTTTAATTATAACCTTCCTGACTGATGTGAGATGGCATCTCATTGTGGTTTTGATTTGCATTTCTCTAATGATCAGTGATGTTGGGCTTTGTAAAATGGGCTTGTCGGCTGCATATGCATCTTTTGAAAAGTGTCTGTTCATGTCCTTTACCACTTTTTAATGGGGTCCTTTCTTTTCTCTTGTAAATTTGTTTAAGCTCCTTATAGATGCTGGATATTAGACCTTTGAGAGAAGCATGGTTTGAAAAAAATGTCATACACTCTGTAGGATATCTGTTTACTCTGTTGATAGTTTATTTTGCTGTGCAGAAGCTCTTTAGTTCAATTAGATCCCATTCGTCAGTTTTTACTCTTGTTGCAATTGCTTATGTCTTCTACATCATGAAATCTTGCCCATTTCTGTCTCAAATGGTATTGCCTAGGTTGTCTTCCAGAGATATTATAATTTTGGGTTTAACATTTAAGTCTTTAATCCCTCTTGAGTTTATTTTTGCATATGGTGTAAGGAAGTAGCCAGGTTTCAATCTCCTAGGGATGGCTAGCCAGTTATCCCAGCACCATTCATTGAATAAGAAGTCCTTTTCCCATTGCTTGTTTTTGTCAGCAACTTTGTCAAAGGTAAGATGTTCTAGGTGGGTGGCCTTCTGTCTGGGCTCTCTATTCTGTTCCATTAGTCTATGTGTCTGCTTTTGTACCACTATTATGCTGTTTTGGTTACTATAGCCCTGTAGCATAGTTTGAAGTTGGGTAGAATGATGCCTCCCACTTTGTTCTTTTTCCTTAGAATTGCCTTGCCTATTCAAGCTCTTTTTTTGTTCCATATGAATTTTAAGATAGTTTTTTCTAGTTCTTTCAACAATGCCATTGGTAGTTGGATAGGAATAGCATTGAATATATAAATCGCTTTGGACATTATGGCCATTTTAATGATATTGATTCCTTTTATCCATGAGTATGTAATGTTTGTCCATTTGTTCATATCATCTCTGATTTCTCTGAGCATTGTTTTGTAGATCTCCTTGTAGAGATCATTCACCTCCCTTGTTAGCTGCATTCCTAGGTATTTTATTTGTTTTGTTGCATTTGTTAATGGGATTGCATTCTTGATTTGACTCTCAGCTTGACTATTCTTGGAGCATAGGAATGCTACTTACTTTTGTATGTTGATTTTGTATCCTGAGAATTTGCTGAAGAAGTCTATTGGGTTTTCTAAAAAATCATGTGTTCTGCAAACGGAGATACTTTGACTCCCTCCCCTATTTGGATGCCCTTCATTTATTTTTGTTGCTTGATTGCTCTTGTCCAGTATATTTTTAAGAGAGTAATACCCAGTATTTTTCTTCTTATTTCTTTAAAATCAACATACCTCAAACAAAAATTATTCCATATTTCCCCAAACCTGTTTGTTCTATTAACTTCTTACCTAAGTTATAAAATCACCATCCTTTAGTAATCCAATGTGAAAATCTCAAATCTATAAAATCATCAAAAAAATATTCCCCATCTCGCTATCAAAAAGGTCATAAAGTTTTGTCAAATCTGCCTCCTTTATGTTCATCTCTCTCTTTCTATCTATGGCTGCTGGTGCTTTAATAAAGGCTCTTCTCATATGTCTCCTGGATTATAGTAATATCCCCACCCCTAGAAAGTATCATATTGCCTCCTGTCTCTCCCATCTACAACAGTTAATCCTCCACACTGCTTTCAGAGTGAGTTTTCCTAGAACACAGAAGCACATCCATCACTTGTAGCTTGAAATCTCTACCAAAGTATTCACACCTCTTGGTTTCCCAGCCCCAGGCGATCTATTCAATGTTATATTCACCTTTCCACCCACCAAGTACACTTCACTAGGATGGAGTATGTCTTTCCTGAATATACTAAGCCTCTTTGTTTTTGCCTTGTAACAGGAAGAGTCTTATCAAAAAAGAAAAATTTGGACAGGGAAAGTTTAATATAAAGAATCATTAACTATAACAGAGGATTTGAGTTATAAAGGATTCTCTAGAAAAAGGAAAAGTAAACTCCAAAGAATATAGAAATAGCATCTATAAGTAATAGCCATCACCTCCAAGACTGAGACAGAGCACACGAGGAAGCCCACCTCTGCCAAATGCTGAGATCAAGAAATCTGTTGGAGAGGGCATGGCAATGAATCAGGGATGGCAGAGAAGTCATCACACTAGAGAAATTCAATGGAAATTTACTCTCTGGGACTTGCTGTGTAAGCCACTCGTAAGAACATGTCTTACCAGAGGCACTGTGCTATGAAATGACCACAAGGGATTGCTGTGGGGAGCTGCAGGCTTGTGAGCACTGCTGGCTACTGCGCTCTAGAGAAGCTAAAAGCTGCAGAAGCCATGAGAGCACCTGTTCAGCCAACCTCATGGAACTATAAAGCAAAATATTTTCCCTTTTGCAAAGTTTCTCTAGCATATACTATTGACAAAGCTTAACGTCATTCCATCTGACAATGGAAAATTATTAAGGCACCCATTTCATTTCTATAAGCCATGAATTGTGAACAGGCTACAGTGTATGAACATAGACCCAAGAGACAATAAGTCAGTAATGGGCACAGCCTCTTATCTTTCTCTTAGCATGGAATATCCTTCCCTTATTGTCCATTTAAAGTGTTCCCTCTTCACTAAAGCCTTTTCCCACCATCACACTCTGATCCTAAACAAAATTAAACAATTATTTGGAATGTTGTGCATATCATTATAGCAAACTGAATCAAAATTCATTGACGGGACTCTCTTCTACTATTTATTGTTTTCTGTGGGATTTTCAAGGACAGGAACTGTGACTTATGCATCTAGGTGTCACAGCCTCTCACACACGACCCAAACTCAGAGCAAGCACTCAATAAATTTCACAATTCAAAAGAAAATAGAGGAACTAGAAATTGCCAGACAATAAAAATAGTTTCAGTTGCTATTCATCACTTTTTTAGTTAGATGAAGACATAGATCTCATATATTTTTGTCTTTTATCAGTCAAGGCCCAGGGAGGTCAAGTCACTTATAAAATATTAGGTAACTACTGTAGTCAGTGGCAAAATAAAGGCTGCAACCAATTGACAGTTAGGACATCAATTCCAGTGGTTTCTTCATGCTTTCATAATATTTTCTACTAGGAAATAAAATTCACATACTATATTATAGTTAGATTTTTATTTCTCCATAATTGGTGATTTAAGTTGCTAGATTTCTATCAATAACTTATTCATCTTCTTGATATTCAAAAATAGGATCATGAAATAGAAAAACATAAAGATCACATCTCTAAATACTCTATGCTGTGTTCTACAGATTGGTTCATCACTTTTTCCTCTGTAATTCTTCCCACACCTTTTCATCTGTCTTCATTAAGGCTCTCTATAGTTGAAATGATAAACACACATTAACTCTAGCTTAATTAACAGAGATAAAGTCAGTCTCATAATGCAGTGAAAATAAAATCTAAAAAAAAATTATAAAGATCATAATACTATGTGTGTGTGTGTCTTCTCTTTTCTTTTCATCTACACTTCTTACATATTCTTCACTCTTCTCTTTACATCTAACCAACCTTCCTTGCCTCTCTCTGTTCATGGCAAAATAATAACAAAGTTGTCCTAAATCCCAAGTTAACATTTTCTAAAAGGACTAGGACCTGCCACTATCTGCCTGGGATTTTGAAATTGCAACTACAAATGTCAGGAAGACAAAATTGATTAGATCATTTTGGAGCAGGATGTCAATTTCAATCCAATCAACTGTAGATGGTAGGCTAATGTGGATATCTGTTCTGTCCACCCATCAACACACACATAAATGCAAACTAGGTGTCTCATCTGACAGAATAGAAAAAATATCAGTCTCCCAGAAGAAGGTATGATCTAAGTCAGGAACTTCTGTGTTTACTCTATTTTACTATTGAAATCCTACATAGTTTTCAGGCCCAGTTTAGTGCTTGAAAAGATCTCCAGTAACCAGCCTTGCCTGAATCTTGGAAACAAAATTAGTTACTTCTGGTTGTTGTGCCTCTGTTATAAAATTCAATTCATTCTGTAAATTATTGCAAATTTTTATTTAAGTATCTATCCTTTCCAACCATTTGAGCTGTCTTTGTATTCCCCAAAGTACTTAGAACAATATCATTAGAGAATATGTGTGACATAGTATCAGTTGCACACTGAAAGGGTCTCTGAGCACCTATGATGTACTCATTAATTACTTCAAAAATTACTTAGTGAGCATATACTATATTCTGCACACTGTGGTAGGTACCATAAACCTATATAGTAATGAACAAAACAGTTCACCTGTTTGAAGCTCATTCTCTAGTGTAGAGCTTAAACAATCAAGAGGGCTTTAAGATGGCTTACTAATGGCATCTGACACTTGCCTCCTCCACAAAGAAGAGCAAAAATAGCAAGTAGCTAATCATACTTTAAATAGAGCATCTAAGAAAGAACACAATTCAAAAGAGATATGACAGGAAACACCTGAAGCACAGAAGGAGCAGGAGGCAAGGCAGCCAGCTCAGCCAATATTGGCTGGAAGCCAGGAGAGGCTCCCCAGTGCAGGCCAAGGGTAAGTGAGAGATTCCAGGGGTCTGCCTGCCCACTGTGGACTCCTGCAACATTGCCGCTAGAAAAACCCTTGAGGGTTCTGAGAATAGCATAAGGACATTCCTGGAGCCTACATGATGGCATTGCTCCAGAAAGGGAGCTTATACCAGTTTCCACGTACCCTAAGTTCTAGGCAGCTGCAGCGTGTTACCATTTTGAGAGCCCAGCCCCCACCATGCTGCATCCTGCCCTGGAGCTCAACAGCCCTGCATCTCCACATTCCTGGAGCCTCAGAACGCCTCCCTATGTTCATTCAGAGGTCCACACAGCACACCACCAGTCAGACCCAGCAGAGCAGCGGGCTCCCCAGGACTCTAGCAAACACAATATTCTGCTTCATGAGGAATGGACAGTACAGTGTGCTGGGGAAGCTGCCCCTGGGACAGAGGGAGTCAAATCACACACTCCCTGGACTCAGAGAACTACCTACCTGGGACTACTACCACAAAAAGCAACCCAAACCCACCTCAGCAGGAGTGATGCTGCACACACACTCTGAGGACAGGCTCTACTGTCTCCCACCTCAATTGCCACTACTGCTGCTGGGGACTAAAGTGCACATCACCAGCAGCAACCCACTATCCCCACTAGCCGGATAGCTGTCATGCACTGGCATGCACCCTGAGGACTAGTTTACCCACTGCTAATGCTTCCACTGGGGGCTAAAGAGCACACTCCACAAAGCCTGAGAATTATCTGCCCATGGCTACAGCCATGGTTACCAACTCTGCTCCCCTTCCCCAAGTAGCAGGACTACAGGGAATTATCATGCTCTCTGAGAACAGACTCCCCCTGCATTCCACCAATGCTGGTGCAGCCATATAAACACTCTGCAGAGGAGCCTGAGATCACCCTAATCTGCCCACCACAACTAGCATCCAAATGCACCACCACTGGGCCTGAGGACAGGCCTGCTCAGCCTGATAGTGCTCTCCATCCAGTACCCAAGCACATGGCACAAGGGCTTAGAGATTGCACTGCTCTGTCCACCACTACTGGCATCTGTGCGTTCTTCCTGGGAACCTGAGGATGGGTCCACCCAACAAGCCACTACTGTCACAGCAAGCTACTGTCATTCACATATGCCACCTAGAGATTGGCACACTCAGCTAACTGTAGCCACTGCCAACACAAACACGTGCTGCTTCAGAGCCCAAGGGTTGACTCACCACCACCACTTCCATCTCTTTATGCCACACACATTGTGTAGGAGAAAAAAGTCCTATCACCTGCCCAGCCCACCACTGCTACTACCAGCATCCCAGAAAGTTAGAAGGCCATCAATTGACTCATTTGTACCCAATAAAACCAGAAACTCTGTATGCTGACTAGAGGCCCAAGGTCACACATGCATAGCTCACCACTGTCACCACTGGGGCTAAAAGACCGGCCTGCTATCTCTATCCTCAGCAAAAAGCAACTACTGCCTCCACTAACAACTGTAACACAAGCCAGTAAGAAAATCATAAGCACCACTGACATTGTTTACAGCCAAAGAAATCATACAGAGACTATACTACTGCATGCACCCAGAATTAAAGATGAAATATCCTATTCAACCAACACCATAGATACATCTTCAGGAAAAATATTTCCCATGAAAACTAATCCTCAAAGTTTAGAGAACCAATTATGACACCAGATATCAATGTAGGAACTCAAGAAACACAAAAGGAAACGAGGAAAATGACACTTCCATAGGAACACAATAATTATTCAGCAACAGAATCTAATGACAAAATAATTATATGAAATCCCAGGAAAAGAATTTAAAATAATTATATTTAAAAAGCTCTGTGAGATGCAGAAAAACAAAACAGATAAATAATACAAAGAAATCAGGTAAAAAATTCAAGATATGAATGAGAAATTTATCAGAGAGATAGATATCAATTAAGAAACCAGAAATAAGATATCTTAGAGATGAAGAATTCAGTGAATGAAACAAGAAACTCATTTGAGACCTTCAGCAATACACAACAGTAGGCAGAAGAAAGAATCTTAGAACTTGAAGACAGTCTTTGGAAATAACCCTGTAAAAATAAAAACAAACAAACAAATAAAAAGCACCCCAAACAAAAACAAAGAATAAAAATGCATGAAAAGGCCTATGTGACATATGGGACACTATAAAGTAACTAAATGTAAACTTTGGATGTTTCAGAAGGTGAAGAGATCAAAGGCATGGAAAACATATTTAATGAAATTATAACTGAAAACATACCAAGTCTTGCAAAAGATTTAAACATCCAGACACAGGAAGCTCAAAGATCTCCAAATAGATGCAAACCAAAAAGGTCCTTTCCCTGACACACTATAATCAAGCTGTCAAAAGTAGTTGAAGAGAGAATTACGAAAATAGCAAGAGAAACATGTCTAGTCATTTATAAGGGAAACTCCATCAGACTAAGAGCAGATTTCTTAGCAGAAACCTCTCAGGCAGGAGAGAATAGAATACTATATTTAAAGTGCTGAATAAAGGGCCTACTAACCAAGAATACTATACCCAGAAACATTTATCCTTCAAAAATAAAAGAGAAAGTCTTTCTCAGATAAGCAAAACCTGAGGTAATTCATTACTCCTAGACCCTACAAAACATGCTTCAGTGAGTCCTACACCTGAAAGTGAAGAGGCAGATCCACTATCATGAAAATCCACAAAAGCATAAAATTTACCGGTAAAGCAAGCATACGAAAGAAGAAGAGAAAGGACATAAAGCTTACCAACATAGAAAATGACCAAACCACAATGATAAGTAAGAGAGAAAGAAAGATACAAAGAATATACAAAATAACCATAAAACCAACAACAAAAAAATGGGAATAGTTACTCATCTACCAAGAATAACCTTGAATATAAACGAATTTTCCACTTAAAAAATATAGGCTGACTGAATGGATTTTTTTAATGACCCAACTATATGCTCCCTATAAAAAATTCACTTTTCTGTCAAGACACATATAGACTCAAAGTAAAAGGATAGAAAAAGGCACTCCACACAAATGGAAATTAAAACCAAACAGGAGTAGCTATACTTATATCAGATAAAACAGACTTGAAGTCAAAAGCAGTGAAAAAAATTAAAAAGACAAAAGCTCATTACATAATGATAAAGTAATCAAATCATTAAGAGGACATAACAATTCTAAGTATATAATGCATCCAACACTGAAGCACCCATATTCAGAAAGCAAATATTATTAGATCTAAAGAAAGACATACACTTCAATACAGTAACAGTCAGTGACTTCCACACCACACTCTCAGCATTAGACAGATTATCTAGACAGAAAATAAACATTGGGCTTAAATTGGACTTTAGATCAAATATACCTAATAGACATTTACAGAAAATTTTATCCAAAAGCTACAAATACATATTCTTCCAATCAACATGTAGAACACTCTCCTCCAGGATTTATCATATGTTAGACCACAAAGAAATCTCAAGTAAAAAAGAGAGAAGACACAAATAAACGAAATCAGAAACAAAAAAGAATATATAAAAACTGATACCACAGAAATACAAAAGATTATTAGTGACTATTATGAAAAACTGTACTCCAGTAAACTGGAAAACCTAGAGGAAATGAGTAAGTTCTTGTAAACATACAACCTACAAAGATTGAATTAAGAAAAAATAGAAAATCTGAATAGTCCAACAACTAGCAGCAAGATTGAATCAGTAATAAGGTCTCTCAACAAAGAAAAGACCAGGACCAGATGGCTTCACTACCTAATTGTTCCATGCTTTTTAAGAAGTAAAACAAATTATCCTCAAACTATTCCAAAATATCGAAGAAGAGAAAATTCTCCCTAATTCATTCTATGAGGTTAACATCATCCTGATACCAGAAATGGACACAATAACAACAAAAACAACAACAACAAACTATAGGCCAGTATTATAGGCCTGATGAACAGATATGCAAAAAATCATCAACAAATTATTAGCAAATCAAATCCAATGACATATCAAAAAGATAATATTCCATGATCAGGTGGGATGTCCTTGTTGATGCAAGGATGGTTCAACATATGCAAATCAATAAATGTGGTATATCATATCAATAGAATGAAGGACAAAAACTATATGATCACCTCAATAGATGCAGAAAAAGCACTTGGTAAAACCCAATATCACTTCCTGATTAAAAAACAAACCCAACTAGGTATGGAAGAAACATGATTCAACATAATAAAGGTAATATATAATAAACTCACACCTCACATCATACTAAACAGGGAAAAGCTAAAAGGTTTTCCTCTAAGGACTGGAACAAGACAGAATGCCCACTTTCACCATTCCTATTCAACATAGTACTAGATGTCCTAGCCCAAGCTAAGGCAAGAAAAAGAATTAATGGGATCCAAATTAGAAAATAGGAAGTCAAATTGTTCCTCTTTTTAGATGACATGATCTTATATTTAGAAGACCCTAAAAGTACTCAAGCAAAATTCTTAGATCTAGTAAACAAATTCAGTAAAGTTGCAGGATACAAAATTCACATATAAGAATCAGTAAGGCTTCTATACACCAAAAATAAAATTGCTGAAAAATAAGAAAGCCATCACATTTACAACAGCTACAAAATTCACACATGAGGAAATTTAATCCAGAAAGTTAAAGAAATCTACAAGGAAAACTACAAAATCCTGAAGAAAAAATTTGAGGATAACACAAACAAATGGAAATACATCCCATGCTTTTGGATAGAAAGAATTAATATTGGTGAAATGACCATACTGCCCAAAGCAATTTACAGATTCAATGCAATTCCTATCAAACACAAACATAATTCTTTACAGAAATAGAAAAAAACAATCCTAAATCTGTATGGAACCAAAAGAGAGTCTGAATAGCCAAAGAAATACTGAGCAAAAAGAACAAAGCTAGAGGCATCATACTACCTCACTTCAAAGTATATTACAAGGTCTGGTAAGCAAAACAGTATGAGTATTAGTCCATTCTCACACTGCAATAAAGAACTACCTGAGATGGGTAATTATAAATAAAAGGGGTTTAATTGACTCAGAGTTCCGTAGGAGGCATGGCTGGGGAGGACTCAGGAAACTTACAATGATGGTGGAAGGCAAAGGGGAAGCAAGCATATCTTACAATGGTGGAGCAGAAGTGGGAGGATAGAGAGAGTGAAGCAGGAGGTGCTACACACTTTTAAACAACCATATCTCATGAGAACTCATTTACTATCACAAGAACAGCAAGGGGGAAGTCCACCCTGTGATTCAATCACCTCCCACGTGGCCCCTCCTCCAACATGAGGGGATTACAATTTGACACAAGATTTGGGTGGGAACACAGAGCCAAACCATATCAGTACAATAGTGATATAAAAGCAACACAGAGACCAATGGAACAGAACAGAGAACCCAGATATAAATCCACATAGTTACAGCTAACTGATCTATAGCCACCAAGAATATACCCTGAGGAGTGGACATCCCCTTCAATAAATGATGCTAGGAAAACTGGATGACTATATACAGAAGAATGAAGCTGGACCCTTCTCTCCCCATATGAAAAATCAACTCGAAATGAATTAAAAACCTAAAGGTAAGATCCAAAACTAAAACTACTAGAAAAACAAAACAGGACAAAAACTATAGTCATTAGTTTAGTAAAGATGGGTACACCAATATTTCACAAATCACCAGTAAAGAATCTACTTGTATAACCAAATACTACCTGTTTCCCAAAAACCTATGGAAATAAAAAATTTAAAATATATAATAAAAATAAAAGATTTTATGGGAAATATTTCAAAAGCACAAGCGACAAAAACAAAAAATAGACAAATTGGATGATATTAAACTAAAAAGCTTCTACACAGTAAAGAAAACAATCAACAGAATGAAGAGTCAGTCAACTGAAAGGAAGAAAATATTTGCAAACTATTAATCTGACAGGAGACTAATATCCACTACATACAAGAAACTCAAACAAATCGGCATCAAGAAACACTAATAAACTTATTAGAAAGTGGGTAAAGAACATGAATAAACAATTCTCAAAAGAAGACATACGGCCGGGTGCGGTGGCTCAAGCCTGTAATCCCAGCACTTTGGGAGGCCGAGGCGGGTGGATCACGAGGTCAAGAGATCGAGACCATCCTGGTCAACATGGTGAAACCCC